>NC_136904.1:35537153-35565289 GCF_949606895.1 Notothenia rossii | reverse complement strand
TTTCTCTTTGTAGTTGCTTTGTGTTCCATTGTAGTCATTTTGTGTCAATGTTATTGTTTGTGATCATTTAGCTCCTTTTTTGTAGTTTAGTATCTGTTTCAAGTCATTTGTTTTCTCTTTATGGTAATTTGTGTCTCTTGGTAGACATTTTATGTTTTTTGTGGTCATGTTGAATCTCTTCCTGGAAGGTACGAGTCTTAAAGAGTAAAATATTTTATATGCTGAGTTGCATTTAGCTTCAGGTGCTAATCAGTAACAGCATGATTGAACTGTGCCACTCGAACCAACAAAAGCAACCTGTTGATGACACACAGTAGATGAGCCGCTATGCTTCATCCCCACACTCCTCATCCTCCACCTAACACAACCATGAGGCTAGCATGACGCCAACCTGGCAAAAAGGGCATGTGTTTGGCTTTTAGGGTTGCAAAGGGGCGGAACATTTCCGGTCAATTTCTAGTAAGTTTCTGATACATTTCCATGGGAAGTTAAAGGTGGGGTAGGTAAGTTTGAGAAACCGGCTCGAGATACACTTTTTGTTATATTCCATGGAATGCTCTTAACATCCCGAAAGCAATGAATATCTTAAGTGCTTTGACAAAAAATCCGTAAAAAATGTCATCTGTGGAAGCCGTAGTACTGTAAAAAGCACGACCAATCATCTGAGCCGGTCCTGCTAAAGTAACTGGATGGCCTACCTGCCTGTCAGCCTTCCATCTGTGCACAAACTTATCTCGTGCCCTCATTGGTCATGTGCACGTTCGTGTGTGTTGGAGGAGGGGCCTGTAAGGAAGTGGAAGATTTGTTCCGGCTGTGTATTTTCAAATCCTAGCGCACTCGAGCTGGTTTCTCCAAAATTACCTACCCCACCTTTAAGCTGGGGAATTTTGGAAATATTCGATATTGGAAACTTTCCATGGGAATAATGGGAATTATGGGAATTTATGGGAACTAACTGGGAATTGAGGGCAATATAATCAAATT
Source organism: Notothenia rossii (assembly GCF_949606895.1). Taxonomy (NCBI): domain Eukaryota; kingdom Metazoa; phylum Chordata; class Actinopteri; order Perciformes; family Nototheniidae; genus Notothenia; species Notothenia rossii. Next base: position 35,564,305 of record NC_136904.1, on the reverse strand, counting down.
GTATCATATCCAAGCATAAATATAAACATTTTGTTTTGTCATAAGAAAACTGCCATGCAAAATTATACAATTAGAAAACATGACATTTCAACAGATTTATTTGTAAGTAGAACAGAACCAGTTTTAATTATTTTATTGAGCAATCATTTGTTTCATTGAAGAACAAAAACATGAATGTTGAGTTAAATATTACTCATCCCCCCAACCCCACTCATTCAAAAATGTGCTTTGGGCTCAAAAGTGTGATCCAGTCTTCTAGAAATCATCTGTGCATGTGATGGAGGAATGCATAGTGTCTGTAGGGGGTGTGGTATGGAGTCAGATTTGGGTCAATATTCTAGCGCGCAAAACAAGCTACTCACGAGCAGTGTTGGGTGTAACGCGTTACAAAAGTAACGGAGTTACAGTAATATATTACTTTTTGCTGTAACGAAGTAATGTAACGCATTACTAATGAAATGTGGGTAATATATTACCCGTTACAATGCTCAGTAACGCAGTTACAACACATTTTAACCCGAAATTAAATGGTGTTTTGTTTTTTAAGAATGTACTAACATAGCGAGACATTCCGACACCGGACAAATTGTGCGGGTAGATTAGTAAACCTGGTGTTTACCCTTCAGGCTTCGCGTCGAGATCTTCGGGGAAGTTGAACGTTATGCAACTATTCAAAAAAGAGAACGTAGCGAAAAATACAAACAACAAATTGTGTCAGGTTCGCGTGACCTCCGCTGCGCGTGCATCATTTCCAGAGTACTTCCACAGCAGTGACACACATCTGATCTGTGGATAATCATTTATACGAAAATGGTTAAAGAAACCATCACTAAACGCCAGCAACACTGCATCTACTGCAGACAGTAGCAACAGGTCAGATGCGGACATCACGTTACCCTCCGTTGTGGACACTAGCTTACTCCCGCCTGACTCGCCGGCCCCGGAGCAGCAGTCTTCGTCGCCCGAAACTACGCCGCCCCTCTGCGGCCCGCAGGTGCCAGGTATATCTAAACAACTACCCGCCTGTACAGTGGGGTAAGGCATTCATTTTGCAGCTTGTGGTATAAAAATAGACAATGGCTAGAATATTCATGTGAAAATAGTACCATATTCTGAAATGCCTGTAGAAATGTTGGGTCAAAAATAATGCATACAATAGCACAGATGCCTTCACCACGAATGGCTACAAAAATATCTCATATCCCAAGCTTATTATCAACGAGCTGATGTTGCAGCTGAAATGTTCTCCAGGTCACAAAGTCAACCTCACATAATGATGTGATACCAGTTTTCAAGCACAGTAAATATTCTCTTCCCATCGTATATGATGGGAACAAGGTGATGATGTAGTAGGCTACATGGTTTTAATAATACTTTTGCCTTTCAATGTTTGCCATTTCAAACCATGAGCATGGTTTAAATAATATTTGCCTTGATTTACAATATGTTAACCTTCATTATAGTCCTTGACAGCGGTCTGTACTGTTGTATTAACAACGTGTCACATGTTAAGAATTTACAATCAGAATCGAGTATTCAACTAAGCCCTGTAATACAAGTTGTTAGTAGCCTTAAGGGCCTACACAGTTGTTATGCTATACCACATTGCCCTTCACTGGATGCATAATGAGCTGCACTAAACTACATTTTAGCATTTAAAATATCTAGCTATTCTTTTGCGGTTATTTTGGTGAAAGTAACTAAAAAGTAACTAAAGTAGTGTAACTCATTACATTTCAGAGACAGTAATATTGTAATGTAACTTATTACTTTCAAAAGAGAGTAATAAGTAATATGTAATATATTACATTTTGGAAGTAACTTGCCCAACACTGCTCACGAGGGGAAAATGTGCTTTTACACGCGCATGAAATGACCCTCGCGCGCAGATTAAACCCCCGCGAGCAGAGACAGCCCTCTTGCTCGCTCGCGGGAATGTCAGCCTCACTCGCTCACGGAGTCTGTCTGTGCGCGCGTGCAAAGTTTCTGACACTTTGGGGCGGAGCCACTGGACTTTGATTGACAGCTGCCAGGAAACCTGGAGTTGCCAGATTTGATAAATGCCTGAACTACCAAGAGCCGAGGAGTGACAGCAGGAAGATCAGTTGGACGAGATTGAATGGTAAAGATGTCCATAAAAAAACATTATATTCGTAAAGTGTACAGCTAATATATATATATACATAAATGGGTTTTGGACAGTGTATAGGGTGTATATATATATATATATATATTAGGGCTGTCAAAAAAAAATCAACGCCACTAATTATTTTAACGCGATTAACGCATGTGTATTTCTTTTTGCTCGGCCGCCACGTAGTTTCAGAGCGCATTGTGGTGACCACGTATTTATACACTGGTTCATAATTCACACATGGAACTTCAGTTGGGGTTTTGTTTCCACACGGACATGTTGTGTGTTGTCTATATAGGTTGTGTGCCCTCCTGGGCCGTTTCTCAATCGCGAGGAAACTGGTTTCCAAGCCAATATTTCAAGGATACTACGTCTTCGAGTGCCGCCGAAGGACTGTTCCAATCTCCAGCATACTTGGAATTCCACGAGGCCACGTCCTTGGTTTGGGGGTAATTTCGAGGCTGAACATGGGTAGACTTCGCGTCCTTCAAATCCCCACAATGCTTTGCGCACGGACCAATTTCAAAAACCCTTGCAGAGAATGGCTGAACCGACGCAGCACAGCACACATTTAAATGTAAGTATGTAGTGGCGTAGAACATGTGTCTGTAAATATGTTACTTTGTGTGTTATCACCAAAAATGTGTTCCGTGAAAGCAATGGCGTTTCTATATGTACAAAAGTGGTGGGGCACAGAAAACTTAGATGTCTATATATAAGCTTCTGCAGTGAGGTTCATGGCTAGTGAGGCACTGGCACTGATTCTTCAGGTTTACAAATATAATATTTTGACCTTAATCAAAATATAATATTATTTTCAAAAGCTTTTTTTGTCTGATGCTTCGATTAATTTTAAACAGACAGTTCAACTAAAGGATACCCCAAAAATGTAATTTTATCATTTAAATATTGAATTGTTCTCTCTTAGTAAGATCCCATTTTCAATAAAATTGCGGTCTTACCTTGACTTGAAGACGAAGTCCATTTGGCTATCCTTCTGGACAAAAATCTCTATTACTTGTCTGTAAAAGTTCTCCTTATCTTCTTGTAGTTTCAAAAGTCTGTCATAAATCTAATCGATAGATTTATGATTCGAAAATTATAAAAGTAGGGTAGACATGTGGATATTATCCGGCTGAACAAAACGTGAATTTATCTAACAGGTACGTTTCCCACAGATCTTATTTTGAGCTATTTTCTAAAATCCTATGGAGAAATCTCATTGCTATTTGTGGAGGGAACCCGTGCGCAGCTCACTTCCTGGTTTTGGGACGCGTCTCTCTCCTCCTCTTCACACACCACACTTTTCGCGGCACACGTACTTACAGCCAATCAGCTCTGAATGATGTGAGATGACGTATGGTGGGGATGGCACTTCCCCTATGGTCATTATTTTTTTGCCACACACATTAAATAGGACAATACTCTGAGCATGCGCAGTGTAGTTTTTACAGTCACCGTTCACTTAGACAGTGAGAGGGAGGGCATGATCGGGTTTTGTCCCACATGGCTCTAAACAGCTCAATAGGCACACACTGTAGACACTAATTAGAAGAACACAGAATAAAACAGCAATTTACAGACTAATCAGATGATTAAACATGATCTTAAAATATATTTTATATTTTTTTGTTGCATTTTTTTGTAATCATTATTTTTAATACTTTCTGCTGAAACTAGCTGTGGCTGTGCCCCACCTGCCCCTAATGACCAGTCGCCACTGCGTGAAAGTAAAGCAAGTTCATAATTAGATAGACATCGTGAGGTATTTATTTTCGGTACAGTTTATGTTGAAACCGTTAGAGAGAGTGGCACACTTGTTAGCCTGTTCCATTCTTCTTTGTTTTCCGAAGCCATGGCTTGGAAGCAGTGGCGGTTCTACAGGGTGGCACGGGGTGGCAGCTGCCACCTCAGACAAATGCCTTGCCACCCCAGCTGCCACCCCAGTTGGCAGCTTTATTTTGAAAGAAAAGTTGTGGCTTATCGGACATTTATGAGAGAAAATCTCTAATGTCCGAGTGCAAGTGAATGCAGCACAAGACGCGCCTTGTAACCCCTCCCCAGGCCCTGGCGCGAGCCTGGAAATATGATTGGCGGCGATTTCCTTTGAACGGGGGGACAGCGCAAAACGAGAAGCATTTCAGATCCAAGTAGACGGAAGGAATGAGGTATTTGCGGTCTACAATGACAGAGAAGAGACTGTCAAGTTTGGCTGCAAGGCAAGTTTATTTATATAGCACTTTTCTGTACGCGACAATTCAAAGTGCTTTACAAAACAAATTAAAATACTTTTTAGGAATACATACAGTAAAAACACATATATAATGGCATTTTACAACAGGCATTACAAAGCAAATATAATAAAATAATTAACATAAACACCAAAGGTATGCAATACATGTTTAAAAGGCATAGGCATACTGTAGTGTGAATATGAGCATCTCAATTAAAAGCAGCCAAAGAGATATGTTTTTAGACTCGATTTAAAAATAGTACGCGTTTCTGCGGACGTGCATGATTTTGGGTAGTTTGTTCCAGATTGTCGGGGTATAAAAGCTAAATGCTGCCTCTCCATGTTTTGTTTTTACTCTCGGAACCGATAGCAGACCCGTCCCAGAAGACCTGAGACACCTTGATGGCTCGTAATTATGTAGGAGTTCAACAATATACTTTGGTCCTAAACCATGTAATGATTTAAAAACTAGCAATAGTACTTTAAAATCAATTATTTGGCAGACTGGAAGCCAATGTAAAGATTTCAGAACCGGACTGATGTGATCCACACTTTTAATGTTAGTGAGGACACGTGCAGCAGCGTTCTGAATCAGCTGCAGTTTTCAGATTTTTTTTTTTGTCGAGTCTACTAAAGATAAAAGCATGGACAAGCTTTTCTAAGTCCTGTTGTGAGATTAGTTTTTTAATCCTTGATATGTTCTTCAGGCTGTACTCAGCATTGAATCAAAATGCACCATAGCCTTAAATCTTAATACGTTTGTGAGGCGTTTTGCTGAGCAAGATGGTAATCGCCACATTCAGCTGTTATAGGAATGCCAACTTGATGCTCTGCTCATGGATGACTCGATGAGCATAATAAACTGTTAAGATGATGACCTTACGTGTGTAAATATATATTTTTTCTGTTTCAAGTCCTGAGAAAGTCAAATAAGACGGTGTGTAAAACTTCACTGCCCAGCCAAAAAAAAGTAACCACTTTGATTTAACTAGGCCAGTAGGTAAGGACTTTCCACTGGAAAATAACTGCAGCGATGTTTATGTTTGAGCTGAATACACGTTTTTTAACCCTAACTGATGCAGTTAGTCATTTCTTTAATGTTTGTTCTTTATGATGTAAAGTCAAGGTTGTAACTGTTTGCAATGAAGTTGTGCGGCGCTGAACTGTTTTGATTATTTTGATATATGATAGTAATTACTTGTCTTTCAAATTTGAAGGAGGGTGAGCAAGCATCTTGTGGAACATTCATCATTAACTCCTCCAAAAAATATAGTTTTTTTTAATAATAACACTGAATATGTGAATCATAACAGTGATTGACAGCTAATATCATATTAATTTAGACAAACATCGACGAGACAGTTAATTAATATACTTATTGCAGCAGTCTGCATAGATTTGGTACCCCTGCTGGTCTAAGAGTGACACAAACTCATTCAGTTATTGTTCAGTTAAAATTCATTAAAACCCTCTATGGTACGCACTATGATGCCATTTGTGAACAAAATGTTTGGAGTGTTTTTTTGTCATATAATAGACCAAATAAACATCATCTAAAGACATTTCAAATAAATAATTATTTGGGGGTACTTTTTGGGATGTGTTGCCTTGAGGCAACACTGTACAATAATGGTAAGTTATGAAAAAAGAGTTATTGTTTCAAATTTGAACAAAATGTATTTAAAAACACATGGAAAATAATAAATAGCCTCAACAGGTTAAATTGCATGCCAATTAAAATGTGAAAATCGTTATTTTTTATATTTTAACAAGATTACATGTCTGAATGTTGCCTGCAGGCAACATTGTAACATTGTGAAACAACCTTTAGGAATAAATACACAAAGAGCCTAGGCATCTTTCATCAAACTTTATTGAGCCATTTGACAAGATAGACTCACTATTGTGGAAGTTCATGAAGTAGTTATTGTCAGCAGTGAAGCACAGGTACATGACACACTTTGATCACTGCACTTTCACCCTTACAGCCAGGGTATTTGCACCGGCCCTTTTTCTCCACCCACACAGGCCAATGGTCAGTGTGGTCATGATGCACATGTGTTGATGGCACTGATGAGGAAGAACCTCTGTGCTTTTTCTCAGCCAGGTCTCTGTCAACATTATGAGATGGTCTCCCCCTCTTCTTCAAAACTTTCCTCTCGTTGCAAAGGCAACTTCAGCTTTGAATTTAAGCAGGCTGTACACTTCTTTCTTGGGGATGCTACAGTCCTTGCAGTCCCTGGGGTACAAGAGCCACACATTCACTAGAGTGAAATCCATCATGTGCAACACGATCTTGTGATGCCACTTCCTTGACCTGATCTTTGTTCTGTAGAGTAGGTAAGGGCTTTCCACTGGATAATAACTGCAGCGATGTATGTTTTTAGCTGAATACACGTTTTTTAACCCTAACTGATGCAGTTAGTCATTTCTTTAATGTTTGTTCCTTCTGATGTAAAGTCAAGGTTGTAACTTTTTGCAATGAAGTTGTGGGGCGCTGAACTGTTCCTTTGATTCTTTTGAATTATGATAGTAATTACTGGTCTTTCAAATTTGAAGGAGGTTGAGCAAGCATCTTGAGGAACGTTCATCATTGCCTCCTCCAAAAAATATAATTTATTTAATAATAACACTGAATATGTGAATCATAACAGTGATTGACAGCTGATAGGAATAATATGATTGTTAATATTATCATATTCATACAGACACACATCGATGAGACAGTTAATTAATGTACTTATTGCAGCAGTCTGCATATTTGGTACCCCTGCTGGTCTAAGAGTTAAACCAACTCATTCAGTTAAAATTCATTCAATTACGTGTGCCACCTTATATATTTATATTTAAGGCTTTACTGATGTGCCACAATAATGTCACCTAATGTTATTGAGTTAAAATATCAATATTGTTGCTTTCCAAGTTAACATTGATTGATATGACTGCGATTAAATCAGCATATACTTCTGCCAGGGGATGCCACCCCTGAAATTCTCCTGCCACCCTCTTGCCACCCCATGAATATTTGTCTAGATCCGCCCCTGCTTGGAAGTATACTTGCTTAGTTTCTGAAGGAAGTGACTTGGAAGTACGCGACTACCAAGCCAGCATCCTCGCGATTGAGAAACGGTGTTGCAGTATAAGTTGAGTCATGACAACTGGCGACATTCTATTCTTTTCGTCATAGGAATCCGGGGCGTGTACATTGAGGACCCATTGTTGACTTACCAGGAAAGAAACATGTCGATCGCCTCGTTTGTCGTTTACGTTCATCTTTTGCTATATCTGCCTTCCTAAGATCACTTTGCTGCACATTCAGTACTCGTATGTGAGGTTGTGGGTGAGAGGCCGATATCGTGATGCTTACAGGGAGGTATCGAACATTACAAAGTAGGTGACTGTGTGGATGCCTGTTCAAAACATTGCAAACTTCAATAAATCATTTAAATTATATATTTGTGTCCGTCTTTCATTTGTTCATCGTTCTTAATGTGATGTATAGTAGCTTTGATAGCTGTCCATACCTTCAGACAGCCTAAAATTAAAACACAAGTTTTTCATTCACAGCACGAACGCTCATCGAGATGACTGGATCAGTCATGACAACTTGTGATCAGCTCCGATTAAATTGTGATATCAATTCTGTAGCTAACCTCCAGGGAGTACGTTTTCCTGCACACTGTGCAGGAAAAACAATTACATACATGAAAATAACCTTGATGCATGGGAATTAAACACACAAACTATCTTCCGTGGCTATACTGATATGTCACAGTAATGGTCAACCACAGAAAAGTAAGTCCAGCGGGGCACAAGTTGAATACATATAATACGGTAGTTCTATTATGCCTTTAAGCCTATACGTTTAACCCATAAGAACCCGGATCCATTTCTACTTTTGGGTAAATTAAGGGGAACGTCATTTAGACTAAATAGACACATTTCTGACAAGTAACCCCCCTAGTGTCAAATATCTGGGCTTTAATGGTAAAGTAACTCTTATTTATAACTTAATTAACAAGGATGATGTTTTGGTTTGCATTTGTTTGAACATACTATGAATTGAAGAATAAAGCATATGTTAACTAAATATAATTGAATCAGCTAAATGAACTGAGCAGACTATAATCATATTTCTAATTGTGCATATATGTCACTCCGGGTTTACTGTGAATGTTTAGGGTTAAAGTCCCAATGTGACACCAGTGTCACAGCAATATTTATGGCATTTGTTTCATATCAATTTCATCAAGAAATGTTTCCACAACAGGTTAAATGTAATCAGAATCAGAATTCCTTTATTCGTCCCACAGAGGGGACATTTACATTTGTTACAGCAGAAAAGCACCGAAGACAGCTTAATGTTTAACAAATGACATGTCATGTAAGCATGTTTATTCTTAAATGGCTTGAATATTAACTTTAGCAACAAAAAACCTTTCCAAATCTAGCTAGTTCTGTCACATGTTTTAGCCTGGCACATGGACATCTTGGACATGTTGTTATGGGAAGACAAAAGCAAATGACAAGGACCATGACCCCAGACTGTTCAGTGTGTGTCACTTAGGGACTTCATGAGATAAAAAAGGCTAAAGCTGTATAAGGAACTTTCCAGAACATTTAAATTTCATGTGACACCCGTGTCTAAGCAATTCTGTCTGCCTTCCGTGTTCCTGTTGTGATTTACTTCCTCTCTGCCTTCTTCTGATGATGGTTAGCTACAGAATTGATATCACAATTTAATCGGAGCTGATCACAAGTTGTCATAGATGATCCAGTCATCTCGATGAGCGTTCGGGCTGTGAATAAACAACTTGTGTTTTACTTTTAGGCTGTCTGAAGGTATGGACAGCTATCAAAGCTACTATACATCACATTAAGAACGATGAACAAATGAAAGTCGGACACAAATATATAATTTAAATGATTTATTGAAGTTTGCAATGTTTTGAACAGGCATCCACACAGTCACCTACTTTGTAATGTTCGATACCTCCCTGTAAGCGTCACGATATCGGCCTCTCACCCACAACCTCACATACGAGTACTGAATGTGCAGCAAAGTGATCTTAGGAAGGCAGATATAGCAAAAGATGAACGTAAACGACAAACGAGGCGATCGACATGTTTCTTTCCTGGTAAGTCAACAATGGGTCCCCAATGTACACGCCCCGGATTCTTATGACGAAAATAATAGAATGTCGCCAGTTGTCATTGTAGAAGTTGTCGATACTTCTTAATACATGCATGTGTGTATGTACAAGGAATACACAATGCATAGGCAAGTGGTGGCTTTATTTATGACCACAGCATGAACAGTGAACATGTACGTTGCATGCCGACTAACAACTGAATGCCTATTATCTTAACACGTCACCGGGTGGCGCACCATCTACGGTGGCCTGCAAAGGACAAACTTAATCATATGAGAATGATCTACATCCCTTCTCTTTAGCTGATGTTTCTATCTGAAAGTAAATAACATTTAAGGCAGAGGATATTGAACATTCCTTTAGCATTTGGTGACACAAACAATAAACCATTGCTAAATACCTTACCAGGTAACAGGAAAAGGAAATGACTAAACATATCACTTTAACAAGATTGTCCAACAGTGTTACTGCACATATTTAGGGTTTGGTTTGCATGTGCGACCTGATCGTGTTATGTATGGTGTGTCACTGTTGTTGCAAGGGAAATTTGATGTGTGTCTTGGTAGTGAAGGGGAACTGTTCTGTGTCAGCCTGCTGTTTCTCTCAGGTGTTTGTGGTGTGTGGGGTACACAGTCCATCATAGAGGGGTCAGTGTTTTGAGGGTCGAAATCTTGAGGCTGCTGTTGCTGGAGCAACGGCTCGAGAACAGGAATGATGTGACGACGATTCCGTCTGTATGAAGTCCCGTTGGCTTGGATTATGTAAGAGCGTGGTTTCTCGCTCACGTCCTTGACAACGCCAAGCCGATCATATCCTTTTGGGGTCTGCATCCTGATCACTTGTCCCTCTGCCAGGGGTTTTAGAGGAGAGCTTGAGATGTCATAGTGGCGCTTTAAGATGAGCCGCTTGTTGAGGAGTTGTGTTCTGATTAGTTGTGCATCTTTTGGGTTTGGCTGTAACAGTTTGGTGCTCACAGGGATGGCTGCACGTGTTTGTCGCGACATCAGGCGTTCAGCAGGAGAGCCTAACGTCAGATCACGGGGAATGTTTCTGAGATTTACCAGGTTGAGGAAGACATCTGTGCCATCTCTGTGTGAACGTTCCATCAGCTGCTTTGCACTGCGAACTGCTCTCTCTGCTAGTCCGTTTGACTGTGGGTATTCAGGACTGCTGGTGATGTGAACAAAGTCCCACTGTTTTGCAAAGTCCTTGAAATGCTGACTGGCGTACTGTCCAGCATTATCAGAGATGAGTGTGTGTGGTGTGCCGAAAACAGAGAAATGTCTCTTCAATTTAGTTATCACAGTTGATGAGGTCACATCCCGGAGAAGGTCGATTTCAAACCAGCCAGAGTATGAGTCAACCAGCACCTGATACCGTTTTCCATGCCACTCAAAGATGTCTGTTGCCACTGTGGACCATGGGAGATCTGGCACAGGATGAAGCTGGAGGGGCTCCTTTTGCTGATGGGATCTGGTGCTGTTGCACACCGCACATGAAAGCAACTCCTCAGTGATGTCTCTAGACATTTCTGGCCAAAAGATGATGCTTCTTGCTCTGCGTTTGGTTGCTTCAATGCCGGGGTGCCCTCTGTGCACTATTTTGATGTACTCTCTGTGCAGGGATTGAGGAATGACAGTTTTGTGGCCTTTCATGACAATTCCCTCTTCTACTGTCATTTCATCTCTGTAGGGAAAGAAGAGACGGACAGCAGGTTGGAGCTGATTCTGTCGGATGGGCCATCCTCTATTAATGACTGCACTGAGGGCTTGCAGATCTTCGTCCTCTGCTGTGTGCTTTCTGAGTTCTTCCAAGCGGGCTGTGGAGATGTAGCTCACAGACATAACTTCATAAGCATCATTTTCAGCAGGGCTTTGAGATGTTTGTGTGGTTGGGGCACGTGAAAGTGTGTCTGCTACATACATATACTTGCCCTTTTTGTACACCAAACTGATGTCGTAGCTCTGCAGCCGGAGTAACATTCTCTGCAGACGGGCAGGGGCTGTGTGGATGGGCTTCTTTAAGATAGTCACTAAAGGTTGGTGGTCAGTCTCCACCACTACAGGCTTTCCATACACATAGTCTTTGAATTTTGTACAGGCAAAAACGACAGCTAACAGTTATTTTTCAATTTGTGCATACCTTGTCTCTGTGTCAGTGAGGGTGCGTGATGCAAACGCTACTGGCCTGCCATCTTGCATGCACGCTGCTCCAAGTCCGTAGCACGACGCATCACAGGTGAGCGTGACTGGTCTTCTGACATCATAGTATGACAGGACAGGTGGACTTGATAAGCAGGATCTAAGAAGGTCAAATGCATCCTGATGCTGCTGGAACCAACACCATGCAGTGTCCTTGTGGATGAGTTTTCTCAGTGGTGCTGCGATGTCGCTGAAGTTCGGGATGAACTTGCCGAGGTAGTTAACCATACCGAGGAAACGCTGTAGTGAGACAACGTCTGTGGGGACTGGCATGTTAGTGATTGCATCTGTCTTAGAAGGGTCTGCCTTTAGGCCTTCACTTGTGAAAATGTGACCTACATATCCTACATGATCCAGGCGAAACTTGCACTTGGCTGGATTCAGCTTTAGGTTGACTTCTCTCACTCGTTCCAGCACCTTCTTGAGGTTGGCATCATGCTCAGCAACTCCGCGGCCACCAATGATGATGTCGTCAACGATGACAGAACATGGGTAACCTGCAAATAGCTGTTCCATCGAGCGTTGAAATACCTCACTAGCAGAGCTAATGCCGAAGGGCATCCTTAGGAATCTGTACCGCCCAAATGGGGTACTGAAGGTCGTCAACATGGAGGATTTCCTGTCGAGACGTATCTGCCAGAAGGAGCTTTTAGCATCTAGCACAGAAAACACTTTTGCTCCTGACATCTGTGCTGCAACTTCTTCTACTGTTCTCATAGGGTGATGTGGTCTTTTCAGCGCTGTGTTGAGGTCTTGTGGATTGATACACAATCTTATTTCCTGCTTGTCTTTTTTGTGTGCTGCCACCATAGATGAGACCCAGTCTGTGGGCTCAGTAACTGGTATAATGACACCTATGTTTTGCATGCGGTTAAGTTCAGCTTAACTCTGTCTTGCATTGCAATAGGAATGCGGTGGGCAGGTCTAACCACAGGTTGTACACTAGGATCAACTGTCATGGAGTAAGTGATTGGTAGTTCTCCAAGTTCATCATCAAACAGGTCTTTGTACTGCATGAGTGTCTGTGTGGTGAAATCCGTGTTGCTTTCCGTAGTGATCTGGTGGACATCTTTGCTCAATGTGACAATTCCCATGTCCACGCATGCCCGAAATCCCAGTAGTGGCTGCACATCTTTGTTCACTATGAAGAAAGGCAACGAATGGTGCTGCTCCTTTAACCAGCAAGGCAGTGTGGCCAGGCCTTTGGTCTCAATCCTGCTTCCTCCATAAGCAACAAGGTTTATAGCAGTCTCTTGCTTCACAAGTTGCTCGCCATTGGTCACTTGTGTGAACGTTTCTTGAGACAACACATTGCATTTAGCTCCTGTGTCAACTTTCATTTCAGTTGGTATGCCATTAATGTGAATTGTAACAAATCCTTCTTCTTTGTCTTTAGCTTGAGGATTAACACTATCAACATGTCTTTCGATATCTACGCCATCCACGTAGAACGTGTCTTCTCTGTGTGTTGTGGGCTCTTCCACTGTTACTTCATGTACAGACTGGTTAAAATTATTTCTATTTGAATGACTGTAGCTGCGTGGTTTAGACTTGCAGCATTTTTTGTAGTGATTCACTTTTTCACAGTTGTGGCACTTTTGCCCGAAAGCTGGACACTTTTCTCGCATAGCTGCATGGCTGCCTCCGCAATTATTACAGTTAGAGATGCTCTGGGAGTGAGCGAGTGACTGTGGCTTTGGCTGATATCTTCTGCTAGAAACAGGTCTCACTGCATCAACACTGGTAGCTTGAACGGCTAACGTCCTGCTGCTTTCCTCTGTCATTTCGTGTATACGGCAGACTGAAACAGCTTTAGCAAGTGTCAGTTCACTGTCTCTCAACAGAGTTTTTCTTAAAGAGTCTTTGATTATGCCACATACTATTCTGTCACAGATTAGTTCCTCAGCTAAGTCTCCAAAATGGCAACTTTTAGCTTTTATCTTCAGATCACTGATGAATGACTCAATGCTCTCACCTTGCTTCTGATTTCTTGAATGAAACCTGTGCCTTTCCATTATTTTGTTATGTTGAGGGTTGCATATTTCTCTGAATTTCCGTATCAAACAGTCCGGGTCCTCCCTTGATTCAGCTGGGGAGATCACTGCACCGTCGGGGCCTGGCGCGCGCACTTCAGCTGCATACATAAAGGATCGTTCACGTTCAATGGCTTCTGGTCCAGCAAGATTGAGGAGGATGTAAGCCTTAGTCCTGGCAGCCTTGTCTGGGTGCGCTGCGGCGATGAAGATTTCATATTCCCTCTCAAAGATCCGCCAGCTCTCCGCGACGTTTCCTTCAAACATAACAGGGTCCGGACGGCGAAATCCATCCGCCATTGTAGCTGGGGCTAGCTTCAGCCAGCTAGTTAGCGTTAGCACGGTCCGTGGAAAAGAAATTCTCCAGACGAGGAGAGGCTCGTGCCGTCTTCTGACACCATGTAGAAGTTGTCGATACTTCTTAATACATGCATGTGTGTATGTACAAGGAATACACAATGCATAGGCAAGTGGTGGCTTTATTTATGACCACAGCATGAACAGTGAACATGTACGTTGCATGCCGACTAACAACTGAATGCCTATTATCTTAACACGTCACCGGGTGGCGCACCATCTACGGTGGCCTGCAAAGGACAAACTTAATCATATGAGAATGATCTACAGTCATGACTCAATTTATACTGCAACAACGGCCCTGGTTTCTCACTCTTCTTCTCTGACTGCAACCAGTCAATAGCTCTGTAATAAAAGTACCATTTTACATCATCATTGCACCGCCTCTGACTCCCTATCTTATCGGCACTACAGCATCGAGTTTAAAATACCATCTACAAGCTGATGCTGACAGCCCCGCTCCTGCCGGCCGCTCGTGGCAGACCACACTTCCACGCTCACCGGCAGGCACCGACTGGCCATCGGGAGGACCGGGAGGGTGTGTATGTGTGGCGCGAGAGAGAGACCTTACGTGTATTGTTGTTGTTGTTAGCATCTGGTGCTAGCTAGCTGCGCTAACGGATATAAGGAGCTGTTTAAATGAAAACAGAGGAGCGACATTTCGCCACAACTGCGCCGAGCACTTGACTTTATGCAGGTAGCCAGACAGTGGGACATTGTACGGAAAGTCAGCGCACTCATCACGGATAGTGCGCCACATGATTGCAGCGTCCAGGCAGCTCCTGTTCGAGCATATGCCTTGAGTTGCACATAGCTCCAACGATCCAACACACACACGCACACGCACATGCACACTTTGTATTGTATTATTGTATGATAGAGGTTCCAGGTTGAATTGAGGCGAATATTTGTAATGTTCAGAGGTTGTTGTGTTTGATATTCCTGAGAATATCTGTCATTGTTCAAATGATAATAAACATTAGCATAAAGCATATTTGTCCACTCATATGTTGATAAGAGTATTAAAAACTTGAAAAATATTCCTCTAAGGTACATTTAGAACAGATAAAAAATGTGCGATTAATTTGTGATTAATCGCGATTAACTATGGACAATCATGCAATTAATCGCGATTAAATATTTTAATCGACTGACAGCCCTAAATATATATATATATATATATATATATTTATTAATTTGATACAAAACAATATATTTTTGAGTGGGCTGTATCTGTCGAAAACTGCTAGCTACTGTCTGCTGTACGCACCTCCCTTACGAAATGAACTATAGTATTACCATAGTATACTATAAGAGTTGTATAGTGTCCTATAGTAAGTTTGTAGTGTTCTGTAGTATTTTTCACCTGCTATCGTATTACTATAGTTTTTTCTGTAGTGCCATTTTATTAGCTATAGTAGCCCTATAATATGTCAATAGTAATACTATGTATCTAGATCTTTGTAGTATTCATATATTATTTTAAATAGTATAACTATAGTATAATATATATAGTGTTTCATTGTTGTTTTTTAAACACACTATAGAACACTCCTAGTAATATCATGATATTGTCATAGTGAATGCATATTATTACTATCGTGTTTGTAAAAGTATTACTATAGGTTATTTTTGGGTGTTTCCTTATTAAGACTATGTTACTTTAAATAGTACTACTATAGTATAATATATAGTGTTTCTGTAGTTGTTTTTTGAACACACTATAGAACACTCCTATAGTAATATATTGTCATAATGAATGCATATTATTACTATAGTGTTTGTAAAAGCATTACACTCCTAGAATTAATGTGTCATTTTTTTTATATCACATTAATATATATATATATATATATATATATTAGCTGTACACTTTACGAATATAATGGTTTTTTATGGACAACTTTACCATTCAATCTCGTCCAACTGATCTTGCTGCTGTCACTCCTCGGCTCTTGGTAGTTCAGGCATTTATCAAACCTGGCAACTCTGGGCTTCCTGGCAGCTGTCAATCAAAGTCCAGTGGCTCCGCCCCAAAGTGTCAGAAACTTTTCACGCGCGCGCAGACAGACTCCGCTAGCGAGCAAGAGGGCTGTCTGCGCGCGAGGGTCATTTAATGCGCGTGTAAAAGCACATTTTCCGCTGTGAGTAGCATGTTTTGCGCGCTAGAATATTGACCCAAATCTGACTCCATAGTGCGGTCTCAATAGCCATGCAGTAAGCAGTGTGCTATGGCATGGATATTCAAGTGTACTTGAATGGCATCCGTTAGTTTTAGTCAAGATTATGCTAAAATATACTTTCCCCAACTATATTTAAGTTCCGTATGAAGAGCCAACCTTCAATTTAGAAAATTCCCAGTTTATTCCCGTTTATTCCCCTAAATCTCCGTTTATTCCCATGTAAAGTTTCCATCTTTGAAAATTCCCGGAATTTTGCAACCCTAGTGGCTTTAGGCTAAAAACCTCACACAAGCTGTTCTAATTATGAGAAGGACATAAAAACAAATCGTACCAGCTGTGTTCTGGGTCTGTACTAGTGAGGAAGTGGGTCCTTGCATTAAAGGTAAGCCGAATCATCTTTCAACAGGACTGACAAAAAGGTTGTTCAGGAGTTATTTTAAACTTCTTTTAATCATTCATCCACAGCAAGAAGTAAAGTACAGGCTCAAAGACTTTTTGAAGCAATTCCAGATGTTGTCTTGTTTATTGTAGGGCTGCAACTACAGATTATGTCCATTGTCTATTAAATATTGACTGATAAATTATTTCTACAAATGGAGAAATTTGACTGTCACAATTTCCTAAAGCCAAAGATAATGACTTTGGTCACCACACAGTACACGCTGACAGTGTAGAAATCTGTTCAAATTATCAACATTTACTGAACATCCAGTGCAAAGTGTACGTCTTATAATTATCAAAAGTGGCAATTCATACTCCGGCTTGGTGAGTAACGGATAGGTAATCAGGATGGGAAAAAAAAGGTTACTGTATTAGATAACAATTACATTTAAAAAAACAAGTAATCAGATTGCTGCAATATAAAGAAAAGAGAGATTACTAGCAGGATTACAGAGTTACAATACATTTTGAAATACATAATGTTATAGGTAGATGTACTGATTTAAATGTCTTAATGGTTTATATTTAGACTACTTGAATTTTCTTTATTTTAAATACATTTAGTTTTTAATGCAGTAGGTGGACACCTGATTTATTAAAGGTCCCATGTCATGGCCATTTCTACTGATCATAATTCTATTGTTGAGGTCTACTAGAATAGATTTATATTGTGCAATTTTCCAAATTCACATTGGTTTCTCACACAGCATCTCTGTATAGTATGTGTATTCACTCTCTGTCCTAAACGGCTTGTTGGAGCTCCTTCATTACTTGTTAGAAAAAGAACATAAGAAATGTTGACAAAGATGAAGCTGTTAAACGGGCAGCGGAGCCGCTGTGTGTAGAAAGAGGGAGAGGGAGAGAGACGATGAGCTGCACCGTGCAGCGATCAACTGATCCGGAGCAGAGAGAGAGAGAGCTGGGGTCCTCCTGTCCTCACAACTCTTATAAATCCGGGTACTGGACAATTGTTATTTGTTCTTACTCTGAACCGAGTTTTGCTTCCCAAAACCTGCCACTGGGCTGCAGCACCCCCATCTGTGAGGCTCCACTAGCACCCGCCTAAAATGCATCTTTTTAGAATAGCCTTTTACTAGATTTTTAAAACCCCCGCATAAATGTCACTGCTTTTTTTCTGTTGTTTTAATTATTTTAATTGTTATTTTTGTTTTTGTTTCTGTTTCACCCCTTTTTACTCTGTAGCACTTTGAGTTTTGTTTACGCAAATGAAAAGTGCGCTTATAAATCAAATTGGTTATTATTATTATTATTGTTATTGATGAAAACAGACTTAGCTGTAATGCAGGTGATGCTTACAGTAGCTGACAGTGTTGATCTTCAGTCATTATAGCTCTGCCATCTCAAGTTTTACTGTAATTTGTTTGAAACAGGAAGAAGAAAAGCTTCTAAAAAGAGGAGAGATAAACACACCTTGTGAACCGAGAGAGAGGCTGAATTAAAAAAAGACAGAGAATAAAAGATGATGACAAACAATATTTTTTACAGGGAATAATGGATCGGCAGTGTTTTTACAGTGCTTTTGTCTACAGCGGGATTTGCTAAAGGTGCACTTTTCGTTTGGGATGCTGTTTTAAAAGGGAAAATATACACTGCAGTCTTCAAGGTAAACGCTAATGCATTTGGAATTTGTGACTGGTGCAAAACACATTAAAACCAACTCACTACTGTTGGTGCCAAGCTGCAGTCTTCACCAAGGCAGGTTCTTCTTTTCCTAAACAAAGCCTCCTTTTTATCTCTAAAGTCTCAAGTCTTTGCACTCAAGTCCAAAGTCCAGACAGTCAAGTCCTGGGTCAAGTCCATGGTCCTAATCTTTTAGTCATAATGTGCTCTCTACCAAATTAATGCAATTTTTGCCATTTCGTAACTAATAATTAGTATGTTACAGGTTTTCTGTTTACCAGCTCTTAGATTTGCTCAGGGAAACAAATGATCTTTTGCTAAATCGTTTCCAACTGGTTCTGCTATGGTTCATTGCAACTTGTCTAGAAACTGTCGGAATGTTCCAGACAATTTGAACCTTAGTCGACTTGCTGGGAATGATTGGCGTTAACATTAATTAAGAAAATGAAGGGAGAGTTATTTCTTTTTGGCTTGAAAAAAACTAAAATGTGGTAATCGATGGGCTTGTGGAGGGCATCAAGTATTTTCAAGTCAAAAGGTCCATGTCAAAGTGAAGGCAAGAGTCATGGGTGCTTAAGTCAAGTCCAGTTGCAAGTCTTTTTTTTATATTGTCAAGTCTAAAGTAACTTAGGTCCGAGCCACACCTCAGATTTGTGTTGCTTTATCTTCCAAACCCGCAAGCAAAATCTTCCTTTACATAGTCAAGAAAATTGTAGGTTATTTTCTATTTACATACTGTATAGCCAGAATCACGACTTTTCATATAGAAGAGGTCCATTTAAACTAAGAAATCTCAAGAAAAACACTATTTGGAAATACTGTTTATAAAGTCAGATCTAATGAGTCAAGCAGCTGACCTTGCTTCTGTTGTTAAATTCCTTCCTGGATTTTGTTGATATGACTGAGAATGAAGGAGGGTCATTTGACAACTAAGTATTCTGTCTCTCATGAACAATAAAATTAAGCATCAAACGGCATGTGCAATTATTTATAGTATCAAGACTTTGCTGCTGACGCCTTTCAGGGGCTTTGGCTTTGATCAGACAAAAAATAATCCATGATTAAAGTGGGATCATTCATATTTTTACACATTTACAGTAAGTGGTGAGGCCAACTCTGACTAATAAAATGATTCAGTGGTCAATGTTGGCCATGAGGGTTGTGCAATAGGTCGCCATTGTCAGTATGTGCGTCTGTCTATTGTGTTTGTTCAAACGGTGTATGACTGATGATATGTTTATGTCTCTTAATGTCTATACTATGTTTGTATACATGTATGCGTAACTGCAGGACGGAGTCCAGAACAAATTTCCCTACGGGGACAATAAAGTATATCGTATCGTATCATAATGTGGGTGGGCCACACAATTAATGACTGCTGTAGTTGGCTTTGGCCACATCATAAACAGCTGCCATTAAACTCAGTGCCCTTCGAAATCCATTCATCACATACGTACAGTTTTAGTACATGGGTTTTCTAATATGTTTGGTGTTAGGGGGGTTGCTTTAACTTCACATTTGCTTTAACTTCACATTTCTAGTAAATTGTGCCTCCTGGATTCATTTTCTGTACGTCTTATCTCTAATATTGGCCTGCCCTTGACTTAATAAATTCTAGTTCACTAACTCTCAATTAATCGATTAGTTGATTCAATTGACATATCTGTAAAACTGAGTGTCTTCATAAAGATGATGCAAAAGCACCCCTTTAACCCTTGTGTTTACCATAGATGCGCATATGTTTCTAAGAAATAAATCAGCATGAAAATGCATGGACTAATCAGCTAAAGAAATCTTAGTCTAATGGGAATAAACAACCAATTAGTTGGTTTGTCGACTAACATGGGGCAATCCCTCGATTTTGAAAGCATTCTAACAATATCAAGCCAAAAAGATCACAATAATGGACAAGATTGTGATTGGGAGTACACTGTAAATGAGAATCAAATATAGGGAGCTTTTCTGAAAACACTAAGATACAGTCGCTTCTGTTATGATCACGTCATCTTCTAGGCCTATATCCTCAAGTGTCAAAGGCCTCCTGCATTACCGAGGCTCCAGGCTGCAGAATGAAGCAGAGCCGACAGGTTTGATAGATCTCCTGACCACTCGTTTCATAACCTGCTCCCCAACAGCTCTATGAAATTGTCCAACAACAACGTGGAGCCTTTACGGCCGCTGTGACGCGCTTTGCGTCATGCAGATGGTGCATAGGCCTGATGGATAATACGCAGCAAGTCATCAATCAGTGAGAGCACCGCTGTCCCATGGCTGCTGGAGGATGTGATTATTCTAATGTGATCAGAATAATATGATAATTATAACCGCATCAATGAGAAGCGCCGCATCGTTACTCACTGTGTGTCTGTGTGCCGGTTTGAATGGCGCTGCGTTAACCCGATGTTACCTGAGAGATACTGACACATACGACGTTCACCAACATTGTGTCCGCGGTGGATCACTGCCCTGGGGGGGGGGGGGGGAACTCACCAGATAAGCGCCCACGGTGCCCTGTGCCAACATGAGAGCGCATTCCGACACCAGGAAAATCTTGATGTTGGAAAAACACGAGGTCTTCTTCTCCTGGTTGTCATCCTGCTCCGGGTCGTCGGTGCTGCTCCGCTCGGTGCAGATCTGGTTTTTAACCTGCATCCTTCGGGCTCAGGCTCCGGTCGGCTTGGACGGCATGAAACTGAACGGGTCCGGTCCGGCGGAGAGCATCTGGTAATAATGAAGAGCTGCACTGCAGAACGAGTGCGAATCTCTTGTCAATAGCCCGTCTAGGCTGGAATACACAGCGAGAAATACTGCTGTCCACTCAGCATTACGCGCAGTCCGTCAGCGACCTCTCTGCTCTGTCCAGCCAGTGCTTATCGACTACATCATATTAAAATACGTTGACTAAGCATGTGTATGTATGACGGCTTAATACACGACGTAGAACTACAGGACGCCGCTTCACCACATCCGGTGTGTTGCATCTATTCCCAGGACCGGTACCGACTGGATCTTGGTTTCTCAGCCCGGTTCCGAACCGCAGCTCTGCGTCCTTCAGGCGGCGTTATGATGCTCCTCCTTCCCCTCTCCTCCTCCCCCCTTCATCTATACACCAAACACAACGAGGGAGGTGTAATGCCCCCCCTTCGTGTCAATTTGTTTTCCCACATAATTTCACCTGTGCAGACTTTAATCATCGCCACATAAAATGCATCAGGACACCCAGTGAAGGATGCCCCATAAGCACACACTGATACAGCAGTGTACAGGGACACAGCGCATATTCACTTGTCAATAATGAATGTTCTGATATTACTTTGCAGATTTATACAGCAGTAGAGCAATATGATTGTGACATGGTTTGCATTTAAAAGTGTAACTTTAAACCAAATATTTGTAAAACAAGCAGATTTTCAATCTAGAATTCATTTGATTAAAGGCAAGGTTAAAAGATATTTTATTTTTTTAAGTCTGGTCAATTTTGAGTTAATTTGCTTAAGTAACATGCCATATTGGAAACAAGTGAAAAGAAAACATTAAAAAAACACATTTAGGTGTTTGTCTATAGATTTCTCATAAATTAGCAAAAGTAAAAAAATAGTGCATATTTTACATAACATTTCCAGAATTGTCTTACTCAACTGGAGAAGTTTCCTTTTTATATGAGTTCATTAATTTGTACTCCTCTGCACCTGTAGTGTTTTTCAAAAAAAAAGTACTAATAATACACCTCTTTTAAAGTGGACCTATCATGCTATATTTGAAACATATGTTGTAGGGCCATACCTATATAAAACATGTCTGTGAAGTTTTTTTTTCAAAATACCAAACAGATCATGCATTTTAGCAATGCCTCATTTCGCTCTATTTGCTCTTTTCCAGCCCTGTTTTTGCAAGGGCTGATTCTACTTTTGTGGCCGACTGCAGCGCCACTTACAGGCCTGGCATATGTACTACAGGAGAGGTCAAGATATTGGTAGTGAGCATCAGGCAAAGCAGTTGCATGTGTGTACCAGGGTGTTTGTAATAGTGTCCCTGAAGGTGCGGGGGGAGATAAAGGTCTCCATCTTCAAGGTCTTTTGTATGATATTCCAGCTATCAGCTACTGCAAACTGAAAGGCGGAGCGGCCAAAGGATGTATGGGCTTTGGGGATCTTTAGCAGGATGCTTGTAGCTGACCGGTTGTTGTGTGTGGGCCAGGGCCGTATTCATGGAGTCAACATTGGGGGGTACCAAACATTTAATAAAAATTGGAATACTAATTTCCTGCCATTCTAAAGGAAAATACATAAAAAATCACTAACACATTGGATACTTTAAAACCTGTTAAACCCCATGCCCCTGCCCGTGGGGGCAAAACACAACAATAGTCACGAAACTGTGTCTCAGGCATGGGTGTAGGAAGCATCCTCAATGTGGGTGGGACAATTTGACGGGGGGTGTGGGCGGGTGGGGGACCTAACCTCCTCTAGGGGGGTCCGGGGGCATGCTCCCCCGGGAAGATTTTTTTTTAAATGTTGAAGTTAAAAGCATCAATCTGGTGCACTTTGAGAGCAACATTAGGGACTAAATCTATGGATACATCTCATCAACACCCATGTGAAACAGAACTGAACAGATTTACTTTTTCTTTATGCATATTTGACAAATCACTCCCTTTTTAAACTGTAGTATGAGTTGGAATGATTTCATACCTGTTATTCTCTTATTTTGTATAACTATAATGAACATATAAAGGTGTGCCTTGGAAATACTTGTTTTGCATCAATCTTGATACAGGGTACTCATTATATGTTATAGTTTGGATTATAGTTTTACTATCCCATCATTCAAGGGTGGTTTTCACAATAAGTAATGGTTTATTTTTTGCACGGACACTATCATTTACATTTTTTTACTATGTTCAATCTGAATTTACTTTAAAAACATCTATATTTATTCTGACTTTTTCTACATCCAACTCACAGGTTTATCATTGCTTTGAGAAAAAAGATTATTCATTTAACCATTTTTAGAAGTGAAGATATAGTCAATTGTTCTGGGAATGTCATTTTCAAACCTGAGACCTGAAAAACAGGCTTGGGGCTTAACTGGTTAAAATGTTTTACCATAATGTCTAACTGTGCATTGTATTACATCGCCCTATTTTATCTAGTTTAGCTTTTCTTGTTTTGTTGTTTGTAATGGCAGAGATTAGAGATGAATAAAGTACAACTATAACCATAATCACATTAAAGCATTTCGAATCCATAGAAAGGTCTGTGCCACACAATTTCAGTAGAAACAGGAACACTTTATTGCCCTTTTGTTTTACAGCCACGACTCGCACTAGCTGCTTGCCGCTCATTCAAAATCAAAAAGACCCCCAACTTCCTCCCAGGCACCCGCCCAAAAAGCCCAACCCTCAAGTAAAGGACCCAAAAGCCTTTTTGCGCTTATCGTTGGCACTGATAAAAGACTGGCATATTCCTTCAAGGTCCAGTCTGTCCAGTTTCTTCTGGTGCACATGATATATGGCCACATTATTCAGCCTCATTTGACTCATCGATGATCTAAGCCATGTCTTAAGCCTCCTCAGGGCACTAAAACTCCTCTCAGCCTCTGCAGAAGAGGCAGGGACGACCAACAGAAGCCTTACTAAAGCTTCCACCTGACCGAAGAGACCTCTCACCTCTGGCACCATTTCCCGAATAATGCTAGCAACATCTGAGCTTGTTTCATAGGTGTAATTAGCCCCAAACATGGCCAGCTGCACCTGCAGTAGTCTTGAATTCAATTCAGGATACTCTTCTACCACCTTGTCCATGTCTCCGTGTAGCAGCACATTTTCAAGCTACTGCAGCTTGTGGAATCCAGCTTGTTCAAACCTCTCTATGAATTGAGTATTCACTGTGTCCAAGGCATTGTAGAATTGGACTCTGTACGAGGACTGGGCATCGGGAGGGATATGGGCTGCAGCCTGACCGGTGTAACGCTTTGTAGGTTTGCGGACATGAGGGATCTGAATTGGTTGTAGGTCCAACTTTGTTGCCACAGCAGTTGCTTTCGAGAACAATACATCAAAATGCTCCTCCGTTCGTTTGACCTGCATGCTTTTTTTGACTTGGTCTACAGCCTCCAACATGCCTGAAACGGTCTGTTTCCTAAGCTGCAGGGAGGTGTTCAGGCACTCCAAATCCCCAATCAGGTCTTCAGCCATTAAAAGGCAGAGCACAGTGTTCCCTTTAATAAATGTTCCATGAAGACCATTGGCGTTGGCTGAAGTTTCAGGTGAGCTGCATGATTCCATTTCTTCAAGGGCCATCAGCACTGACTCATACTGCTTGAGAACTGAGCGGATGGCAGGGGTACGTACAGTCCACCTGGTGGGACAGAGAGGCTTCAATGAGGTGAAAGTTGAACCATGCTCTGATTTTGCAATATTCTGGAAAATCAACTTGAACCTCCCAGATTGATTAAAGAAGCCCCCCAATTCATGGACCAGACCCATTGCATCTCTTACTAGTGGAGAGGCTCCACAGGCAGCTTGCGTAATTAAGTTCACGCAGTGGGGACCACAGTGACAATACACAGCCAGCGGTTGTTCTTTCCTTAAAATGGCTTGTACTCCCTGCAATCGTCCAGCCATGTTTGCGGCACCATCATAAGTTTGTCCTCGGAGTTGAGACAGAGGAAGCTGTAGGCACGTCATCACATCACATGCCATCTTGGCTATATTTTGCCCTGTTGATCATGACACTTGGTAGATTCCCAGTAATTCTTCCTTTGGTTGTAGATCTGCATCTACAGTGCGCACACATATTGACTCCTGCTCAACTCCTGATATATCTTGGGTGCCATCAATGATAATTGCGAACTGGACCACTGGCATTGATGTTATTTCCGACACAATTTCTTTGATGATTGTATTGGCCATCACCTTCAACAGTTCGTTCTGCAATTCTGGACTGGTGAAATCGAGGGGACCTTTTAGTCAGGAGGTCAGCTCTGCATCGCCCGTTGCCTTGTACTTTAGCAGCTGGCTTAAATTCCCACTCTCCTTCTGATCGCCTCGAAAAGCCAGACCTTGCCGCGCCAAGTACCTCACACCCTCAACAATCTTCATCAGATTTCTTCTTGCTTGTTGCTGCCGTCTTTCAAGCTCACGTGAAAGTTGCACATTAACAGGCTCTGGCTCCTGAATCCTAGTCATCACAGCTAATTTGTGACACTGGCTGTGTTTATGCACACTAAATTTCTCCAGTGCCTTCTTCCAATTGTTAAAACCAGTCTTGACAAACGCTGAATCTGCTTTTGACGCAAGCTTAGACTTTTGTGCTGCAAAGTATTTAGCACAATAGAAACAGAGGACCCCTTTTACAGAGGGGCTGTAATGGAGCCATGTATGATCTTCAAACCACTTCTCCTGAAAGTAGAGTATTCTATTTGATAGGGTTTGACTGGGTATGAGTTTGACATTTGGATGATTTGGGCAAAGTCC
This sequence comes from Notothenia rossii, assembly GCF_949606895.1. NCBI lineage: Eukaryota > Metazoa > Chordata > Actinopteri > Perciformes > Nototheniidae > Notothenia > Notothenia rossii. The sequence goes on along the minus strand of NC_136904.1, from coordinate 35,538,452 downwards.
AAGCTCCTCCCCTTCCTTTCCTGTACCTTCATTTTCGCCGGCCTGGCTGCTCTCTCTCTAATTGTCAAACTCACTCTCCCTGCTTGATGGTATTATCTGAAATACATATGAGGATGATCTCATCTTAAATTAACATTAACATTAGACTGCTATGTTGTCATTATTCTGTCTTAACCATCAATATAGCTCCTTTCTGGCTTACCTCCATGTCACCAGCGCACACTCTCCCTGTCCGGTCGCCATGCTCACATTCTCTCTCTCCCTCTCTCTCTTTACTCTGAACACACCAGAGTGAACATGGAAGAAATATTATCAGTAAACAAGCTATCTGACTGGTAACAATACTCACTTTCTCACTGCTCTTAACTTGAGGCTGCCCAAAAAACTGTCTAATGTCACTGCCACCCTTCCTCTTGCTCATGCTTACAGCTTGACCTCGGCGATCTGCAGTTGCTGATGTGATTAATACGGGTCAGCAGCGCTGGATATAAGATAATTAAACATGTTTATTAGCAATTCTGAGCATTCTAAACCCAGCACAAGCTATGATGCACACTGCAAACCTCCTGCGTGTGAGCATCTTTTAAATGCTTCTGACGATTATGAAATACTATTTCATAATAATTGTAGAGTATTTATTATTTAATTAATTCTGGCACCTTTGGTATTCCATAGGTGTCACACATCACAGTTTTAAATCTTTCCACACCCTACAAATTACAAAATAAAATAGAAATAATCCACATGAATACATATCTATTGGATTACATCCAAAACGACACCGTCATTTTCCACATAGCTGACACTAGCCCGCCAAACCCTGGCTAACAACTGAAACCAGCTAGCCCACAGCTAGTTAGCTACTATTCCTGAAAAGTTCGGTTTTAACATCAGAACTACAAGTTACTTACACAAAGAAGCTAAACCGGAGGGTTCATTAACATTACCATTACGAAATAAAAATAATATAGATTACTTTAGGGCTAACTAGAAAAGATACCAGAACTGATGGAGGGCAAATTAAAACATGACTGACCTGCTTGGAGCATCAAGCTAACTGAAGGTGGACTCAGACGTGCAACAGCGAAGGACACCCCCGGGTACAAAATAAGGAACCAATTTACATTTGAAAAGAAATATCCTTTTGGTGAAGTTCACAGTAACAGAAAATATAGATTTTCAAGTATACAAATAACCAAAATAAAGAAGTCATAGAATAGCAATATTATTTTAATAAAAAAATTAAAACTTTAATTTTTTTTGCTATTTATTGGGGGGGACATTTTGAGTGTATCTGAA
>NC_136904.1:35444253-35536953 GCF_949606895.1 Notothenia rossii | reverse complement strand
TGCACATTATTTTCAAAAGCTATTTTATTTGTAAATGCAGCCCGAGAGGAACATTACACATATCCACAGTATTTACTGTATATCTGTATAGTTCAATGTTAATTGACAATAAATATTGTTGTTTTTAAATTAGGGGTGCACCGAATGGGAAATTCTTGGCCGAAACCGATACCGAAAATAGGAAACAGTTGGCCGAAAACCGAATGCCGAAAGGCCGAAAATGATTAATAGAAATATATATAATGTATACATTTTTTTACCAATGTTGTTCAGCTGCCTGATTATGGAAAAAGACATGATTATGGCAAAACTTAACTTAAATAATAATCACTAGTATGGGTCCATAAAACATTTATTCAGCACTTTTGAATGCATACAGTACATTAATTCCAAGTCAAGTCCATTTTATTTTCTCTGTAGGATAACTACAACAAAGTGCATTCAGAACAAAGCCAAGGTGCTTTAAAACTGCATAAACATATAGGCCAGTAGGCCTACAACAAAATAGTGTAAATAAAGACTGTAACAGAAGCCTTCAACAACAACAAATGCACCTATAAGTGCATGCATACAAATGTGCAAACTGGATAAATCCACATGAATGTAACTATTTACAAATGAAATTACAATTGAATTTCAAGAATCTGTAAATAAGGCTGTCTGTCCTCATGAGCAAAGTAGTAAAAATTGTATAAAGATACATAAAGTGAAAACTGGATACAAAATCCACAATCAATTACAAATTAAATTACAATTTCAAGAATCTGAAAATAAGGTGGTCTGTCCTCATGAGCAATGTAAACGACATTGTATAATTTAGATACCGAAAGTACAATATATTGAACACTGTGCTGCTGTCATTTCCCCCTAATGATAACCTGAAATGGTGAATTATAACTCACAATGAGAATTGTTCAGGAAAGTGGGTATAGAGTAGACATGTAGAACTAGATAAGCTTATGATAAGCCAGCCTTGTCTACTTATGAAGGAAAAGTGGGAGGTTATTTTTAATGAACAGTAGCTTCTCTGCTTTATCCTCCATTGTCTGTTCCTCTTCTCATCAAGCACATGAGAGGCAGCGCTGAACAGTCTCTCGCTGTCAGTGCTTGTGATTTGATCTTACTCCGCCTATTTGTCCGGGTGTTTTGATTTCAAGTGGTGGAGTAATCCCGAAGTGGTGAAAGTCTTTGCAGTTACACCCCCTCGAGAAATGTCAGCTGAACACGTTTTACAAATCGCAATCCGCGCCTCTTTCTCTGATATTTTTAAATATCTCCAAGCGGCAGACATGTTGGCTGTGAGCCAGCCGCGAGCATGGTCGCGCGCCGTGCTTGTCGCCGCGTTCTGATTACGTCATCACAACAACACGTTAGCTTACCAACGTAACCCTGTTCTCTGACATTCGGTGATATTTTTTCGGTGCTAAAACCCTTTCGGCCAAAAGCCGAAAGAGCCTTTTTAACAATTTTCGGCCGATAATTTTCGGCGGCCGAATATTCGGTGCATCCCTATTTTAAATTGTACTTTCTTTATTTGATTGGCAGTCAGTTGTTGATTACATGCAGACGTTGATAAAGCTACAGCTACTTCAATATCACACTCATTCATAAAGCAACTTAGACATTTTGATGTTACGGACCTTTGCATGGGGAGTTGTTCTCTAACTGGACCTCGTTGAATTTTAGTTGAATACCCCTGATCTATAACAACATAATATTTTAGATGCTGGTAAAATGTTCCATTTGTAAAATCTTTATCCAGTAAATGTAGCGGAGTCAAAAGAACAATATTCTCCTCTAAAATGTAAAGCAGCCTAAAATAGAAATAAAAAAGTACATGTTTTTGAGCTTAATAAAAAGAAGAAAATAAATAAAGTGATTTATAAGTTATGATTATTTTAATAAATGACTAACTTACTGTTTTTTTCGATTGCTAACACACTAAAATTATACATGAAGCACAATTATTTTAACTGACACTCAAAGAGCAAAACATTGGCTCAAATCTCCAAAACTCTAAACACGTTTTCAGCTTTTTACACAATTTGCAAATCAACATGGCACTTTTTGCAAACCACTGCACTCGTTTCTCCCCGTAAGACACAGGAATCTGACATAAAGTCACATGTTAGCAGGTTTAAAACACTGATATTCAAAATGCCTCACACATGGACCAATGATCATGAAACACGTTCCACCCGACCAAACAACTGGTAGCATAATTGTTGGCTCATCAATCAGGATGTTAGCACTATAGAAAGACCACAGGTGAGTACTTTCTTACAGCAACAATGGAAGCAAGAGGAAGAGGAAGAGAAAGGGCTGGGCTGAGAGTGAGAGGAGGAGGAAGAGGCGGGTGAGAGTGAGAGGAGGAAGAATGAAAGGTAGAGGTAGAGCTGGAGGGAGAGGATTTGGACAAAGAAGAATACTCTCATGATATATCAGTGCTTATATCTGTTGTGTGAAACGTATTTATTTCATTACTGTAATTGAATTGTTGGCATGTTGCATACGCTTTGGATAAAACAAGTAACATGTCATGTATTAATGAACAAAAGGGAATATTTGTAATGAAAAAGAGTTGGGATTATTTTGAACAGTAAATCATTTTATTGGGTAAGTATTAAAGTGTAAGTATACATGTTTTACAGTATATGTAGTATGCTTATTTACTCACCATTGTGTGACAGTTGCAACATTCACTTCTGGGAGCTGGATGGTGGTCTCAGTCATCACCTTGGGGTGGAAAGCTGGTCTTCTTTTTGGCGGTGCCCTTCCTTCACACTGGAGCCAGTTTGTGCGTAGAACTTCTTGACCTTTGTTGCTTCCAAAGTGTCTGTCAAGTTGAGAATACCGTCCCGTTTTCGAAAGCGTGGTTCCATCTAGAGAATAAGAAAATAGTCATATTTTAAAAAACTGAGAAATATGTAATGTATAATAAATATTTAATAAACAAGCTGTAAAAGATTACATATTGATTCAAAGAAAAACTGATGACTACATAAAATATAAATTAAAGATGAATAAAAACAAGTACAAATGCAGATTATGCATTTAAATGTAATCAATCAATCAATCGAAATGTATAAATAGCTTATATTTTGTATGAAAAACTCGACCTTCATACTAACTATTTAATCATTTCCTCTCAATTATAGTGTATTAAATTACCTTACAATGAAAATAGTCCTGCCAACTCAAGTACAGTACAAGTATTTCATAATATAAGGTGGAGTTAAGTGCATTGTAACTTCCCTTCACTTTCCCCCCCGGACTTTCATTGTTTACAGGTGAGGTTTAGTATTTAAATTAATGGTAAAATAAAAACAGGTGTCCGGTTACAGTCAAGGGCAAGTTTTGTTTTTGCTCTTGTTTTATTTGTATAATATCATGCTTTTAAAGCTTGCGTTAAAGACTATGTTACTTTTTTTAAAGCAATATGTAATATATTACTCTTTTTTAGTAACGACCCCATCTCTGGCCACCACCATGCTTCACTTTAGTGATGGTATTGGCCAGGTCTGGTTTCCTCCAGACATGATGCTTGGCATTCAGGCCAAAGAGATCCATTGGTGTTTCATCAAACCAGACAATTTGGTTTCTCATGGTCTGAGGCCACGTTTACACGGAGACGGAACTGGTTGTATCCGCTACAGTTCTCTATCGTATGGACGGTTCGTTCACACGAGGCCTTAACGGAACTGCGGAAACGGAGCCCTCAAACGATAACGGGTCTGCGGTCGGAACGCTCTGGGGGTCAAACGGCTCTGTGTGTACGCCCTATACGCCATAGCCCCGCCTCTCCCCACCTCTCCTGCTCACCCCCGCGTCATTGCTGATGTGTTTCGCCAACAACAAAAACAACAGTGTTCCGAGTGTTTCGAGCCAGGTCCCGGTATCTCGCAAGTAGTATTATTCATCCCGCTTCCATCACATTAGTATGCATAGAAAGTGACAGGTGCTGTGACAGGTCACACCTCTCCCTACTTATGCTAATGAGCTAAGTCCCGCCTCCCCTTTGTTCGAGGTGTGAGATCTCAAGTAGGTGTGATATCCCAAGTAGGTGTGAGATCCGTCGATAGGAGGGGGGTGATGTGTATTCACAGGTGTGAAAAGCCCCCACTGTTGCGCCTTATGGTGTATAATACAAAATGTTTCAATCACATTAGTATGCATAAAAAGTTACAGGTGGGCCCGCCCCCAAGTCTATTAAAACAAAATGCCGCTTCCATCACATTAGTATGCATAAAAGTGACAGAAGGGCCCGCCCCAATTATGTGATGTCAGAAGACCGAAGGGGTGGAGTGAGATAAAAAAAAAAGAACCCCGTGCAGATAAAAAGCCAGTCATTTCCAATCATCAAGTCATCTTTCCAAAAAGAAAAAATGGCCAAGAGACGCCTCGATATGGGTTTAATCAGCGAGACGCCTGTGACAACTTACCGCCATCCGTCCGGAGCGCCAATCAAGAAACGGATGCAGTATCTGTGCCGGGTTCAAACACCTCCGGTCGAAGATCTTGAAGAGAAATGGCTTCTGGAAAATGAACATGTTTGGGGATACGTATTCAACTATATGGCGAATGAACTGCATTTCTACAATCTGAAGAATGGAGAAACGTATGGACCCCACAGTGTTAAAGCAACGTTGACCTCAACAGATTGGGCTGTGTTAACTCTGGTGTCTTCCAGAGATCTCCACGCAACCATTGTATCGGAAGAAGTAGTGCATCAAGAAAACACTGTGGAACCAGCGGTGTACAAGATATGTGCAACAAAAAGCAAAGAAACGCAAACAAAAAGCGAGATCAAAGAAGAGTTTTCACCGTTACCCCTCAATGTGGAGGAAGAAGAAGGAAATATCCCCCCGCCGCCAGAAGTGAAAAGAGTCCTGACAAGCACCGTCTGGGAAACTAAAAGCGGACCATCTGGGCAATGGTATTACCGCGCAAGCCGTTTGCTGACGCAGGGGAGAGGGGTTCTCTCTAAAACACAGTGTCCTGCCATCTCTCTCTGTTACCGCTGATGTGTAAAATATACAAAATAACGTTTTATATACTTACTCTCTTGTTAAAAGGTGATGAAGTTTGTAGCGTAAGCCAGCCATCAGTGTTCTAGTTTTAAGGATCGAAGGATCCAATGTATTTTTAAATGGAGCAGAAATAGAACTAAACTCCCAGTGCAAGTATCTTGAACAGAGAGTGTCATATTGGACTCGCACTTGACTTTTTAAGAAACATATCCAGAAAGTATCCAATACCATTAAATTCAACTTGCAACATTTTAAACAAATTAGACCTTTTTCTTAACTGTCAATGCTGCAAAGTCATACCTCCACTGTATGATTCTATCCCACATTGAATACTGTTTTACAAACTGGTCGTTTGCTTGTGCCACACACCTGAAACCCATAGAACAGCTGTTCAAGAGAGCTATCCAGGTGTTTGACAGAAAGCCACAGTCATACCACCACTGTACCATCCTTGAATATGCTGCTCATGCTCTTTCTGCATATCATGTATTTATTTTTGCTGTATGTATATATATAAATGTCATGTTCGTATATGCTGTATGTGACGGGACTATAGATGGAAATTAGCTCAGAGCTAAAATCCGGCTCATTTACACTTGTAAGCATTATATTTGTTTTAAAGTGTTCATCAATGTGCACTACGGTAGCCCTGAAGAAAATTAAACATTAAAATATGTTATCGATGTCCCCATTCCCAGTTTGTTTTGGGAATAATTGCGATGTTTAGGGGAGACCAGGGATAGTTGCAACACTTTTGGGGCTTTTCCCCAATAAGTAAAAAACCATTTACAATTGGATAGCCATTTTGCTATATTATGCATTATCAATATGTCAGCTACTGAAACAATGTCTTTAAGATGTTTTTATGGAATAAGTACAGGTTGGAAAATGTATTTTTTTTTAAAAACTCAACTGTTACAACTGTCCTTGTGTACAGGGACAGTTGTAACCCATGCAGGCACAGTTGTAACATCTTAATAACGGTTACCCTTTTTCACACTATATGACAAAAAAATAGGGAAAGCTGTCAAATTCTAAGGCAACAAGATTTTAATAGGATTTCACACATCCTCCAACAAACAATGAACAATGAACAGAACTTGAACAGAACTTAAAACAGAACACCAGAATTAATCAGATTCACAGTTGTGGCAGGTGTAAAAGGCACTTCCATCTGTGCAGTCCTTGTGTGCCCAGGCTTTACAGGAGCAACACTGCAGCCAGATCTCCTTGGACCTGGAGTAGCTCTCCAGGCACACAATGCAGTATTGGGCCTCATCTTCATCAGATGAGGCCTGCATCTTCTGCTTCTTGTTGGGTTTGGTTTTTTGGCCGAAATTGATTTTTGTCTTCGCTTTAGACTTCTTTGCGTTAGATCTTTTTTTCTCAGCCTCGAGTTGATCTTTCATCGGAGTGCCTGTGAGGACAGCGGTTTCTCTTCTTTTTCTCCCCTTTGTGGTCTGCTTCCTTGGTCCAGCTTTTGGATGTGGACGGATGGACAAGGGTGAGAAAGGCGTTGCAGAGGATGATGTCCCAGGCTCCACACATGGCCTGACAGGGGAGGAGGCTGCGAGTAGACGAGAGGAGGCTGTGAGTGGAGGAGAGGAGGCTGCGAGTGGAGGAGAGGAGGCTGCGAGTGTACAGATGTAGCACTGAATTTCGGACTCCAGTTTACAGCTTCCTGCCTACTACCTGCCAAATACCAGTATAGAGGAATGTTAAGCCCTCCCACTATTTTCCAAGAGGGCGTTGCCAGATTTTCAATTTCAGGTTTTAACCAGGAGATGGCGCTTATTTCACAAATACAGAAAGACAAGCTTCATGGACTTTCAGTTGTGTTTTGAAGAGCATTTGAACACATCAATATTTTAGATCAACTAAAGTATATCTAATTTTGTAATTCAATAATATATAGTCTTTATATATTAAATAATCATAATGTAAATGTTTACATTACACTTCTTTATTTGTTATGCTCATACTTTAACCTTTACAAACGTTTGCTTTAATATGCAGTATATTTTTGTGTTTGCTTCCTCCTGCTCCCTTTCGGACACATACTGTATGATTTATTATTAATATGAAGATATTATTAAGATAAGATAAGATGTTACTTTATTGATTGAACATTTTAGTTTAGAATGTGCTGTCCCACGGTAGTTCAGAAGGCTCACAGGTCACATTCCGACCATTATTTAAAACAATAGGTGCTTTCACACCGTCTACAGTTTGATTTGTCTAGAGGGAGCTCTGTCAGTTTTCGAATTACCCATTTGCTTTCGGGGAGCCCTATTTTTCAGAGCACATCCTGCAACTAAATATGTCACACGCACGCTCTGTTGACTGGCGCAGCAGCGCGGATGCGATCAATTGCTATAAAAACACTCTTCTACTAATACAGACGGTGTCACTATGCCGGCGGATGTGGCCGTTGTTGAAGCCTCTTCAGGCTCCGCATCGGCAGGCCTCTCCCTCGGTGTGGAGCTGTCAAGCTCGACCCTAACGCCGCTTACAGCCGGCCAACTAAAAGTTGTTTTCCGTTCACGTTGTCATTTTTAGACTCCTTCGCTTCTTTGTTTGTGAATCCAAAAGCTGTGACGCTTGGCTGTTTTCGTTTTGCCATATTTTTTTATTACACAGCCAGAGTTAAAAAAATATCAATATGAACATTTCAAATACCGCGCCGGCATCACCGCCATAACCATAGCAACGTAAGTAAGAATGCAGCGCCGCCACGTACAGATGGCAACACCCAGACATATTCACAAATATAAAACAAATATTCAGAAACTGTAATGAACAATAACTATTATTTATTTCAAGAACTGTTATTTACAGAAACTCAACATTTCTAATCTGTGTGACACTAATATGCACGATTGTTTTGGGCTCCACCTATTTATCTCAAAGTCAGCCGTCAGGGGAGCTCCCTCCCTCTTCGGGGGAGCCAAGCTCCCCCTAGCTCCCCCCCATTTCGAACAGTGTCTGTGGCTGAATGGCCAGCGATTAGGTGCGGCCCATCTATCATAGGTGATCAGAGCTAACTGCCTGCCGTCAGATTTCATTTAAAAAAAGATCTGATTTTAAGACTATTTCTGCGCTCATAAAGAATGATAAGAATAATAATAATGCGTATTGAACTGGTTTCATTAATTAGTGAGTTTATTTAACACTAGAACCGCCAATCGGGTCAATTTGTGTGATGTGTGTTGTGTGTGTGCAATGTAACTTTTTTTCAATAAAATATTAAAGTCTCCCAGTCCGTGACTTTTCTTGAAAGTGTGTTATGTAGCACCCTATGTTGTTAAAAATTGCATTCTAATAGCGGGATTTGACGGGTTTAGGTAGGCCTATACAAAAACCTCTGGCGGTTCTAGTGTTAAGGTAATTAGGTACAGTAGAAGCCCTTTTTTATCAGTAACGAATTTAGCAGTTGAACATAAAAGTCAACTAACTGAGGGTCACTTGCAATTACAGTGTTGTGTCTAACTGTAAGCTTGTCACTCAGAGTAACCTACCGTTAATTTAGCTGCTGGAGAAGAAAGATCAAGGGGGGAGGGGGGGAGAGAGCTGTGGTTGATGGGCCATTAGTTGTGTAAATACACAGCTGAGAGCTGCCGTTTCATTCAGACTGTTTAAAAAACTGTAACAACGGACTATTTTTCTTAGCGGATGCATGTCAATTTAAATCAATACATACAACTATTTTTTAAATCAATACATACAACTATTTTTTAAATCAATAAAAACATTTTCTAAAGTCATAAAAGCATTTCAATTAATATTGGGAGTCATGTCGTTACTTTGTTGAGAATGTGGCCGTGTAATAAGCGGGATAATTTGCAACGACTTGTTCCTTATGGGGAAAATAACACCCGTCATGTGTGTGTAGAGGTGTGTGTGGTTAAAACACTTTCATGAAGTGAAGGAATTTCCTTCTATAAAACAGCTGTGGGCAGCAGTGAGTGTCACGGACATGAATTCATAGATCAAGGCAGACTGGTGCACTCTCTCCTGTCCTGCCAGGCGACACGCCCGTTCTAAGCCGTGTCCCTCACTCCTCACATCCCAAGCATCCCCGAAAAGTGTAATATGTTGTTACATCTCAGATGTTATGTTTCAGTTGTGCTCTGTCTATGTTCAGTGATGCAAACTTGTCACCTTTCGGCGAAATTCGCCGTTTTGAATCCAAAATAAGTCGTTTGTGTGATTCATGTAGATCTGCAATACAAATATATTTGGGGTATGGGGGGGGCTGGGACCCGGAGTAATCTGCGGCCGTGAGCTGTTATGTGCCATCATGACACGCATGGTGTTCTTTTTTTTATATATTATAATGAAGTACGAGCTGTGTGCTCGAGTCTTCCTGCCTGTCGGCTCTGCTCATGGATGTATAATAAGGCTCTGCTGCTCCGAGATGATGGTCTAGCTTCAGCAGCTATATTACCTACGGGTGCGTTCGTTAATATTAACTGTGCGTCCGGAGTCACTGTGGCACAGACTGGACCGCTGGTGAACAGCTGTTAGAACGGGCCGTTCAGGTGTTCAGAGCAGAGCTCCCTGTCGGAGCGGCAGAGCGTGATGTGAACTGAAAAGTTTTTCTGTGGCAATATCATTTAAGGAATCGTTGAGCTAGCTAGCTAGCATACATTGTCACTATCTGCTAACGTTAGCTTTAGCCTTCTATTTCTTATAGTTTTTTTCATAGGCTATAAACAGAGGTGGTATTATATATATATTGTACTTGAGTAAAAGTAGAAGTACTCAGATCTTGTACTTGAGTAAAAGTAGAAGTACTCAGGTCTTGTACTTGAGTAAAAGTAGAAGTACTCAGATCTTGTACTTGAGTAAAAGTAGAAGCACACAGATCTTGTAGGCTACTAGAGTAAAAGTAGAAGTACTCAAATCTTGTACTTGAGTAAAAGTAGAAGCACACAGATGTTGTACTAGAGTAAAAGTAGAAGTACTCAAATCTTGTACTTGAGTAAAAGTAGAAGCACTCAGTTCTTGTACTTGAGTAAAAGTAGAAGCACACAGATCTTGTACTAGAGTAAAAGTAGAAGTACTCAGGTCTTGTACTTGAGTAAAAGTAGAAGTACTCAGATCTTGTAATTGAGTAAAAGTAATAATCCCAGAGTGTAGGAATACTCTGTTACAGTAAAAGTCCTGCATTCAAAATGTTCCTCAAGTAAAAGTAGAAAAGTATTATCATCAAAATATAGTGAAAGTAGCGACAGTAAAAGTAGTCATTGTGCAGATTGGTCCATTTCAGAATAATATATATGATATGTTTTATAATGATTGATCATGAAAGCTGGTAAAGGTGCAGCTAGTTTGAATGACTTTGTATACTGCAGGGTAGCTTGTGGATTTACTCCGGGTGGAACTAAAGTCTGATTTAACACTTGATTATATTTCACTTAATTAATCCAGATCTGTGAAGTAACTAAAGGTATTAAATACATGTAGTGGAGTCACCATGTACCTCTGAACTGTAGTGGAGTAGAAGAACAAAGTAGCAAAACATTGAAATACTTAAATAAAGTACAAGTATCTCAAAATTGTGCCCAAGTATAGTACTTGTTGAGTTTATGAACTTAGTTACTTTACACCATGTGGCTATAAAGATAAAAAGACTTAAGCCTTGCACAGAGGCACGAAAATACATTTTCAAAATGCTCAACAGTGCTGCTAAATTATAAACTGACTGCTACACAATTTAAAATAAATGCTTTTATATATTTCTATTAGATGTGACTCTTTGGCGTTTCTGTTATTATTAACACTGCTGCTTTAGTTGTTCTGACTGCTAAAATCCTCTGTCATTCCGTGGGGTGGGGGAGCCGGGGGCTCGGATCCTTGTCACCTTTTTCATACCTGATGAGATGCATCCCTGTATGTTAAAAAGCCTCAGTCACCTTAATTCATGTAATAAAACATCTCAGGTCTGTAACACTCAAAGCTAAATGTGCAATACCATGTTCAGCTATGTTACTATTTATAATGTTATTGTTGTTACATCAGAAGATGTACATATTGAAATGATTTCTTAACTTTCAGTAGGCTATTTTTTACAATGTGTGTTGGAAGGATTTATTAAATTACAATGAATATTGTCATTGTTGAAGGCTTTTAGAGAAGGGTGAACTATAAGCCTGAATTACATAACATTTTATACCTCAATCAATCAATCAATCAATGTTTATTTATATAGCCCAATATCACAAATGTTACATTTGTCTCAGTGGACTTCACAGTTTGTACAGAATATCAGTATGACAATACGACACCCTCTGTCCTTAGACCCTCACATCGTACAAGGAAAAACTTCCAGAGAAAACCCACAGTTTAAAGGGAAAAATGGGAGAAACCTCAGGGAGAGCAACAGAGGAGGGATCCCTCTCCCAGGACGGACAGACGTGCAATAGATGCCGTGTGTAAATTGAAAAGATAATACATTTGCAACATAGGTAGTCCAAATGTTTGGAAATGCATGTGTGTATAATAGGAAGATGAATCCATGAGTATATCCATCCAGGACTTATGATCCAGGACCACAGCCATGACTCAAGATCCAGGACTCGCAATCCATGACACAGGACCGCAGGATCATCCATGACTCCGGATCCCGGCGTATATAGACACCAAAAAGAAAGAAATTTGGGGAAGCTGGGTTAATCGGAACATGAGAGTACACAGGTATAGACAGAGAGAAGGAAGAAGTAAGATGTCCCCTGACAAACTAAGCCTATATCAGCAAAACTAGGGGCTGAATCTAATCAGCCCTAGCTATAAGCTTTATAAAAAAGGAAGGTCTTAAGCGCACTCTTAAAAACGGATAGGGTGTCTGCCGTCCGAACACAAACTGGAAGCTGATTCCACAAAAGTGGAGCTTGATAAGAAAAGGCTCTGGCTCCCATTGTACTTTTAGAGACTCTAGGAACAACCAACAACCCTGCATTCTTGGAACGCAATGCCCTAGTAGGACAATAGGGTATAATGAGTTCTTTAAGGTAAGATGGCGCCTGCCCATTAAGGGCTTTGTAGGCGAGAAGAAGAATTTTAAATTCTATCCTGTGTTCTATAGGGAGCCAGTGTAAGGCAGCCAGAACAGGAGTAATGTGGTCCCTTTTCCTAACTCTGGTTAGTACACGAGCTGCAGCATTTTGAATCAGCTGAAGCGACTTGACTGACTTCTTGGTACACCCTGATAATAAGGAGTTAAAATAATCCAGCCTTGAAGTAACAAATGCATGGACTAGTTTCTCTGCATCGTTTTGAGGCAAGATATGCCTGATTTTTGCAATGTTACGTAGATGGAAGTAGGCGGTCCTTGAAATTGATTTTATGTGGGCGTTAAAGGATAAATCCTGATCAAATATAACACCAAGATTCCTTACAGTCTCACTGGAGGCCAAATTAATGCCATCTATAGTTAATATATCTTTAGATAATTTGTTTCGTAGATTCTTCGGGCCAAGTACAATAACTTCAGTTTTGGTCGTGTTTAACATCAAAACATTTAAGGTCATCCACGTTTTTAAGTCCTTGAGGCAGTCTTGAATTTTATTTAGATGATTAATTTCATCAGGCTTGATTGATAAATATAGTTGAGTATCATCCGCATAACAATGAAAGTTTACAGAATGATTCCTTATAATATTGCCTAACGGAAGCATATATAGGGTGAACAAAATAGGTCCAAGCACTGAGCCCTGTGGCACTCCATGGCTAACTTTGGTTTGCATGGAAGATTCCTCGTTGACACGTACAAACTGAGAGCGTTCAGATAGATAGGACCTAAACCAGCCTAATGCAGTTCCCTGTATGCCAACTAAGTGCTCTAGTCTTTGCAATAGGATATCATGGTCGATAGTATCAAATGCAGCACTAAGATCGAGCAAGACAAGAATAGAGACAAGTCCCTTGTCAGAGGCTATTAGAATGTCATTTGTGACTTTAACCAGAGCTGTCTCTGTGCTATGTTGTGTTCTAAAGCCAGACTGAAAATCTTCAAATAAATCATAGTTTTTTAAGCAATCACACAGCTGTTTTGCGACTGCTTTCTCAAGAATCTTTGAGAGGAACGGGAGATTAGAAATAGGTCTATAGTTGGCTAAAACCTCTGGATCGAGGTTGTGCTTTTTAAGAAGCGGTTTTATCACTGCTACTTTGAATGATTGTGGAACATAGCCTGATAATAAAGACATATTCATAATATTTAATAAAGAAGTGCTAATTAATGGAAAAACCTTTTTTAACAGCTTGGTTGGAATCGGGTCTAAGATACACGTTGATGGTTTAGAAGAGAGAATCATTGAATTGAATTGTTCAAGGTTTATGGCTGAAAAGCATTCTAGTTTACTATCTAGTGTAATATTAGAACTTACGTTTCCCGGAGCTGTTGATAATACTATACTGGTCAAAGGCAAGAGGTCATTGATTTTGTTTCTAAGAGTAAAAATGTTATCGTTAAAAAAGCACATAAAATATTTACTACTGAGTGCTATGGGAATAGAAGGCTCAGTCGAGCTGTGGCTCTCTGTCAGCCTGGCTACAGTGCTGAAAATAAATCTTGCATCATTCTTATTCTCATCTATTAATGAAGTGTAGTAGGCTGCTCTCGCTTTACGCAGTGCTTTCTTATATTCATTGAGGGTAATATGTCAAATTAAACGAGATTCTTCAAGTTTAGTGGAACGCCATATCCTTTCAAGTTGTCTCGACTTTTGTTTTATTTTGCGGGTTTCGGCATTATGCCATGGAGCTAATCTATGTTGTTTTATTTTCTTCTTTTTCAAAGGAGCAACAGAGTCTAATTTTATTCGCAGCGCATCTGTAGCACTATCAACAACATGATCAATTTGGGGTGGTGTACATTTTGTATAAGTTTCCTCCCTTACATGCAGACATGCTATCGAGTTAAGTATTGGTGGAATCTCTTCCTTAAATTTGGCTATAGCACTAACAGATAGGTTTCTGCTGCAGGAGCTTTTGACTAATGCTTTGTAGTCTAGTAACAGTACTTCAAAAGTTACCAAGAAATGGTCGGATAAAGCAGGATTATGCAGAGCGACTAATAGTTGCTCGATTTCAATACCATAAGTCAGAACAAGGTCGAGAGTGTGATTATAGCAGTGGGTTGGTTTATTTACACTCTGAAAGAAACCAACAGAATCTAATATAGAGTTAAATGCAACAGTAAGGCTATTTTTATTATCGTCAACATGAATATTAAAGTCACCTACGATAATTACTTTATCTGTTTTAAGTACCAAAGTTGATAAAAACTCAGAGAATTCTGATAAGAATTCTGAATAAGGACCTGGTGCACGGTACACTGTAACAAATAAGATTGGCTGCAAAGTTTTCCAGGTCGGATGCGTAAGACTAAAAACGAGGCTTTCAAAGGAGGTATAATTAATTTTTTGTTTAGTATTGATAAGTAAACTTGAGTCAAAGATTGCTGCAACTCCACCTCCTCGGCCCGTGCCTCGGGCAATATGAGTATTGATATGGCTGGGTGGAGTGGCCTCATTTATGCTGACATATTCTTCATGTCTCAACCAAGTTTCAGTGAGACAGCATATATCAATATTATAATCTGATATTAAATCATTTACCAATATTGCTTTAGATGCTAGAGATCTTATGTTTAAGAGACCACATTTAATCTTCCTGTTTTGTTGCACTGTAGTAGTTGTTACATTCACTTTTATTAGGTTATTATGTATGACACCTCTATTAGGTTTTACCTTAAATTGTCCTTGGGCAGACACACACACCGTTAATATTGGGTATTTTATTGGGTTCGGGATTCCTATGGATGACTGCCTAGGAGAGAGCGCAGAGAAGCGTGTAAGACTGCGACTCTGTCTCCTGGTCTCAACTCCTGTTTGTCATGGATTAAGTCCACAAAGCCCTGAAATGTTTGCCGAAATGAGATTTGCACCTTCCAAAGTAGGATGAATGCCGTCTCTCTTAATCAGGCCAGGTTTTCCCCAGAAGGCTGTCCAATTATTTACGAAGCCCACATTGTTTATTGGTCACCACCAAGACAACCAGCGCTGAAATGATGTATACATGTCATCATTGATCAGATTGGGGAGGGGACCAGAGAAGATTACGGTGTCCGACATTGTTTTAGCATAACTACACACCGACGCCACATTAAGTTTGGTGCATTCTGATTGGCGTAAACGAACATCATTACCACCGACGTGAATAACAATCCTACTGTATTTACGTTTATTTTTAGCCAGCAGTTTAAGATGCGCCTCAACGTTGCCCGCTCTGGCCCCCGGAATGCATGTGACTGTGGAGGCTTCGGTCTCTAAATTCACGTGTCTCATAATAGAGCTACCAATAACCAGAGTTGGCTTCTCAGCGGTGTCTCGCTGAGTGGGGAATATCTGTTAGATACGTGAACGGGTTGGTGTGGACCTGCGGGTTTCGCGTTATGCCCCTTCTGAACAGTCACCCAATCTCCCTGCTGCTCGGGAGTTGCCGGGGGACGGCTAAGAGGAGCTACCTTTTGCCGGTCCACACCGGCTAACATGGGCTTTACTGTAGCTGAGTTATTTTGTAAGATGCGGAGCCGGGCTTCTATGGCTATGATTCCCGCCTCCAACCTAACAACTATACTACATTTAACACATGTATCGGTACCAGTAAAGGAGGTAGGGAAGTAACCAAACATGAGACAGTTAGAGCAGGAAATAGCACCCGATGGTGGGGAAAGAGCCATGGCTAGCTATCAAGCTAAAGTAGCTACCGTTAGCAAACCCGAAAAAAGTGTAGGCAACTGTGGAGTTACAGTCGCTAAGAGAAGGAGAGTTGTGAGTGCTTAAGCTGTAGTAACATGTGATTACAACGTCAGGCAGTTGCCGTGATCAAGAGTTTTAAAACGATCGATTAAGTTAAGATAATAAGCTATCAGCAACAGAACAGGCACACGGGATACCCGGAGATGACAACAACAACCGGAAGTTACAACATGCTTACCGCAATAGTGGTCCGTGTAGAAACAACAGTCATACAGTCTTCTGTATTTCCAGACAAGTGGCTACTGAAATCAATCTTACTAACTGCTGTCTGTGCAATTCTCGGCGCGGGTTGGCAGACTTTATTTTACTTACTTTAACATCATATTTCTTGGTATGTGTTAGAGCCAGTATTTTGATTTGATAAGAAAGGCCACCTAATTATGATGTCTGTAGTCAACACACTATAAAGGACTACAATTCCCACGGCGCCTGTGCTCACGCCACAATGATGGGCAACCTGTTGAGAGACGCCGTCAAGGAACAGTTTTTAACCGTAACGGCCCGTCTACACTACAGGCATCAAAAGATCTTGCCTGTAGTGTAGACGGGCCGTAACACTCGTGCTCGTACCGTACATACAAACCGTACAAGTACCCTTTAAGTTGTAAAGTATAAGCATTATCACGAAAGAAAGAATACCTAAGTTGTTTGTTTTATTTGAGTTTTGGCTATTTCTTTTGAATATTGTAAAGGCCTATTTTTCTTTGTTGCATGTGCAAAAGTTTGTTATTTTATTTTGAGCAAACACATCGCAACATCTTCTAAACCAGGGGTCGGCAACCTTTTTGATAAGGAGTGCCATTTAAAAAAAAAAAAATTATCAGCGAGCCAACGATCGAGAATTATCAACGGGGGGTGGGTAGAGGAGCTTGACGCTCGTGAACTATCAGCAGGAGGGCGGGGGGAGCCTCGCTGCGGGGAAGCAGTGTGTGGACCTGTCAGCGCAACTTACATACATTTAACAAACACATTTAAATAATTGGTTTAAACGGCATAACAATAAGGACGATCGTCCTGTCTGTGATTCTCCAGAACACACATGTTATGATATTAGGGTCATGCAGAGTGAGATGAGATCGAGAGAGAGAAAGAGGGGTGTGGCTTGTGCATGTGTGTTTGTGGATGGTAGAGCGACAGTGAGGGAACATGTGTTTGTTTCTGGAAGTGAAACGAGGCAGCAGAAAAACAGAGGTCAGTGATGTATTTTGTGAAACAGAAGAACAGCTAAATAAATGCAAGGCCTCCTAAGAAGAGCTCGCCTCTCTCCAGTCATTTAAGCTAAAGTGGGTTATTGAACCTGAAGCTTGTTGCTTCTTCCCTCCTCGACTACGGTCTGGGAGCCGACAGGAAAGTTCAACACACAGATGGCCCTTTGTAGCATATTATTTCGATGAGAGATGAGCAGATCGCCACTGGGCTTTCAACTAAATACACAGCCAAGCAAAAACTGCGGCATTTGTACAGCTCCTTATGGGTACTGCAATTAGTGAAGTGCTTTCCTCCGTGATGAAACGATCAGCACTGCACCACGGAGGAAAGCGGCAGAAAGTCACCTGGAGATAAAGAGAACGGGGCTGCGTTGCGTGCATGGCTTCCTTCTGCAGGTAACGGGGAGACGCGCTCTGGCGGCGGTCTCGTTCAGGATCCGAAAATACAATTTAAATATTTTGCACACTTATTCCTAGTGTGCCACTGGTTACGGTGCCGCGTGCCAATGCTGGCACGCGTGCCAGGGGTTGCCGACCCCTGTTCTAAACCATCGGAGGCCAAGCAGCACTTCAAACTGTGAGTAATTTAAGGAAAAAAACGAGTTAGAACTGTCTGTTTAAGGCGTCTAGTGGCTTGATGGAAAAACAAGGAAGGAAGCCACGACATTGTTAAAAACTCTCTTGACAGACAAATGCGTGTGGAATTAAATGGTTGCCACCATATTATTATAATGAATGAAATACTCTTGGAAATGAATGGATACGAGCGGATGTGAATCGTGAGTTTACAAATCACGGACTTCATAGTGAACAAGGAAGGACCGCATTGACTTTCTGGATTGTGACAATGTGGATTTCTGTGGAAAAAGGCTTGTGCCGCATGTTGTGGATGTTGCAATACAGTATAGTCTAAATGCTGGAAGTGGAATAAATTCGCTTATGAATAAAGTGTGTAACGTAACTCAAGGAGCGCATCTTGAAAAGCGCTTTAATAAGTTTGTCTATCTTGCTCACTGCCGCGGATCCAAGCCGCACACTAACAAAGCGCAACATTAAAATAAGGACAGCTGTTTACAAGTGGATGTTTAATGACAATAAAGCATAACAATGGCTGAAAAGGAAAATGTGGAAACGAATGAAATTCCTATGGACCCAAACGGGAATGAACGTGAAGTTCCTGTGGAAAATGCTGACGTCAGACCAAAAAGAACAATAAGACCTAAAGAAAAGGCTTTAGAAGATAAGCTGGTGCAGTTAATTAAAAAAAGGAGAACGAAATTGGGTCAAGTCTCAAGGAAAAAAAATGAGATTGATTCACTCATGATTGATTATGGGAATATCATTGAGATGCAAGGTTGTCGTGTGGTTTTTCAAATACTCTCCAAAGAGTTTTCAAACTCACATTACTCAGTGCAAGAAATGCTGTCGGAGCAAGAACAAGAAATTGATCATGTTGACTGGTATCTCCCAAAAATTGCATATTTCAATGAGTTTCAAAATGTGATGAAGAAATGGTTAGCTAGAGCTGCCTCCTTTGAGTATGTGCCTCCTTCTGACCATGGTTCATATACTGCACATATGTCAAGTCCACATAAAGCAATATCAGTGGGCATGATAAGCAAAAAAGGTAAAAGTTCTAGTGGCAGCAATACATTTTCAACAGCTTCATCAGTAAGAAGAAAGGCAGAGGCAGAGAGAGCTGCGCTCATATCACGCGCTGCTGCCTTATCACAGAAACACTCACTTGAAAAACAAGAAGCTGACCTGGAAGCAATGAAAGCCATATCAGAGCTAAAATGGAAAAGCTTGAGCTTCAAACTGATATTGATGCTGCAACAGCCAAAATTAAAACATTGGAAGCGTCTGAGGATGATGACTCTGACCCTGACCCTCATGTGGGGGAGGAGCAGTATGACACGGGTCAGCCAGATGAAAATGATGATTTCCAGGATGAAGAGAGCCAAGGAAAACCTGTGGAGAAGGATAATAAAAAGAGTTTCATATACTCAAATTCAATGAACTCTAGTCATGCAGCCCCTAGTGGTCATGTCCAAGTATTACAACCAGGGCCGACAACAAGGACAGCAGCATCAGCACAGCAGCATCACTCCATCCAAGTCAGACAAAGCTCTCGGACAGAAAGCAATGACTTTATTCAAGTAATGCAGCGACAGAACGAAAGCACTGAAATGCTAATGAAGGAGCAACGCTTAACATTACTCCCATCCAGAGAAATACCAATCTTTAAAGGAGAGCCATTATAGTACCTTTCATTCATCAGAATGTTCGAACATACAATAGAAGATAAAACTGACAATTACAAAGACAGGCTGTTCTTTCTAGAGCAGTATACTGAAGGCCAAGCTAAAGACTTGGTCAAAAGTTGCCAATACATGGATTCTGAAAAGGGCTTTTTGGAAACCAAAAGACTGCTCCAAGAGAACTATGGGCATCAACTCTTAATCGCAGCAGCTTGTTTGGACAAAATGTTGAATTGGAATGCCATCAAGAGTGAAGATAGAAAAGCATTGCATTCTTATGCTATCTTTCTTCGTGGATGTTGCAACACAATGGAAGATGTTGAGTTTTTGGATGAAATGAATAGCACATCAAACATGAGAAATGTGATCATGAAACTCCCATTTAAACTTAGGGAAAAGTGGAGAACAAGTGGATATGCATATTATGAACACAATAAGACAAGAGCAAAGTTTCCAATATTGGTCGACTTCATTGAAAAGCATGCACGCATTGTATCAGACCCCATGTTTGGAGACATACAAGATGTCATGCCAAAAAGGGATATTAAAGTGTACAAATCACCCAGCAATAAGCCTGCTCATGGTTATAAGGGAAGTAGTTTTGTTACTGTGACAAGCCCAGGAGTCAATGAAGAGCAAAAACCTTTTCAAAACATCAAATCAGACCATAAAGGCATTACTGTTCAGAAGCGCTGTGTATTTTGTGCAGGAGAACACACCTCTGAAACATGTAAGATGAACAAAAAATCTCACAATGAAAAGATTGACTGCTTAAAAGTACAAGGAATTTGCTTTGGCTGTCTAACGAAAGGACATTTAAGCAAAGACTGTCAGAAAAGAATGAAATGTGAAGTTTGTTCAATGAAACATCCAACAATATTGCACATCTACAAGAAAAGGATTGAACAAAAAGACAGCTCTGATAAATACACCCAAGCAGCTTCTGTAAGTAGTGCATTAGTCTCTTTAAATGGCAGAAACCACACTGGGGCCGGTGGTCAACAAACCCTACCGATTATCCCAGTTCAAATAAAGTTGTCAAACTCAAACCAGACTTTGCAGACGCATTTATGGATCAGGGAAGCACTGCAAGTTTTTGTACTGAAGTCCTTCAACAAGATTTGCATGCCAAAGCCAAGAGAACACAAATCCTCTTAAAAACAATGGGTCAGGAGAAAAGGATTGACACTTCCTTTGTCAAAGGTCTTGAAGTGAGTTGCATTGAAGGCAATGATTTTTATCAGCTGCCTAAAGTATACACACAAGAGGACAGAGCACATTCCCACTCAAGAGACCATAAATAAATGGAAATATCTAAGAGAAATTAAGTTGCCTGAATTGGATTGTGAAATCGGGTTGCTTATAGGAACAAATACACCAAAGCTAATGGAGCCATGGAAAATAATAAACAGTCAAAATGGAGGACCCTTTGCCGTTAAGACAGTCCTAGGTTGGGTTGTTAAGGGACTGAATCAGGAAACCACTGAATCTGAGAATACTTCATGTGCTGTTGTTAATCGGATATCAGTGACAGATTTAGGTGAGCTGCTGGTGCAGCAATACAATCATGACTTTCCAGAGAAAGGTTGTGATGAGAAGAAAGAGATGTCAGTTGAAGACAAACAATTTTTAAAGATCATGTCAGATTCAGCTCAAATCAAAGATGGACATTATCAGCTTGAACTTCCATTTAAACAGAAGAATATCATGATGCTAAACAATCGCAAACTTGCAGAGCAGAGAGCAGAATCATTAAAAAGGAAATTCAAAAGGAACAAAGTTTTCCATGATGAATATAAAACATTCTTGGAGGCTGTGATAGCAAAAGGCCACGCTCAGCCACTGCCCCAAGAGCAGCTCAAACCTGAGAGTGGAAAGGTGTGGTACATACCACATCATGGGGTTCATCACCCAAAGAAGGGCAAGATTATTGTAGTGTTCGATTGTTCCGCATCTTATCAAGGATATTCATTAAATGACAAGCTGATTCAGCGTCCCAATCTTACCAACACGCTACTTGGTGTGCTCATTCGATTCAGACAAGAACAGATAGCTTTCATGGCTGATGTCGAGGGGATGTATCATCAGGTCAAGGTAGCTCCTGCCGATCAAGATTATCTTCGCTTTCTTTGGTGGCCAGGAGGAGATGTCAGTTTACCTCTCGCTGAGTACAGGATGACAGTACATCTATTTGGTGCCACTTCATCAGCAAGTTGTGCAACCTATGCTCTCACTAAAACCGCTGAAGACAACAAAGATGATTTCTCTGCAGAAGCTGTTGACACTGTCGGAAAAATGTTCTATGTTGACAACTGCTTAAAATCTGTGTCTTCTGCTGATCAAGCTGTGAAGTTATGTGAAGAACTCAAGGATCTTTGTGCAAAGGGAGGTTTCAATCTGACAAAGTGGACAAGCAACAGTAAAACTGTGCTGGCATCCATCCTAAAGAGTGAAAAGCCCAAAGAGGTAAAAAACCTGGACTTAGAGACCCAAGACAATCTTCCAATAGAAAGAGCCCTACACTGAAAAAAAGGGGAAAGTGGGGTTGTTCAATTTGCAAATATGCATTTAATATATTAAACATAATTTATTCATGTTTCTCGTCGAAACATGAATCAATCATGTAGAACTATGTTAATCTTGAGGGGTTTGCGTTCTATAAGTCTCAATCATGTTAAGAAATAAGAAAAAAGTTATGTTTGTCTCTTTAACTCCGCCCACTGAGCACATACGTCAGCAGCTTGCTCTGCAGCCGATTACTCAGCTTGTAATTATTATTTACAAATATTTTATTCACAAATGAATATGGTCGGACTCAAACCCGTACTTTAATAGTTTCGTAATTGAACCTGAACAATATGGCACTTTATTGGACAAGATGTAAAGCAGAAAAAAATTGCAAATTATATTTATTTTTAAAAATGTCAAGCTTTTTCTTTTTTAGACAAAGGAGGGGGGGAGGGGTTCTACCATATTTTCTTCCCGCATCGGAGGAGTAAGCTGGTTCTTTCCCGAGAACATCTCTACAAGGTAAAAGTTATTGAAAGTTATTTAATGTCATCAAATGTTCTTCATAGTTACAGGTTATCACAAGACGCATTGTTTGCAAAAAGCAGAGTTCACATTTGCCGTTACAACGAGCAACGTAAATACAGCTGTCAATTTGTAAACATTGTCATTCACTGGTGTTAGCTAGGATAAAGCCATGAAAATCATAAGGTGAGTTTATATTGATTGACTTGTGTTTAGCGTGTTTTTTTATACTGTGAGTATTTGTAGAGCGTAAGTCCGACAGTTGCTTGATTTACAATATTTAAAACTATGAACCTTGCCCAAAGTTATGCACATTAAACCGAGCTCAGTGGGGAGGGGGAGTCATATCTGATGCATTTTTGCATGTCTATAGGCTACGTCTTGTTTTAAATTATTGTTTCATGTCTGCTGTCAGGCGGTGTAGAACTTTACTGCGTCGGTCCAGCTCTGCATGTCTACTCTTGTGCCGACTTTTAAGGGCGCTGATGCAGGTTGTAGGCCTACCTTACGTTAAGCGACCATCTTTACCCATTTAAGGTGTTGATTGTTAAAGATACAATATTGTCTGTGGGACCGCAGTGTTTTCCCTAAAAAACTGTGTTTATGTCTCTGCTTTGATCCGCTCTGTGTTCCTGTAAATACCGTAAATACACACAGATCAAAACAGATCAAAACAGAGACACAATATTGTGTGTGGGGTTGTGTCCCGGAAAGCGATACTGGAAAGTGGAGGATATTAATGATTGTGTTACATTTTAGCAGCGGTGCACATACCATGAACATGGAGGACATGCCGGACAGATCAAGTAAGGGTGACGATCCACCCGCTGTGAAATGAACTTATCTTCCATATTTGCCGTACACTTGTGTTTACGGAAGTTGAGATGTTTCTCGGTTGTGATTGGTTGTTCCTCGTCACATGACGAGCGGTGCGCGCTGCTGCAGTGCACTTCTCCATTGAAACCAATGGAAATGAGCTCGCAACGCTGATGTGTATGGCTCCGCACAAAGTTGTACTCATTGCATTAGTATAGGCTACTGTAGCTTTTTACACTGGAGGCGCCCATCTCGGCCGAAGTCGGTTCATATTAACCTATTGTGCATAATTAAATGGTAAATGTCGCCTTTAAGGAGCAGAACATTTTTGTTTTATTTGTGTGTGAATAATGAAATAATTTCAAATATGTTTTTCTGTGATAGGTAATTGGTGTGGAGAAGATTGACCTCAGCCTCCATTCGAACATTGTTCCAAAGGCTCTGTAGTAAATGGTGATTATTCAAATGTTTTGTGTGATTTACTTGACTAACTTAAACTTTATCTTTAACTAATTGAAAACTGGTTTTAGTCTGACAATTTCTGAATTTTTATTCATAACATTTACATACTGCAAACATTGCAGGGATATGCACATTTTTTGATTTATTAGGCAAAAGTTATTCAGAAAATGAGAGGCAAAAGCCAAACATTCAGTGATAAAGCCTCCTTCACAAAAGTGATAATGTTTTGTTTGTTGCAATGAACCTGAACGACCCCCCTAAACTGAAGTGCACGTTCGAAGTGCTCCAGCAAATGTTAATGGAGCTAGACGGCAACATGCTCTCCAAGGAAGCCCAAGCGTTTAAAAACAAACTATTTGAGTGAGCTGTTGCCATGGACCATTGTGCACTTTTACAGCATTCATACTGGACTTTCATCGATACAACTGTCTTGCACTTCCTTTGCTCATGCTTTTTGCTTGTTTTGCATGTTTCAGAAATGTGGGTTTTTCCTGGGGTCATGTGTTTTCAGAATGTACCACTTGTCATGTGTTTCAGAATGTACTAATTGCACTAATTGTACTAATTTACTAACTTCAAAATGTCAGTTCTTGTTTTTCATTTGTAATACTTTCTTTAGTGCATATGTGGTGAGAAACCAGGCCATTATTATACTTTCATGTATTTTTCCAAAGCAATGCCATTGCTTTTTTGTATTAAAGTGCCCTTTCATATTAGCAAGCTACTATTTAAATAATGGATTTGCAAGAACATTTCCTTTTTTCGGCTAGGCGTTGACATTTTCTGTTAATTGTTTACTATGAATGAGTTACAAAAATAAGCCTTTCTTTGCCATTTGGCACAATAAACCTTTCTTTTGGTCGGGAGAATAGTTTCCTTTAAGCTTGCTTGCTGTGTTCTAACACAATAATGTATATGTACATGCCTCACAAACATTTTCTATTTCTTCTATTTCTTTATTTTCAATGTATTTGTTAATTCTCCTGGGGCTGCATGACGGAAAAACCAAAAAGCTCATCTGGATGTGTGGTGGTTGTTAATATTGATTTATTTTTTGAGAAAAATACATGAATGTTGTTCAAAGAAATGTGTTTGTCTTTATTGACTATTTGTTTTAAAATGTTATGATAAATGCTGTAGATATAAGAGATTAGGATGGATCCTGTTGAAGAATGTACGACATGCCTCTATTTACATGAAATAAATAATCTTATGTACCCCTTGAGCACTAGGTAGATTAAACAGAAAACTATAACATGTAGTTTAAACAAAACATTAATGTGGCTTTAACAGGTATAAATGAAATATACTGAGTATATTAAAAGCCTAAAATGAACATAAAAAAGTCATGTTGGTTAAACATAGGGTAAATGAATATACCTATATTAAAGGAAATATTCAAATGAACATAACAATTTCATGTTTCTTTGACATAACATAGTTGTGTGTCTTTAACATAATGGAATAGTTTTGTGTACACATGTTTTTAATGTGTGCAACCGGTTTCCATATTAAAATCATGTTAATCCAACGGCCTTTTTTTTCAGAGTAGGGATACAGTGGCATGTGGAGGAAGATGTTTTCAAGTTTCAAGTCTGCTTAAAATCTCAACCAGCCACAAGGAGAGGCATCCTTTCAACAGTCTGCTCTGTGTATGACCCACTTGGATTTCTTTCACCATTTATCTTCACTGCAAAGCATGTCCTACAAGAGTTGTGCAAACTCAATTGTGGGTGGGAAGAAGAAATCCCGGAGGCTCTCAAGAAACAGTGGCAAAGATGGCTCATGGGATTAAAGCAGATAGAAAGCTTCAAGATTGATCGATGTATCAAACCAAAGAATTAAGGACAAATTAAATCTGCACAATTGCACCATTTCAGTGATGCAAGCGAGATTGGATACGGTGTTGTCACCTACCTTAAGATGATAAATGAAGATGAAGACGTTCAAATATCCTTCATGTCAGGAAAGTCACGTGTCGTGCCTCTGAAAAAGGTCACTGTCCCAAGATTGGAGCTCACAGCAGCAGTACTGGCAGTACGCATGGACAAGATGATCAGAACCGAGCTGCAAATCCCATTATGCAAATCTGTTTTCTGGACTGACAGTACATCTGTTCTGAGATACATCATGAATGAAACGCTAAGGTTTCAGACATTTGTAGCAAACAGAATAAGTCTGATCAGAGAAGCAACAGCAACATCACAGTGGAAATACATCAACACTAAACTGAATCCAGCAGATTATGCATCTCGGGGATTGGCAGCAGAATCGTTCCTGAAATGTGAGACTTGGATAAACGGTCCATTGTTTCTGAAAAAACCTGAGGACAAATGGCCGGAGTTTCCGGACGCACTTAAAATGGTCAATGACAGCTATCCTGATGATCCAGAGGTGAAGAAGGAAAAATTCAACGTGAACCCAACCATTGCAACTGACCTAAATGCCACAAGCAAGCTAGTGCATCACTACTCTGATTGGAGGAAACTGAAAAGAGAAGTTGCATGGTTCCTTCAAGTAAAACATATCTTGCTGCTTTTAAGTAAGAAGAGGAAGGAAGTTACTTCTACTCAAGCAAAAGAACCAAATCGAATAAAGATGATTGAGAAGGAGATGAGAGTGTTTAAAGACTCTATGAGAGGTCTCACACTCTCTAAGGATAACTTGGACAAGGCTGAAGCAGCAGTGTTGTGTTTCTGTCAAAAACAGTCTTTTCCAGAGGAAGTGGAAACTTTGAAAAGGGGAAAACCTATCAAAGGAAGCAGTACACTGTATAAATTGGATCCAGTGTACGAGAATGAACTGGTAAAGGTTGGAGGAAGGCTAAATAAAATGGCAATGCCTGAGGAAGCAAATCACCCAACCATTCTTTGAAAACACCACCATGTCTCTAAAACCATACTTCGAGATATTCATCAACAAGTTGGTCACAATGGAAGGAATCATATGTTATCCAGGCTAAGACAAAAATACTGGATACCATGTGCCAATGCATTAGCCAGGAAAATAATATCTGAATGGACTGTGTGCAGACGCATGCATGGAAATGCAGGAGAACAAAAAATGTCAGATCTGCCCAAAGACAGAATTACACCAGACCTACCACCATTCATATATGTTGGAGTGGATCACTTTGGCCCACTGGAAGTGAAAAGAGGACGAAGCATTGTGAAACGATATGGAGTTATCTTTACCTGTCTAACAACCAGAGCGGTGCACTTGGAAGTAGCTCATTCGTTAGATACAGATTCATGCATTAATGCCTGCAGACGTTTCATCAGCAGAAGAGGACAAGTATTGGAGAGGAGGTCAGACAATGGGACTCATTTCGTTGACACTGAAAGAGAGCTGAAGGAATGTATAAAAGAGTGGAATCTGAGCAAAATAGAACAAGCCCTCCAGCAAAAGGATGTGAAATGGACCTTCAATCCTCCTTACGGAGCACATCATGGAGGAGTATGGGAAAGACTAATCCGGCTTGTAAAGAAAATTCTGCTATCCATCACAAAACAACAAACACTTGATGACGAAAGCCTTTCAATAGTTCTTTGTGAAGTTGAAGGAATTCTCAACAGCCGACCAATAACTACAGTGTCAAATGATCCAAATGACTTGGAACCTCTCACACCAAACCATTTGCTGCAGCTCAAGGTCAAACCTTCGTTGCCCCCAGGCTTATTCCATCAGCAAGAAACATAGACGCTGCTGGCGACAAGTGCAGTACA
Organism: Notothenia rossii; assembly: GCF_949606895.1. Lineage (NCBI taxonomy): Eukaryota > Metazoa > Chordata > Actinopteri > Perciformes > Nototheniidae > Notothenia > Notothenia rossii. The sequence continues at coordinate 35,509,592 of NC_136904.1, read as the reverse complement.
TAGCAAAATGTTTTTGGACCAGATGGATCAAAGAATATCTACCACTTTTGCAAGAAAGACAGCAATGGAATCGCATTAAAAGGAACTTCATACCTGGAGACATCGTATTAATTATCGATTCAAATGCACCTTGTGGATCCTGGTTAATGGCAAGAGTTATGGAGACGCGTCCTGGATCTGGAGGACTGATTCGGAGTGTTCTTCTTAAGACAAAAACCAACACGCTGGAAATACCAATAAGCAAAATATGCCTACTGGTGCCTGCCTTAGAATAAGGAAATAACTGAAGATGGACAATTAAGACACCCTGTCTATCTCAAATAGTATATGAAGACTGACTTTGTCTGGCTCTTTTTGAATTTTTGTTTATTTTTATTAAAGATGCCCATAACAATAGGGGCCGGTATGTTAAAGCCAGTATTTTGATTTGATACACACTATTACTACTTCACACACACTATAAAGGACTACAATTCCCACGGCGCCTGTGCTAACGCCACAGTGATGGGCAACCTGTTGCGAGAAGCAGTCGAGGAAAAGTTTTTAACCGTAACACTCGTGCTCGTACCGTACATTCAAACCCTACAAGTACCCTTTAAGTTGTAAAGTATAAGCATTATCACGAAAGAAAGAATACCTAAGTTGTTTGTTTTATTTGAGTTTTGTCTATTTCTTTTGCATATTGTAAAGGCCTATTTTTCTTTGTTGCATGTGCAAAAGTTTGTTATTTTATTTTGAGCAAACACATCGCAACATCTTCTAAACCATCGGAGGCCAAGCAGCACTTCAAACTGTGAGTAATTTAAGGAAAGAAACGAGTTAGAACTGTCTGTTTAAGGCGTCTAGTGGTTTGAAGGAAAAACAAGGAAGGAAGCCACGACAGTATGGGTGTAGCCAGCGGGTGTAGGCTACCCCAGCCATACCCTGGCGTTGCCACTGGTGGGATGTATGGGGCAGGCCATTCTGCACATGCGTTAAATGCGTTAAATATTTTAACGCAATTAATTCAAATCTTGAATTACCGCCGTTGACGCGATAATTTTGACAGCATTAATATATATATGCATTTTTTTTTTTCCTGCCCTAACTTTTATTTAGTGGGAATGCTGTTAACAGGGTCCATGTGGAGAGGTGCATCAGAAGAGTCAAAGAGAACAAACTATTTGACAAAGCCATACCACTGTCTGTGTGTGGAAGCATTGAGGAGCTCTTCAATGTGGCTTGCTTCCTGGTCAACTACCAGAACGGACCGCTGGTAAAAGCATGGGCAAGCCTAGGCAGCAATTAGTGATGGGAATTATGGCTCTTTGAAGGGAAAATAAGCAAAATAATCACCAGGATAATGATTGACTGTATTGCCAGACCTAATGTCAATAATCTTCTTTGTAAACATGACACAAGGTGGCGCCATATCCATGTCAGTGAATGTACTACTTTGAATTTACCCTCTGTATGTGTTAAGTAAATAAAGTTGTCTCGCCTTGAATGAAATTCAAGCAACTCTTTACCAATGACTGAGCCTCCGTACAGTGAGTGATGGCGAAGACCGGAAGTACTCGGGCTCACACCCAGCCGCCGGAAGTTGATAGACGCCATCTTGTGCAACTAGCCTATTAAAATGGGCCCACTTTGAAATAAATAAAACATATAGCTGCACCCTAAAAAGAGTTAAAGGTAGGGTAGGTAAGAATGGAGAAACCAGCTCGAGTGCGATAGAATTGGAAAATACACAACCGGAAAATATCTGCCTCTTCCTTCAGACTTCCTTACAGAACCTCTCCTCCAACACACACGAATGTGCACATGACCAATGAGGGCACGAGATAAGTTTGTGCACAGATGGAAAACTGACAGGCAGGTAGGTCATCCAGTTATTTTAGCCGGCCGGCTAAAATGATTGGTCGTGCTTTTTACAGCGCTACGGCTTCCAGAGATATATTTTGTAATGTATTTATTGTCAAAGCATTTAATGTATTCATTGCTAACCGGACGTTAAGAGCATTCCATGGAATATAACAAAAAGTGTTTTCTGAAATAAATGACATACCCCATTGAATTATGACTGAAGATTGTCAGCTGTCTTCCTCTCCCGTGTTGTTCGTTGTTCCTCGATACGTAAAGGCTGCAGCACCTTTGACAACTTCTCTCTATATATCAAACATACCGGTAAACCAGCATCGTTTGCTGTGAAAGCATATAACTCTGTCCAGGCAGAATTAAATCCTGTGTTCCTCCGATACTTTTCTTTTCTTTGATTTATCCATAGTTCGCTCATCGAGCCGGGGGTCAGGTTATTTGCCTGCAAGAAAAGGCGCTAGCGCTGGACCGTAGCAGGATGTGACGCATATTTTAGTTGACCAAATTAAAACCGTTTAGTTTTTTATTTACGTGTCACAGTATCACCTCAAAATACAAGATACGAAACATTTTCAACCATGCAAGAAAATTTAAATAGTCCTACATACACTTTTATTGTATTTCCTTCTTATTTGTGTCTAAGCTCAAGTGAGCCAGAGCAGAGGGCTTAAAGGGCCGCATGCGGCTGGAGGGTCGCTGGGGGCCGACCCCTGTCCTAACCTATCAGGCTCTCCTCTCCTCTTTCTCTGCTTCCATCTCTCAGGCAAAAAGCATTTTCTTTAAAGATAAGATCCAATCTTCCTATTCCAATCCCCCAAAACTATTTTCAATCTTTTCCACCCTCTTGGACCCCCCCAAAGCCCCTTCCCCCTCCTCCCTTCTGTCAAGCGACTTTGTTAACTACTTTGAAAAAAAGGTTGATGATATTCGCTCTTCTTTTTGTGACTCACCTTTACTCACCGCTGGGTCACCAGACCCTCCCTTCACCCACATACTGTCCTCCTTCTCCCCTCTCTCTCCAAGTGAGGTTCTTACCCTCATTACCTCTGCCCGCCCTACCACCTGTCCTCTTGACCCTATCCCTTCAAACCTCCTTCAGACTATCGCTCCTGATATTCTACAATTTCTCACCCATTTCATCAACACTTCTCTAACTTCTGGTCACTTCCCAAACAGTCTAAAGGAGGCAAGAGTAAACCCTCTCCTAAAGAAACCCACTCTCAACCCGTCTGATGTTATAAACTACAGGCCTGTCTCTCTCCTCCCGTTCCTGTCTAAAACACCTGAACGCGCTGTCTTTAAACAACTCTCCTGTTATCTCCATCAGAACAACCTTCTGGATCCGCACCCGTCTGGTTTCAAGGCAGGTCACTCCACATAAACTGCTCTCCTTGCTGTCTCTGAGGAACTCCACACTGCCAAAGCAGCATCCCTCTCCTTTGTCATCATCCTGTTGGACCTGTCTGCTGAATTCGACACGGTGAATCATCAGATCCTCCTTCGCACTCTCCAAAAACTTGGAGTTTCAGGCACTGCACTTTCCCTCCTAACCTCATACCTCAAAGACCGCACCTACAGGGTAACTTGGAGAGGGTCCGAGTCCGACCCTTGTCAATTAACTACAGGGGTCCCTCGGGGCTCTGTTCTTGGTCCCCTCCTCTTCTCCTTGTACACAAACTCGCTCGGATCAGTCATTAGCCCGCATGGTTTTTCATACCACTGCTACGCCGACGACACCCAATTAATCCCCCCATCTCTCAGTGGATGTCTGCTCACCACCTCAAACTCAACCTTGACAAGACTGAACTGCTTTTCCTTCCAGGAAAAGATTGTCCCACTCTTGACTTAACAATCAACATCGGCACCTCTGTTGTTTCCCGACTCAGACTGCAAGGAATCTAGGTGTGACCCTAGATAACAAACTGTCCTTCACTGCAAACATCGCTGCTACAACCCCCTGCTGCAGATACACTCTTTACAACATCAGGATGATATGTCCCCAGCTGACCCAGAAAGCGACGCAGGTTCTGGTCCAGACTCTCGTCATCTCATGCCTAGACTACTGCAACTCCCTCCTGGCTGGTCTACCTGCATCTGCTATCCGACCTCTGCAGCTTATCCAGAATGCAGCGGCTGGTCTGGTATTCAACCTTCCAACATTTTCCCACACCACTCCGCTACTCCGCTCACTTCACTGGCTTCCAGTAATTGCTAGAATCCACTTCAAAACAATGGTACTTGCATACCATGCTGCGAATGGATCTGGCCCTTCCTACATCCAGGACATGGTTAAACTGTACACCCCAGCGTGTGCACTTTGCTCTGCATCAGCCAAACAGCTCGCTGCACCTGCACTGCGAGGGGGACCCAAGTTCCCATCAGCAAAAACACGTGGGTTTGCTATCCTGGCTCCAAAATGGTGGAATGAGCTGCTCATTGAAATCAAGACAGCAGATAGCTTGCACATCTTCCGGTGCAGACTGAAAACTCATCTCTTTCGACTCCACTTCGAGCAATAGAATTACTAACAAAGAACTGCTAACAAAGCACTTATATACTAATAAAGGACTTGCTTATCTAAAGCCAGTTGAAGATGGATTTTGTGTTCAAATAATCAGTTGTTTTGGTGAGTACAAAGCATTTTATTTTTTATTTATATATTTTTGTCATTTTATGTCGTTAATATTAAATCAATATTAACAAATTAATATATATGTAATTAAAATCACAAATATATAAAAAATAAATGTTTGATGCTTCTGCAATAGATATAGAGATGTGTGTGGCGCACTGGCTCAGCTGTGCAGTAAAAGTACTCAAGGAGACTTGTTGAATTGTTTTGGTTTAACCTTTATCAAAGTGGATATTCAGGGCTAGGAATACACTTTCACCACTGTCGCAAATATATCCTCATGAACAAATGCAAATTATTTGTTTGTTTTCTTTTATTTTCAGTGAATAGTTTCTGTCTTTATCGTCACGTTTCTTAAATGAAACTGCTTTGGGTACGACAATGCGCTGTTTAGTGAACAAACTTGTTAAAGCTCACATACTTTTGGTGGACTTAATAAAACTTTGTAGACTAATGCCTTAAAAGCCCCTTTTATTTTTAAGTTTTGACAGTATCCAAGCGATCTTAAAGCTGGTAGTTTAACACTCTTAATTGTAAATGCGGATATATTGATTATAAATGCTTCGGAAATATTAATATAACTCTGTTGTACTTGACTATGTTAAGGTGATGCAACGCCCAGTTATACTGCGTTTCTGTCTAAATGTATAGTTTCTATAGCCATGGCGTCATAATGATGGTATTAAGAGGTGGAATAATTCAGGTAGGATTGTGTAGGACATCACTGAAGGCCTAGGTGTGAAATGCACAGCCCGCCACTGACTGAACGCTGCTTTACCATGTTTAGTTCTGACTCTGGGGACAGAAAGCTGACCAGTCCCTGAAGACCTGAGAGATCTGGATGGTTCATAATTTAGCAGGAGGTCAGAAATGCATTTTGGGCCTAAACCATTCCGTGCTTTATAAACAGCAGCAGTATTTTGAAATCTATTCTTTGACACACAGGAAGCCAGTGTAAAGACTTCAGAACTGGAGAGATGTGATCCACTTTCTTAGTGTTGGTAAGGACTCGAGCAGCGGTGTTCTGAATCAGCTGCAGCTTTCTAATAGATTTTTTAGTGAGACCTGTGAAGACACCATTGCAGTAGTCCAGTCTACTGAAGATAAAAGCATGGACACGTTTTTCCAAATCCTGCTGTGACATTAGTCTTTTAATCCTAGATATGTTCTTTAGGTGATAGTAAGCTGATTTAGTAACTGTTTTAATGTGACTGTTGAAACCGATAACTAATTTAACCTGCTGACAAGAGAGCCCACCTCCAAAGATCGTGACTGGCTGAGGGACAGACTCGGGGCAGGTTCTCAGGAATTTCTTGGCTTCTCTCCCCCGAGCCAGAAGAGGAACACTACAGCTTGGAAACACTTACTGTTCCCGAAATTATCAAATCTGTTGGGCATCAGGGACCTGAGGCAATTGTGGCAAGCATGGCATTGTCTGAAGAGCAACAGAGGGCAATTCAGGTGGCTACCACTGGTCGGTGAACCAACCCAAACTGGCATTTGTTCAGGAAAGGAAGGTTGACTGCCACCAAAAGCTGTCCTGAGGTCAAAGCGTGTGAATGCTTCCTTTATTGCCAGGGTGCTAGGGCAAAAACAGGCCCTTGATGGTGTTTTGTCTGTATAGTGGGGGACTATGAATGAATGTGAGGGCGTCAGGGCATTCACCACTGCAACCCAGATGCAGGTCCATGAGTCAGATTTGTGGCTCTCCCTATCAGGATTGTTGGGGGCATCTCCAGATGGTCTTGTAGGGTCTTCCGCTGTTCTGGAGGTAAAGTGTCCCTACGGAGCCATGGAAATGACAATTAGTGAAGCATTGTAAATCAAGGGCTTCTGTGTCAGTAAGGAAGAAGAAACATTCAGCCTGCGTGAGGAACATCCTTACTGGCACCAAGTGCAAGGTCAGCTTCACCTCACTGCAAGGAAGAAGAAATAAAAAAATTGTGAATTGTTTTTAATTTACATTTACTCGCCTTTGCAATGTTGTGGTTGTTAGAGTGTTAGGTTTCCTGTCAGCTCGTCTGTTGGGAAGATATAAAATATTAGTTTCATGGAAGTCACACCGTCACATATAAGAGCATTAAGACATACAGTACATAGGCTAAAACAAAACATCTAAAGATATAAACTTGCACTTTGATAAGTCTCGTGAACATTTTCACTATTTTGACATTTTTATAGATGAAAATTGAACTAAAGAAATAAATGGTAGATTAATCCATATTGAAAATAGGTGTCAGCTGCTACACTAATTATAATAGTTATATTTCTTAATTAATTAAGATAAGATATTACTGTATTGATCCCAATTTGGGAAATGTTTGTGTTGCAGCAGCATAACAAGAAAAACAAAATATAAGTTATTATATATACAAAAGTATGTGAGGGATGGAATATTAAATTGAATATAAATGTAAAATGTACATGTGATTTTACGTCCAAGAGAAGCTATGGAGCAGAGAGTTCTCTGCCAGCCAGAGGTGATTTGTTATTAGTTCAATATGTCAAACTGATTTCCCTGACTACAATCTTTAGTTACATGGTGAAACGTTATGCTGCTTGTACTAATTAGACTTATCATATAAGCCACACAGGTTTTAATAGGATGTATTCATTATCTTTACTTATGTTGCGGTCTTTTCAGCAGCGCCATCTCTAAAACGGCGATACAGTCACTACCCATCATTTACATTTCACCGTGACATGGACAAAAATGTAACGGCAGCTTACCTCATGGCACGAATCCAGACTCTCCCTTGGAAAAGATTGGCCGGGAAACTATAGGTTACTTACGTAACCCCAGTTCTCAGAGTAACATGAAGTGAGATGTCTCACTATGGGATGCGCCTCATCGCGGAGCAAACAGAAGCATCAATCTCATTACGCCAATCCTGATTGGCTGGTGATCTTGACGTCAGCGTCAGGGAATCCACCCCCTATAAGTAGCTTGCGCTACGCCGCATGCGTCATTCAAAATAAGCACCTCTTCTCGCTTCACCATAGCAAGGAGGGCCGTCTGGTGAGACATCTCACTTCATGTTACTCTGAGAACTGGGGTTACGTAAGTAACCTATAGTTCTCATTCATAACACTCCGTTCGATGTCTCACTATGGGATATTGTAGCTCCCGTATTGCATGACGAGCTTATCTCAAAAGTCACCAAGACCAACCAGAACTTAACAGTTAGAGCTCTAACTCAGCAGGGGGCCCAGCACTGCATGGGCCACACTGGGAGCAAAGACGTCTAATCTGTAAAAGCGGACAAAAGTGAGCGGCGAGGACCAGCTCGCTGCTGCACAAATGTCTTGGATGGAAACACCCCCGAACAAAGCCCAGGATGTAGCCAGACCACGAGTCGAATGAGCGCGCAAACCCGAAGGTGCCTGCAGACCCTGACTCGTGTAAGCCAAAGCAATTGCCTCCACAGTCCAGTGAGAGAGCCGTTGCTTAGTAACAGGCTTGCCCTTCTGAGGGTTAGCCCAGGACACAAAGAGTTGGTCATTATGACGAAACTCTTTTGATCTGTCCATATAAGTGCGTAAAGCACGGACTGGACATAGCAAATTCGGCTGCTGTTCCCCGGAGGGACACAGCGGCGGAGGAAATGCCTCAATGTCAAAGGGGGTACCTGAACCAACCACCTTAGGTATAAAGGCAGGGTTGGGCTTCAGCAACACTCTCGTTAACCCTCGGGCGAACTGAGTGCATGAAGGATGTACAGATAGCGCATGAATGTCACTGACTCGCTTGGCGGATGCCAGGGCCAGTAACAGCACTGTCTTGAGTGACAGGTGCTTCATGTCAGCTTCTTCTAGGGGTTCAAATGGGGCTCGAGTGAGCCCATCTAAAACCACTGTCAAGTCCCATAAGGGCACCAGTGACCTGGAAACAGGAAGGAGCCTGCGAGCTCCCTTCATAAAACGGCAGACCAGAGGATGCTGGCCGGCCGTCTTACCCTCAAAACCCACATGGCATGCAGCAATAGCAGCCAGGTAGACTTCGATCGTGGAGAAAGCTCTGTGTTTATCAATTAGGTCCTGTAGAAATGATAAAATCACTCCCACAGGGCATTGAAAAGAGGTGTGCCCTTTTTGAAGGCACCAGTCCTCAAACACCCTCCACTTACAGTCATAAAGAGACCTAGTGGAGGAAGCAGGAGGACCGGAGGCCAAATGTGCGCGAGCGCGTCCACGCCTAATGGTGCGTTTTGATCGCGCATTGAAAAGAAAAGCTGACAGTGAGCATTTTCTTTTGATGCGAACAGATCTACCGCGGCTCGGCCGTAACGCACCCACAGCTGGCTCACAACCATTGGATGTAGAGTCAAGTCTGCATATAGTGGTACACCTCGGGACAGCAGGTCTGCCCCGAGGTTCATCACACCCGGTACGTGCGTCGCTCTCAGAGAGAGGAGACGGCCGCAGCTCCACAAGATCAGTTTGCGTGCCAGCATGTGTAACTGGAGAGAGCGCAAACCCCCTTGTCGGTTTATATACGATATTGTGGTCGTATTGTCCGTCCTCACAAGGACATGGTGTCCTCTGAGAAAAGGCAGAAAGCGTTTTAGGGTGAGGAACACCGCTAAAAGCTCCAGGTAATTTATGTGCGACCGCTGGAGGTCTCTGCTCCAGAGACCCCTCACCGGACGACCTTCGTAAATACCTTCCCAGCCTGTCAGACATGCGTCTGTGGTGACCACCTTCCGTGAAAATGGGGCTCGAGTGAGCCCATCTAAAACCACTGTCAAGTCCCATAAGGGCACCAGTGACCTGGAAACAGGAAGGAGCCTGCGAGCTCCCTTCATAAAACGGCAGACCAGAGGATGCTGGCCGGCCGTCTTACCCTCAAAACCCACATGGCATGCAGCAATAGCAGCCAGGTAGACTTCGATCGTGGAGAAAGCTCTGTGTTTATCAATTAGGTCCTGTAGAAATGATAAAATCACTCCCACAGGGCATTGAAAAGAGGTGTGCCCTGTCAGACATGCGTCTGTGGTGACCACCTTCCGTGAAAGGACAGCACCCATAGGCACGCCCCGTACCAGAAAAGTCGGGTGCAGCCAGTGGCGCAGTGCCATTACGCATTTCACAGTAACCATCACTCTCCGTGCTCCATGACGCGCGGGGTTTAGTTTTAGAGCGGCTACCCAGCGCTGAAACTCCCTCATGTGTAACCGTCCCAGTCGTACAACCAGGATGGCTGACGCCATGAGCCCCAGTAACCGCAGGCATGATCTGAAAAGAACATGTTTGCGCAGCTGGAAATGAGCGAGGCAAGCTCTGAAAGCTTTCACTCTTTCCGCTGACAGGCGGGTGTGAACCCAGGAAGAGTACAGTCTGTGCCGGGCACAACATGCTCTTTTCTGTGTTTATTATGAAACCCAGGTTGAGCAGGTGCTTTACGAGGACATTTGTCTGCGTAATAGCCTCCTGTTCCGACTGTGCGAGAAGCAGCCAGTCGTCTAGGTAGGTTGCCAGGCGAATACCCTGTTGTCTTAACGGGGCTATCGCGGCTTCCGTACATCGTACAAACACTCTTGGACTGAGAGACAGACCGAAGGGAAGTACTCTGTATTCGTAACAGATCCCCTGAAATGCAAACCTCAGATATTTCCTGTGTGGGTAATATACTGGGATGTGGAAATACGCATCTTTCAGGTCGACTGATGTAAACCAGTCGTTTTGTCGCACGAGACGCAGCAGAGATGTGTGAGTGAGCATTCTGAATTTGTATCTTCTTAGATATTTGTTCAGAGCCCTCAAATCTAGTATTGGCCGAATTCCGTTCCCTCCCCGTTTGGGAACGAGGAAATACTTGGAATAAAAGCCGCTCTGACTCTGCTCGGCGGGTATTATAGATATAGCCTTCTTTTCTAGAAGTGAGAGAATCTCTCTTTCTAGAATGTGGGCTGACTCCCCTCGGGCCTGTGAATACAGAACGCCCGAGAAGCAAGGGGGGGTGACAGCGAATTGGAGTCTGTAACCCCATGTAACTGTCTTGAACACCCAAGCAGACGTTGTGAGCATCTTCCACTGTTCGCTCCTTAGAGCCAGCGGAGATGTCACGTCTTTTGCCCTCTGAGTCTCTATTTGTTGTGTTATGGGGCCCTCTAGTGTCTGAACACGGTGGTACCCCGATTTGACAGTCCCCACCGACACTGCGCATGCGCGTGACGGAGGTGCCTTCACAACCCCAGCCGGCACTGCGCCTGCACGTGACGGTGGTAGCCTCACAGCCCCAGTCGTTACTGCGCATGCGCGTGGCGGCGGTGCCTTCACAGACCCGTTCATCGTCCGCCTTTTGAGAGACGCCGTAGCTGCTCTCAAAAGGGGAACAAATGGCGGGCTGTTTATTGGTTTTATTGTTTTCTCTTTCATTTTTCTGAGCTGCGCCCTCAGCCTGAGGCCTGGATGCGTCAGCGGAAAATGCTTTATCCGAGAAAACAGAGCAATATTGTGACATGTGTTTTGGTGCACTTGAGGATGGCTTTGAGGCATCTCTCGAGGCAGCGGGAACACATCTGGAGCTGGGGAACCTTCCAGCTCCGTCACCGAGGGAAGAAGAGGAGGCTGTCAGGCCGCCAGCTTCTTCTTCCTCGCCTGCTGGCCGAAATTCCGGGTTGGCTGCGCCTGGGCTGCAGCCGGAACCGGAGACTTTCTGGGCCAATTCGCCTTCCTCTCCTGCCTGGGCTGGGGACTCGGGGCGGGCCGTGACCTCTGCTGTTTCGGTACTTTAAACCGAGCAGCTGAGGTAGCTTGGGCGAGGGACTGCCACTGTGAAGGCAGCGACTGGACCCATAGAGGAAGACAGAGGTGGAGGGCCTCGTCTTCCTTCTTCTTGGACTCGCATCTCTTCTGCATAGAAGCGAGCGCAGATCCAAAAATCCCCTCGGGAACGATGGGCATGTCCAGCACATCCTCTCTTTCCCGGTCTGGGAGGTTGGTGAGGCTGAGCCATCTAGCTCTTTCCTGCACCACCATAATTCCCATTGCCTTTCCCGTGGCCTGGACGGCGCAGCGTTGAACGCGGAGACAGATGTCCGTGATCGCGGCTATCTCGTCCAGTACTGCCGGTCCAGGATTACTCGATAGATCCTCGCAGAGCTCCGCTTGGTAAGCGGTTAGCAGCGAGGAAATGTTCAAAGCCCTGGCAGACAATGCTGCGGCTCTGTAGGACCGTTCAGTCATGGTTGACTGGAACCGGTCCGCCTTTGCCGGCAGCGTGGGGTTCCTGCTCGGTGTAGTCGCCATCCTCGGGAGGAGGTGAGCTGCCACCAGCGGTTCCATCGGCGGTATGCGGAGCAGGCCGAGCCTCTCCATACCGTCGCAGTCTAGGGGAGGAGGCACCCTGGATTGGGGCCTTGTTGCTGAAGGGCCGGTCTCTCCACGAGACCGACACCTCATCCAACATCTCCGGGAAGACCGGCAGGAGTTGCCTCTTTGTCCTCGTTGCTTGGGGCAAATTTTTCCCCTCGTAACGGGACCTGGAGGTCTCCTTGGCCATTTCGGGCCATGGGATGGCTAGTCTGGCTGCGGCACGCTGACACACGGCCTGCAAGTCTATACTCAGACAGGGCGAAGCTGGTGTGCTATCGCCCGGGAGAGCAGCCATCGCTCCCGGCTTTGCAGCCTGAGCTGATGACACGAAGACATCATCGTCTTGCTCATCAGAGTCGGACAGGAGGAATCCAGAGGTTTCATCCTCTTCGTCCTCCATGTAGTCCAACTCCGGGACATCATCCGCGGGCGAGACCATGGTGAGGTCCAGTTGGGAGCCCCAGCTTGACACAGCGCGGGGCTCCGCTCGCACGTACCTCGCTGCCACCGAGTCCCAGCCTGACACGGCGCGGGACTCCGGTTCTGCAGCTGCCACTACTGATGAGCCCCAGACCGACACAGTGCGGGGCTCCATCTCTGTGGTGGACGCCCCCGTGTCCTGATTTCCGTCCGGTAAATCAGAGGACATGAGGGAGTCCTGACCCGACAAGCTAGCTTGGCGTGCTAGCCGTCGGCGGAGGCTCTTGATGGTGAAGCGGGCACAATGTCCGCACGAGGTTGTCGATAGCCTCCTGGGCGTGTTCCAGCCCGAGACAGGACGAGCAGACCTGGTGTGAGTCTGTGCCTGATATCTTCAACCCGCAGCCACAGAGCCGAGCCTCCGAGTCCCTGACTCCTCTGGTGTGAGGGAGAGAAGCGTCCATCTCGGTCGCCGTGGTGACGGCATGGAGAGGACCCACTCGTAACAGGTACGTTGCTGAGAAAAAATACTTCCCCACCTGTCGTTAATCCGGAGAAAAAACGACGGTGTAGAATTTTATTCTCAAAGAATATTAACTGGTGTGTTAATACCCTTTTTATCTTCCCCTCCTCTGGTGTGAGAGAGAAAAAGAAAAAACGTCCTCGCTACCGTGGTGTCGGTAGTGAGGGAAGACAAACTAGCAACACGTGTGTTGCTAGCTTGAAAAAATCAAAACCTTACCTTTATTTCCGAAGAAAAAACGGCGAGGTCGATTTGCAATACTAACTGGTGTGTTAGTATTAACAGTCTTCTTGCAGAAGTATATATCGAAGTAGCCGGCGAGCGCCCGTCGACCGAAGTTAGCTTGGATAGCTTGGTTCCGTCTGTGGACTGTGTGAGCTAGCCCGGCTACCAATATAGAGATGTGCTCTGAAGCGAGAAGAGGTGTTTGAATGACGCATGCGGCGTAGCGCAAGCTACTTATAGGGGGTGGATTCCCTGACGCCGATGTCAAGATCACCAGCCAATCAGGATTGGCGTAATGAGATTGATGCTTCTGTTTGCTCCGCGATGAGGCGCATCCCATAGTGAGACATCGAACGGAGTGTTATGAATGAGAACAAGCACGTTTCATGCGAAGACCTGTGGCTGCAACCCGGAGCAAAGCAACAAACCATTGCGTAGATAACTAATAGCGCTAGCTTTAGCTAACGTTAGCTAATGAAACGAACTGCCGAGTAAAATTGGAAAACACTGGTAATTAATTATTCTATAATTTGTAAAACTACGGTGTTAAAAACGACAATTTCAAAAATACAGATTCTAATGGTCAGATATAGATATACAGATACTAAAGATAGGCAGGTACTTGCTTTCAAGCAGAACACAGGGGGAAACAAACTTAGCAGGAGTGTTTACGTGTTCGGCGTAATGACGTACAACGGCCTCGACAATTTCTGTAGTCCTATTCAGCCACTCGGTAACAACCATCGTTTTTCAGACACGTAAACTCTTCAAAAATCCCCAGTGGGGTCACTGCTGATGTATTTAATGTCGTAGAACAAAACGTGATTTATCTCTTAAATTTGTGTCAACCACAGACCTTATTTCGAGCTATTTTCCAAAACCCTATGGAAAAAATGCATTGCTTTTTGAGGAAGGAACCGGAAGTGCTAAAAATGCTAACTTACTTCCGGGATTTACGACGCGTTTCTGCGGTTCTCTATGGCACCTGTTTGAACTCGTTATCAGTATAAAAGACACCTGTCCACAATCTCAAACAGTCACACTCCAAACTCCACTATGGCCAAGACCAAAGGGCTGTCAAAGGACACCAAAAACTAAATTGTAGACCTGCACCAGGCTGGGAAGACTGAATCTGCAATCGGTAAGCAGCTTGGTGTGAAGAAATCAACTGTGGGAGCAATTATTAGAAAATGGAAGACATACAAGACCACTGATAATCTCCCTCGATCTGGGGCTCCACGCAAGATCTCACCCCGTGGGGTCAAAATGATCACAAGAACGGTGAGCAAAAATCCCAGAACCACACGGGGGGGACCTAGTCAATGACCTGCAGAGAGCTGGGACCAATGTAACAAAGGCTACCATCAGTAACACACTACGCCGCCAGGGACTCAAATCCTGCAGTGCCAGACGTGTCCCCCTGCTTAAGCCAGTACATGTCCAGGCCCGTCTGAAGTTTGCTAGAGAGCATTTAGATCAGGGGTCACCAACCTTTTTGTCACCAAGGGCTACTTCAAGGGTACTGAGTAATACGAAGGGCTACTTGTTTGATACAAACTTCCTGAATAACATAATTGCACGGTTCACCTTTAATGATAATATTATTATTAATAATAATCAGAATACATATTAATTTACTGTATGTGAAGGACTGTCTGATCACATGTTAATGTTAATTATTCCTCACAATAATTATTAACAATGATTTACCATTGCTATAGCAACCCCATTGTTTTGTTATGAAAATGTATCTATATTTATACACATTCTTGCGAGATCTATCAGGGGTCGTTGTAATGCTGCGTTCACACCGGACGCGACTTCGCTCTAATCGCTCGAGTTTCACCGCTGCTGCCAGCTGTGTTTACTCGCATCTTTCAAACAAGATGCGCTGGCTCGGGAGCTACAACTACAACAAAATGAACACATTTTACCGTGATTAAATTGTAATACACGTTTCTAAATGATGCCGAAGTAACAACATACTGATACCGGTTAGTAAAAACCATGAATTAATGCTTGACAAGTCTGCAGACAAGACGGCAGGCGAAAAACCTTTTAAAATGCTTGTTTTCTGAATGGAGATTGGGTCGACCAGGCTAAGCTAACGTTGTATATGCTCACTCCACACTCATAACAACGGCCTACAGACATAAATAAACCAGCGACTGTATTCGCCATGACACAGACAGTCTGTGGTTTGTACTTGTTTAACTTTTGTCCAGTTTCTGAAAAGATATGAGGAGCTGTGATCCCAGTTTGCTAACTGCTGCTGTTTCTGGTTGAACGTCAGTGGCAGGCTGAGATCCTCACCACTGCTTTGTGTGTGTGTGTGTGTGTGTGTGTGTGTGTGTGTGTGTGTGTGTGTGTGTGTGTGTGTGTGTGTGTGTGTGTGTGTGTGTGTGTGTGTGTGTGTGGTGTGGTGATGAGGCCCATGATCGTAGCTGCTCATGCTAGCTTGGTGCTTTTAAAATGTTATATTCAATATTGTCATTTTAAAAATAAAAATGTATTCAATAATTTTTTTAGACTGAGCTCCATGGTGACTTGTGCTATTTTTAGAACATGCACGCGGGCGACCAATTTCCCCCCTGCGGGCGACTTGGTGCCCGCGGGCACCGCGTTGGCTACCCCTGATTTAGATGATCCAGAAGAGGATTGGGAGAATGTCATATGGTCAGATGAAACCAAAATTTCACTTTTTGGTAAAAACTCAACTAGACGTCTTTGGAGGAGAAAGAATGCTGAGTTGCATCCAAAGAACACCGTACCTACTGTGAAACATGGGGGTGGAAACATCATGCTTTGGGGCTGTTTTTCTGCAAAGGAACCAGGACGACTGATCCGTGTAAAGGAAAGAATGAATGGGGCCATGTATCGTGAGATTTTGAGTGACAACCTCCTTCCATCAGCAAGGGCATTGAAGATGAAACGTGGCTGGGTCTTTCAGCATGACAATGATCCCAAACACACCGCCCGGGCAACGAAGGAGTGGCTTCGTAAGAAGCATTTCAAGGTCCTGGAGTGGCCTATCCAGTCTCCAGATCTCAACCCCATAGAAAATCTTTGGAGGGAGTTGAAAGTCCGTGTTGCCCAGCAACAGCCCCAAAACATCACTGCTCTAGAGGAGATCTGCATGGAGGAATAGGCCAAAATACCAGCAACAGTGTGTGGAAACCTTGTGAAGACTTATAGAAAACGTTTGACCTCTGTCATTGCCAACAAAGGGTATATAACAATGTATTGAGATGAACTTTTGTTATTGACCAAATACTTATTTTCCACCATAATTTGCAAATAAATTCTTTAAAAATCAGACAATGTGATTTTCTGGATTTTTTTTTCTCATTTTGTCTCTCATAGTTGAGGTTTACCTAGGATGAAAATTACAGGCCTCTCTCATCTTTTTAAGTGGGAGAACTTGCACAATTGGTGGCTGTCGCAAATTGACAAACCTTTTTGGCAGCAGCGCTGCTACAAGCATTATCAGCAGCAGCTTAGAACAAGTGCAAGATGATGAAGAGAATGATGAAGGCGCGAGTTCAGATATACAGCCAGCCTCCTGCGTTCATGATGAGGGACAGAGTTGAGCTGGTGGAAGAACCATCTCAACTGGCACATACAAGTGCAGGGCAAGAGCAAGAGGTGGGTGAGAATTATCCCTTGAACTCAGTGGCGTTTTCTCCTGGAGGCCAAAGGAAGCCAGGCTTCCCCTGTTTTTTTGGATTGTAGTTATAATTTTAATAAATAAATAAAAACACTTCGTTTAGTGTTGGTAATTATTCTAACAGCCCATCTCTCCACCATTCTCATTGAGTATTTTACAAAGAGTGAAACAGCGCCCCTCTAGATGTTATGATGAAACAGTAGATTGCACTCTCTGTTGCGAGAGGAGGCTAGCCAAAATTGGCTTCCTTTGGTGAAAATAAATATATCTAGAAATTTGTATTCATTGGGATAAACCTGATAAAATAATAAAATTGAGGGATTGACCAATCAGATGAGGCTCACGTCATGCCTCACAATCCAATCAAATTGCATCAACTTCAGTTCGTACTGTAACTGTCATCACTGCCCTTAAAAAGTAGCAAGCAACTGAATCAAGTGCAATTATGGAGGGTGGAGATTTGGAGTATTTCATCAAAAATAATTTTACTAAACTTCCGCTACACAGCAGCAACTAAAAATGTAATCTGAGGACAGACCAATGCCCAAACTGGAGCTGTGTACAGAGAGGAAAAAAGGAGCGAATCGGACGTAAAGCTTTAAATAATAAACAGCGGATTTCTAACATTTGACATTTCATGTGGCCGGACTGGGTCAGTTTCCAGGGCTGAATTTTAGTCCCAGTCCGCCACTGGTGACATTCCTTTTCACTTCAGGATCATCTGGAGAAAGAGAGCTTTGTCTGGGTTCACTGACCACTGAGACTCCTCCTCTTGAAGGCATTCGGGTCCATGTAGCCATCTTTTAGACTTTAGGAAGGCTTCAATGTTTAGCCCCCGGGACGCATCATCGGCCGGATTTCGTTTGGAGTCCACATATCTCCACTGAGTCTCATTTGACATGTCGTGAATAACTGCAATCCGATTAGCTACAAAAGTGTGGAATCGCTTGGTTTGATTGCAGATATATTTAAGTACAGACTGGCTGTCCGTCCAAAAGATGGACTCTTGGAGGTTTAGCTGTAGCATAACATCCAATCCATCCTTGCAGCTGGGTGGTTGCTGTAAGCTCCAATCTGGGTATAGTCATCTTTTTGAGAGGGGTTACTCTAGCCTTTCCCATCACTAAAGCAACAGAACTTCCCCCAAACTGTTGACATATCTGAGATAACTTGCAGTGCCGTATCCTTGCTCACTGGCATCACTAAAGTGATGCAACTGCATGGTTTCCACTTCGCCAAAATCCTCAGGTTTGAAGCATCTGATAACCTGCGAATGTTTTAATTGTTCCAACTCAGTCAGCCATATTTCATATGGTCTGGAGAACTGACCAGGGATTGTTATATCCCATCCACACTTAGCCTATGCTCCTCCAGTTCCATTCTCTCCAATTCAGCTTGTAATCTGTTTTTCTTCATTTCCATTGCCTGTTCCCGTTTTAATGTGGACATCCGTGCTTGTAATGCAGCTTTCTTTGTGGCTACTTTAAGATGAGCTGAGGCTATTACAGATTGTCTTGTTTGTTTTGAACATTTTGATATCCTAGACTCATCAGATACATTGGAGATACTATCATGAGGATTAACAAACACCTGAGGGTCTGGTGGAAAAGTGTTCCATGAATCCACTTCCTTTAGGAAATTCTCAAATGTTTCCATTTTGGGCTAATACCAGTCCAACGTCTCATTTTCCTTTATTTCAGAATGTAAAAGCATTTGGACAGCAGCATGAGCATCTTTAAATTCATCCAGAGTCACTTTTAATTGTTCCACACCTCGTAACACCCTTTCACTATTTCCACTATCAGCAAGCAGTGGTCTAAGTTCATTCAGTTTGCGCGTGCACGTGCCCAGTTTCCCTCTGCGCTTCGCACTGAGAGTATTTAACTCCTTATCTATTTTATCAGGTTATTCAGCCATCATGACATAATTTCCTTGTCCTTAGGATAACACTTTATCAATTCTTTTGATCGTTCAATCCGCACTTTAATCCAAACATTGCGTCGTCACAAACATTTCTCTCTGCTCCATTCCGTTTCCTTTTATCTTGGCAGGCATCCAACATATATCCACATCCGGATCATCTTTAATATCTTTCTTCTGACTTAAGAGTTCATCTCATTCATAATATTAGTCCATTTACTCACTGTTCTTGATCCGTCCTTTGTTTACTCTCGGCCCTCTCAATGGCTTTTTTTTATTTTTTTTATTTCCCCCTCACGTTCTTCTTCTTCTTCTTCGGTGGTGGAGGTGTGTTTGAAGAGGGAAGAGTGAATTTCAACTTTATTTCTTTTGTTTCTGTTTCAATCGTTTCTTTAACTGTATGATCTTTCGTTGGGATTTTTGTACCCTTTGCAAGTACGGTTAATTTGTTAATTTAGTGTTTTTCCGTGCCTCGTGGCGGGGATGGCGTCCTCTGGGGCGCCGCCGGTGTCTCTGAGACACGGAGTGCGGCTGGTGGCTCAGGCCGCAAGCACAGTGGAGCAGGTGCTGCTGGCTGTGGGGGATCAGGTCGGTCATGTAAATATCTCCTATGCTTCCCGCATGAACAAAGCGGTCGTGGTCTTTTTGAAAGACCAGAAATATGTGACGGAACTTATCGAGAGCGGATTAATGCTAAACGAGGAATACATTCAAGTTTCACCGCTGGCGACACCGTCCACGCGGATCACTGTGTCTGGCGTTCCTCCGTTCATCCCAAATGAGGCGCTGGAACGGGAGCTGAAGCGTTTTGGTAAGTTTGCCAGTAATCTCCGCACTGTTGCTCTGGGGTGTAAGGATGAAAAGTTAAAACATGTCTAATCTCTGCGGAGACAGGTTTTCATGTTTCTGAATTGTCCCACTCAGACACTAGATGTGTCCTTCCGGGTGAGGCACGAAGAGGGTTTTTATATGGTTTATGCGAGCTCAGGGAGCGTAAAGTGTTTTGAGTGCGGGGAGTCGGGTCACAAACGTGTTGCATGTCCACAGAGACGGCACGCCGCTCCGCCGGGTGCGGCTGGGCCGGGGGCAGCTGGGCCGGGGGCGGCCGGGGCCGCTGTGGCGGCCGAGCCCGGGGCGGCCTGGTCCGCGGCAGCGGGACCCGGTGTCGCCGGGGCTGCTGCTGCACCCGCCGGGGCCCCGGTGGCTGCGGAGGAAGTAGGGATGAATATCGTGAGAGATGAAACAGGGACTGTAGAGAGTGTGGTGAGTGTGAGAGGAAAGAATGTGGAAACAGGTAAACGGGTGGGAGATGATGTAGCAGGACAGGTGAGGACTGGTGCTGTGGGACAGGTGGAGGCTGTTGGCACACAGAAGGAGCTCCCGTCTGGCTCTGGGCGGCAAAAAGAGCTTCAACAGGCTGCAGACAATAATGAGGTGACAGAGATGGACACAGATGGTGAGGGGGATTCTGACTGTGTTTCAGTTGCAGATAGTCTCTCTCAAAACGCAGAGATATATTCTTTGGAAGAGATTAATGTATTTTTAGAGGAGTCTTTTGGCAAGTCAGTGGAAGTGAGAGATTTTTTCCCTGACATTGACAAGTTTCTTCATACAGTGAGAACTCTTCAGAAAGTTGTAGGGTTAGACCTGCTGGATGAAAAGAAACGTTATCGTCTCAGGAGGCATGTAACTGCTATGAAAAAAGATACGAAAGGAAGCAAAAGAGGGAAGAAACTGAAAAGGTCTAAATAATTTCAACATGATCATGCAACACTGGGTGTCTCCTCTCTGCTGTGTGTACCTGTCTGTTCTTTCTCTCTGTCTCCTTCCTCTAATGCAGGCTTTAAGGGTTGCTTCCTTGAACATGAACGGGGGTAGAAGTGCACAGAAAAGAGCTTTAGTGTTAGAGGTCTTTAATCAGAAAAAATTAGATTTGATATTTCTGCAGGAAACGCACAGTGATAGCCTGAATGAGACGGACTGGGGGATGTGGTGGGGGGGTCAGTATGTACTCAGTCATGGCTCAAACCTTAGTGCTGGAGTAGCTGTTTTATTCTCCCCCTCTCTAAATGTAAAGATTTTATCCAGCACTGAGATAGTGGCAGGTAGAGCCTTGATGGTGAAAGTGGAACTGTTAGAGTTCATTTTCACTTTTATTAATGTGTATGCACCCAATCAGGGCCCTGCACGTGTATCTGTGTTTCAGTTATTAAAAGACAAGCTAGACACTAGTGTACAGGGGGAGTGTGTTATACTGGGGGGGGGACTGGAACGTTTGCACTAATGTCACTTTAGACAGAATAGGACGGGAGCCTCATCCTCAGTCGTCCCTTTTACTGTCACAGGTGATAAGAGAGGCTGACTTAGTGGATGTGTGGAGGATGAAGCATCCCTCCGTTAAACAATACACCTGGATGAGAATGCTAGATGGGGGCGTCAGTGCAGCCAGGCTAGACAGATTTTACATGTCTTCTTCTTTTATTACTCGTGCAGTGAACTGTCACATCCAACCTGTTGGTTTTACAGATCATCAGCTAGTTTCTTTGGATTTGGTTTTATCCAACACAGAGAAACCTAGATCGTTCTGGCAGTTTAATGTTAGAATTTTACAAGATTTGATTTTCTGTGAGAATTTTAAATTGTTTTGGATCAACTGGAAATCAAAGAAAGAGTCTTTTCCCTCCCTGAGTCAGTGGTGGGAGGTAGGAAAGGCTCAGATTAGAGTGTTCTGTCAACAGTATACAGCCTACTCCACTGCAAACATTAGGAGAGCTATAGAGCAGTTAGAGAGAGAGATCAGAGAGTTAGAGAGTGTGTCTGCTCGAAATATAGAACAGTCCCTCCTAAAACAACAACAGCTTAACTGTTTTCTTCAGGAGAAAGCCAAGGGAGCTCTGATCAGAGCCCGTTTTACTTCCTTGAGAGACATTGATGCACCAACCACCTTTTTCTTCAACCTGGAGAGGTCTGTGGGCCAAAGGAAGCAGATGGTATGTCTGCGTCTTCCCGATGGACAGGTAACCTCTGAACCTGCTGAGATGAGGAGACATGCAGTGTCCTTCTACACGGACCTGTTCAAAGCCAAAGGTTGTGACGTGGAAGCCGCTGATGAACTTTTTCAGGGTCTTCCACAGCTGAGTCCAGCCGAAAGTGACACCTTGGGCTCTGACATTACGCTGGAGGAACTGACCTCTGCGGTGACACAGATGGCCTCCGGCAAGGCTCCGGGCATAGACGGTTTACCTGCAGACTTTTTTTAACATTTTTGGAGCATTCTAGGACATGATTTGTTGGATGTATTGATGGAGTCCTTTGGGAAAGGAACTCTTCCAGCTTCCTGTAGGCGTGCAGTGATTTCACTGTTGCCTAAGAAAGGAGATCTAACCCTGCTGAAGAATTGGAGACCTGTGGCTCTCTTATGTACGGACTATAAGATACTGTCAAAGGTTTTAGCTAACAGACTGAAGTGTTTTATCGAACTTCTTGTTGGTACTGATCAAACATATTGCATCCCTGGCAGATCAATTGTGGACAATTTGTTTTTGATGAGAGACACTTTTGATGTTTGCAAACTGTACAATATAAATGTTGGTATTATTTCTATTGACCAAGAGAAGGCCTTTGATCGTGTGGATCACACTTTTCTGGCTGCCACATTGCAGGCTTTTGGTGTTGGGGAGCATTTTTTGTCCTGGGTGAAGTGTTTGTACAGTGATGCATTTTGTGTCATTGAAAGTGGGGGGAGGGCTGAGCAGACCTGTACCAGTTAAAAGGGGGATCAGGCAGGGCTGCCCTATCTCAGGCCTATTATATAGTATTGCCATCGAGCCACTTTTGTGCAGGCTTAGAAACCGGCTGAGGGGCCTGAGTCTGCCAGTGACAGCTCAGGCCCCCCCGGTGGTTGTATCAGCTTATGCTGATGATGTCAGTGTTTTTATCCAAGGTCAGCGAGATATCCAGGAGCTACAGGACAGTTTAGTTTTGTATAGGAAGGCTGCCTCAGCCAAAGTTAACTGGGAGAAGAGTGAGGCAGTTTTGGTAGGTCAGTGGAGTTTAGAAAATAGGCCCAGTCTTTCTGGTAACCTCAGCTGGGGAAACGAGGGTTTAAAGGTCCTGGGAGTTTGGTTGGGGTCTGAGGACATGGTGGCACAGAACTGGGAGGGATTGCTGGGAAAGGTGCAAGCAAAATTAGCCAAATGGAAATGGCTGCTACCCCAGCTGTCCTACAGGGGAAGAGTTCTTGTAGCCAACAATCTGGTTGCCTCATCTTTGTGGCACAGACTCCAGGTGTTAACCCCACCGCCGGGCCTCATGAAACAACTGCAGCGGCTCCTCGTGGATTTCTTCTGGTCGGGTCATCACTGGGTGCCAGCATCGGTCCTGTACCTCCCTGTGGCGGAGGGGGGGCAGGGCCTTGTGGACATTACTGCGAGGACTGCTGCTTTTAGACTGCAGGCAGCTCAGCGGCTGCTGTATGGTGCCTCTCCCTGCTGGCTGGCTATGGCCCGGCTGTTGCTCTGGAGGGCAGGGGGCTTTGGTTTTGATAAACACCTGTTTCTGCTGAAGGCCCCTGCGTACAAGATAACTGGACTTGCACCTTTTTACTGCTCAGTCATCAATGCCTGGAAGATTCTGAGTTTTACCAGACCACCTGACCCCCGGCCTGGAATGTGGCTGTTTGAGGAGCCCCTGTTTGACACTGGTTTTCTTTCCGGAACCATTTTCTCTTCAGCCGCCCTAAAAAATGCGTTCATTGAAGCGGGAGTGGTAAAACTTGGCCATTTGACAGGGATCTCCACAGAAAAACTGGCTGAGGTGACGGGCATTCGATCAACTCGAGTTCTGGAGAACCTGGTAGAAGAGGTGTGGCAGTCGCTGTCGCCATCCCACCGGACTTTTGCTCTGGATGCAGATCTGGCCGACCAGTGGAGAAAGGGACATGATTATGTTTTTCCTGCCTTGAGTGTGGGTCCTGCGGTGGGGGAATGGAGAGAGGAGGATGGTCTCCTGCTATCACTGGGGATTCTAACACCTGGAATGTTCAGCTCCTGCAATGGGAAGAAGCTATATCTTAGCTGTGTAAAGGTGCTAAACCTCAGCTCGCTCGCAGGCGTCAGAGAGTCGAGGTGGACAGATGTGTTTGGTTTGGGCTCTTCCCCTCAGGGCAGCTGGCGGATCCTGTATAAGTCTCCCGTTGAAAAACGGATGGCTGACATCCAATGGAGAATTATACACGGTGCAATAGCCACTAACAAATACAGGGCTCATTTTGACCCAGGCACAAGGGGGGGCTGTCCGTTCTGTTTTATGGCAGAAACATTGGAGCATTTAGTGGTGTCCTGTCCCCGGTTGGCTGGTCTTAAAAAAATGTTACAGGAGTGGGTGGAGGGGTTCGGGGAGGTTTTCTCCATACCACTTTTTGTCCATGGCCCCAAATACATCCTGAAAAAGAAGGAAATCCTACTATTGATCAATTTCTTGTTTGCTAATGCAAAATTAGCAATCTGGAAAAGTAGGAAGAACAAACTTGCTGGAGTAGGGTGGACGGATGCAGTGCTCTGTCTGAGGGGGCTGGTGGCAGCGCGTCTGAGGGTGGAGCATGCATACTATACGCTGATCAATCATCTACAGGGGTTTCTGGATGTGTGGGCTGTTGGGCAGGTTCTGTGCTCACTGGGGGAAAATGACTGAATTTTTTTGTTTTCAAAGTGTGTAAAAGATGATGTGTTGAAATGGGTAAAACGTTTTCAAATGACATTTATTTGGTAGACGTGAAAATCTGTTTATTTATTTGATTTGTGTAATGTTTTTTGTTTTTTGTTTCGGTGTATAGTTAAAACAAGTGGAAATAAAATGTTGTTTTAAAAATCAAATCTTCTTCTTCTTCTTCTTCTTTTCTTTAATGGCGAATCGCTTCCACTTGGAGCATATATCGCCACCTACTGTTGATTTATTTAATGTTCATATTAAATCCTTGTCCTCAGACCAATGCTTTTGAGGAATTTGAAGATCAGCTTGTTTGCTTCATTTCTTGATTTACTTTCGTATATTGACTTGAAATCCATGTCCTTGACGTTGAGTTCTTCCAGTGCAGTTTTCATAATGAGTCTTTGTCTGTTATAATCCGGGCAGCTAAAAAATACATGATGTATTGTCTCTGGTTGTTGGCAACCATCACAATTGCCATTTGGATGTTTTCCAATCAGATGTAGTGATGAGTTTAATCCAGAGTGTCCCAATTTTATCCTGCTGTTAATGCTCTGTTTTCTTCTACTACTCCCCCAAGTGCTTCCAACCAAGTCTCACAAAAAAACGTGTAATAACTACGTTGGTCCACAACTTGGGACGTAGTATTTCTACAAAAACGCCTCTGAAATGGTAAGATCCCTACGTTTTTTTTCACCATTCATTCCAATGGCTGGCGTCTATGTCACGTGATCTTCACATTTCTCCCTGCAGAAAAAAAAAACATAGCATTACATATCTGCTGTAATTTTCTATTTATAGAGCCCTGATGAGAAGACTTCTAGACAAACATGAGGAACTGTTAACGTGACGCGGATCATAAATATATCAGCAATTAAACAACATCTTACATTTCTTTTCACACAATACGTCTCCTTGCAGTATCAACACTAATTCGGCTGACTTTTATATTTGATCCAATTGGTAGATAGGCTGTATATACACCATAACGGTGCACAGCTGATATAAAGGGACACCTAGTGGTTAAAGCATGTTATTGAATTTCATTACTTTTATTGTTAGATATTAATAGGATCCCTATAAAGTATAATCATTAATCGTTATTCTCTACTAATAGTTAATTAAAGACTGTATATAATGACTATTTTGCACATCCCTTTCAAGATTTCAAGATTTTCTAAGGTTTATTGACATATCATATACACCACTACTCTGTAGTTATGCATTGAATGAAACACCACTACAAATAAACACCACTACAAATAAACACCACTGCATATTTACAACTGTTACACATGCTGATGTAACGCAAATGTTTCCAACTTGGGATCAATAAAGTATATCTTATCTTAAGATGATCGATGGCTACTGCCATATTTGCAAAATGTGCCTCTGTCTGAACCTTGACAAGTGCATGTTTCAGGCTTATCAATTAACAACAGGAGGGGTCACAGACATAAGACCAGCTGTTAAATAAAGCTCTTCTGACCTTAGCTGGCATGTGGGTATATATAATGCTGCCCATTATGGGCACAAGCAATTTTCACCCATTTATTAATTATATGTTTTAAATTTGAGTGTTCCTATCCCCTAAACCTCCAGGGATGTACACAGTTTAATACTGGCAACTTCTTATTATGGGAAATACGAAAACGTCTTTTAAAACTACAATTCCCATTGAAACGTGCCATAGAACATGTTGCGAAACACACAATAGCCAGCATGTGTAGTTCTGGGGACGGGGTGGACCCGTTCAAATCCAGTTTTGGACAGTCTGCCGTGGTTCCATCCCATTTCAAGTGCTGTTCGACGGTCGGCGTAACCCTCGGTGCACACTCAAACATCCAATCACAGAGCTTGTTCGCCGAATTGACATTAAATCACTGACACATATGAATATACTGTATTCAAATTCATTAAAACGTTATTAACGTGCCTAAACTCAGCAATTCACAAAAAATATTTATTTTCATTTCATTTCAAACCTTTATTTAGACAGATTGGTCCCTTGAGATCATCGATCTCATTTACAAGGGAGACCTGCATCATTTAGTTCCACATGAAACATAAAAACAAAACAAAAAAAACAACAGAGGATATCATATTTACATATTCAACATTTACAAATACCCAGAGTGTCAGAAAGCATTTCATTTAGACGTGCCTTAAATACATTCAGAGAAATAAAAATGCTCAATTTCAATTTTGCCTGTAGACTGTTCCAAGCAAGTGGAGCTGCGCACATAAAAGCTGTCTTACCTAAGACAGTCCTTACTCTTGGCACATCTAACAAGACTATATCCTGCGATCGCAGACAATAGCTGCTTGCAACTTTCTGCTTTATCAATGAACAGATATAATACGGGAGTTTGCCCAACATAGCTTTATAGATAAAAGTGTACCAGTGACTGAGCCTCCGTACAGTGAGTGATGGTAAACCTGCCTTGGTATACAGTGTATAGTGATGAGTAAGTGCTTTACAATTTGTGACAAATCTCAGAGCACTATGATACGCAGCATCTAGTTTGCTCAGGTAGTTGGCAGGTGCATTCATATACATCATATCACCATAGTCCAGCACAGGTAAAAAGGTCACAGTGACTAGCCTTTTCCTGGCCTCAAGCGAGAAACAGGACTTATTCCTGAAAAAGAAACCTAGTCTAACCCTCAGTTTTTTAAGCAGGTTATTGACATGAAGTTTAAAAGAGAGACAGTCATCAAGCAAGATACCAAGGTATTTGTAACAGGCAACAACTTCAAGTTTTGTTCCTTGCATAGTAACAATATCTAAAACAGGCTCTGGTGTCTTTTTAGCTTTTGAAAAGAGCATTATCTTGATTTTATCCACATTTAAAAGAAGCTTTAGTTCAGAGAGCTGAGTCTGAATAATGTTAAAAACAGCCTGTAATTTAACAACCGCCTCCTCAATGGAGGGACCTGCACAGTACATCACGGTATCGTCCGCATAGAAATGTAAAGTAGCTTCATCCACATTTTCACCTAAACTGTTGATATATATGGAGAATAAAAGTGGACCTAAAACAGAACCTTGAGGAACACCATTAGCAATGTTTTTAACCACTCAGAAGACAGCCCATCAAAGTGAACACATTGGGATCTTTCAGAGAGGTAGTTCACAAACCACCCCACTGCATGGCTGGATATGCCAATACTGAGTAGCCTCTGTTTTAAAACGCGATGATCAATGGTGTCAAACGCTTTGGAAAGGTCAATAAACAGAGCTGCACAACTCTGTTTATTATCTAGCATACTAGTAATATCATTTACCACTTTCATTGTTGCAGTGATGGTGCTATGTTTCTTCCTGAAGCCTGACTGATGTTTAGACAGGATATCATTTATAAATAAAAACTCCTTTACTTGTTCACTCACAAGTCGTTCGAGCACCTTAGCCAGAACTGACAATTTAGAGATTGGCCTATAGTTATTTAAAATAGTTGCCTCCCCTCCTTTCAGTAGAGGCAGGACATAAGCAGACTTCCATACTTTAGGAATTGTATTTGTGCTGAGGGAGAGGTTAAAAAGAGAAGTAAGAGGTGGAGCAATAAAATCTGCAGCTATCTTTAAAAAGAAAGGTTCTACGTTGTCCGGGCCAGCCGGTTTCCTAGGATCTAACTTGGATAAAGCTTCATGGACAATACCAACAGTTAAAGGACTAAAACTAAAAGGGTTTTCCAGACCACATTGTTCAGAGTCAAGGACTGGAGCGTTCACAGAAACAGAAGCACAGTCAGTGACAGAATCAAACAGAGAGCCACAAGAGACAACATGCTTATTAAAGCAATTTAGCATAGTAGCCCTGTCTGATATAATGCCGGATGCTGTGGTGAGGCACGGAGGTAGCTCATTTAGGATATCACTAGTGGAAATCGATTTTATGGCTTTCCAACATTTCCTAGGATTATTCAGGTTTTCTGTGGTAACTGAAAAATAGTACTTTGACTTAGCACTTTTGACATGTGAAGTAAAGCTATTCCTTAGCTGCCTAAAGCGTAGCCATTCTACCTCTGAGCCTGATTTTCTAGCCTTAGCCAAGGCATTATTTCTTTCATGAAGGAGACTGGACAGTTCAGCAGAAAACCAGGGATTGTTTCGTCCCTTCACTCTAAATTTACGTAGAGGTGCATGTTTATCTATAATTTTCATAAAACCAAGATAAAAATAAGACCATGCAGTTTCTACATCAGCACACAGATCGATTTTTTTCGATTTTTTTTTTTTACAACAGATCATGTAAAAAACCCTGCTCCACTAAGTGTTTTTTATCTCTCTTTGTGATGATGCGTGGTTTAACTTTTTGGACCTTAGTGTCCCTAATTGTGGCTACAACACAGTGGTCACTCACATCATTAGCAAATACTCCCACAGATGAGTATTTATATGGAACATTTGTTCAAATGAGATCAATTAAGGAGGATTTATTTGGGGACTTAATATTTGGGCGAGTAGGACTGTCTATAATCTGAGTAATGTTCAAAGAGGTACACAGGTTTTTAAAATCCTCTGACACAGAAGTTAACCAGTCCCAATTAAAATCACCAAGCAGTACTATTTCCTTGTAGGAAAGTTGAGATAACAGTTTTGCCAATGAAGATAAGGAGTCCTTGACAGCCGAGGGGGCCCTGTAGCAACCCACCACCATGACCTGTTGACCCTTTGTTACTTCGACATTCACAGCTAAAAATTCTAGTTGTTTACTAACAGATTTGGAAACCATATTTGTTACACAAAACGTATTTTTCACCTAAATGGCAACGCCACCACCTTTTTTAGGACGGTCAGTGCGATATACATTGTAACCATTTATGTAAATGTCAGAGGCCAAGATGGATTTGTCTGGCCACGTTTCTGATAAGACAATGACATCAGCATCAGTTGAACTCGCCCAAATACGGACAAAATCTAATTTAGGTAACAGACTGCGCACATTTAAATGAATTAAACCTAACCCCGATCTAGAAATAAAATCAGCAGGAGTAGCTATTTGACTAAAACTACTAGGTGGACCCGGATTTGGCTGTACATTTCCTGATAGTAACAATAAAAATACCAAGCACCTTTTCCTCTTAATCAACACACATACATTGTCAGCTGTTCTAGAGTAACCAGCAAACTTCGCGAAAGTGAGATTAGAGTTCAAAAAACTATTCTGAAGGACCATTGTGGCAGGCATGTGAGAAAGACAGACATTTGACGAAATGAATGTCCGCGACAGTGCAACTAGCAATTGTTTGTGCAACCCATCCGAACCTGTACAGGGGATGTCCACTGCGGGCGGCAGAACAGATCCGAATCCAGCAGAATTTTCAGGATGACTAGCGAACTTCTCCTTGTCCAGCACAGTCAAAAAAAGGCACAGCAGAAACACGACATTTGCCATTTTCCCAGTCCAGCTCAACAGCATCCACGATGTTCCCGAAGCAAAACCACGTCAGAACAGAAGCAAGGAAATAGGCAAGCAGCAGTGTGGCAACACTCCGGTTTCTCCGCGGTATCTCCAGACCAGGCCTCCCCCGCACAGTAGCACCCAACAGGTGGGAGTAGGCCTCTAACAGCAGGTGGATAGCGGCCTTCAGCCGTGGGAACCACCACCACCAGAAGCAGAAATGGGTGGACGGCAGGCCCTCAAACCGCGGCAGATCCTCCACAGATCAATGGTCCATTCTTCCAACCGCCGGCCCTCAGCAGCAACCGTGTGAGTCTTTCGGCCTAATTGGTTAGCAGGTTAGCCTGTCCACCGGTCTGTAGCGACAATGAATTAGTTATGATAGCGGTGCCTCATCCCTCCTCACACTTTCCGATACATACTGATATACACCTTTTGTCAACATAATGGGACACTTTTAATGGAGCTTCGTCGGCAGATCAGGATCCCAAAGTGTGGCGGAGGGATCTTGGTCTGCATGACGGGTGTTTTTCCCAATAAGGAACAAGTCGCTGCAAATTATCCCGCATATTACATGGCCACATTCTCAACAAAGTAACGACATGACTCCCAATATTAATTGAAATGCTTTTATGGATTTAGAAAATGTTTTTATTGATTTAAAAAATAGTTGTATGTATTGATTTAAATTGACATGCATCCGCTAAGAAAAATAGTCCGTTGTTACCGTTTTTTAAACAGTGTGAATGAAACGGCAGCTCTCTCCCCCCTCCCCCCCTGATCTTTCTTCTCCAGCAGCTAAATTAACTGTAGGTTACTCTGAGTGACCATAGACTGTATGTGACAAGCTTACAGTTAGTGACGTAACAACACCATAAAAGCTGGTGGGTTGAAAGCAATACGGGAGGTAAAAATAACTACAATAATTGTGATTTATTTATTGTGGCTTTTATGTTTTTAGGTATAAAATGTTATGTAATTCAGGCTTATAGTTCATCCTTCTCTAAAAACCTTCAACAATGACAATATTCATAGTCATTTAATAAATCCTTCCAACAGACATTGTAAAAAATAGCCTACTGTAAGTTAAGAAATCATTCCAATATGTACATCTTCTGATGTAACAACAATAACATTATAAATAGTAACATAGCTGAACATGGTATTGCACATAAGCTTTGAGTGTTGACCTGAGACCAAAGAGTCACATCTAATAGAAATATATAAAAGCATTTATTTTAATTGTGTAGTAGTCAGTTTATAATTTTGGCAGCACTGTTGAGCATTTTGAAAATGCATTTTCATGCCTCTGTGCAAGGCTTAGTCTTTATATCTTTATAGCCACATGGTGTAAAGTAACTAAGTTCATAAACTCAACAAGTACTATACTTGGGGAAAATTTTGAGATACTTGTACTTTATTTAAGTATTTCAATGTTTTGCTACTTTGTTCTTCTACTCCACTAAAGTTCAGAGGCAGATGGTGTACTTCTACTCCACTCCATGTATTTAATACCTTTAGTTATTTTACAGATGTGGATGAATGATGTGAAATATAATCAAGTGTTAAATCAGACTTTAGTTCCACCTGGAGTAAATCCACAAGCTACCCTGCAGTATACAAAGTCATTCAAACTAGCTGCACCTTTACCAGCTTTGAGAACACTTTCATGATCAATCATTATAAAACACAGTGTTTCCCCTATATGTTTTCAGCAGCGGCGCTGCGCCGCTGCTGAAATATGCGCGCCGCTGCTAGGGGGCGCAAGCCCCCAAGCAGATAAAAAAAAAAAAAAAAAATTTTTTTTTTTTTTTATTAAAATAATTATAAGTGCTGCCCCCTAGCGCTCGCGGCAACTTCGAGCCACCGATACGCGGGAAAGCTGTCATTTTCAGAGCTGAAGGAAAACTGCCTGACAAGACAGACAACAGCAAGTTGAAGCAGACATAACTTTATTTGGACACAATCACCTCAAGAAGAAGGTCATAACGCCATAAATGTAAGTTATTATGATTTAAAATGTTGTTACATTTAGATTAAGTAAATTAATACTTTGATAAAAGCCTACAGTTAAGAATGAATTACATCTAGCTAACTTAGTTAGTTTGTAAGGGATAACGTGCAGCGACGCGGTCATTATGGGGAAAAGAACACCCGACAGGCTGATCAGGATCCCGACGCGAAGCGGAGGGATCTAGATCTGCATGAAGGGTGGCAGAACCCAAGATATTCAAGTCACTGGGGCAGTGGAACGAAGTGGAGACATTTGGCACATTCATTACTAGGTGCCATGCTCTTTTGACACCTGATATTAAACTAAAAAATTGCCTGATGAAAGTGATGTAAATGAACAACAAAAATAAAATAAGTTACATATGTGTTATTGGCTATGGTAGTTTATTGGTATGTTCAATTATTTGATTATTAAAATGTAAAACGATCTTTTTCATATGGGTGTTTAGAGTTAGATCTAGTCTCTAGTCATTGTGTGCTCAAAGTGCACCAGATTGAAGCATTTTATATTAAAATGTAAAAACAAATCTTCCCGGGGGGGCATACCCCCGGACCCCCCTAGAGGATGTGATGTCCAACCACCAATTATGTTCATACAATACTGAATACATTTGAAGCTTTTAATGATGTATGTGTCTTTCTTGTGCTGGCAGACAAATAGAAACATAATGGCGGGAAGCACTTCGCACGCGCACACACTTAAAATGTCCACGCGCGCCGCGCTCACATTTTGCTGGGCCCGCGTGCCTTAGCACCGCTGCTATGACTCCATCCTAGGGGAAACACTGAAACATATCATATATATTATTCTGAAATGGACCAATCTGCACAATAACTAGTTTTACTGTCGCTACTTTCACTATATTTTGATGAGAATACTTTTCTACTTTCACTTGAGGAACATTTTGATGCAGGACTTTTACTGTAACAGAGTATTCCTACACTCTGGTACTTCTACTTTTACTCAAGTACAAGATCTGAGTACTTCTACTTTTACTAGAGTACAAGACCTGAGTACTTCTACTTTTAATCAAGAACAAGATCTGAGTACTTCTACTTTTACTCTACAAGATCTGTGTTCTTCTACTTTTACTCAAGTACAAGACCTGAGTGCTTCTACTTTTACTCAAGTACAAGATCTGAGTACTTCTACTTTTATTCTAGTACAAGATCTGAGTGCTTCTACTTTTACTCAAGTACAATATATATTTAAGCAATAGCTCACGACAGGCCGTGGTATATGCTCATTATATCACAGCTAAGGGGCGTGGTTCGGCCCGACGCGAAGCGGAGGGTCGACAATCCCCTTAGCATAATCCCCCTAGCTATTGCTTTTATAAAACGGTTACCAAGTGTGGCAATATGAAAGAAAAATACACACTCTAATTTAAATAGTTTTTATTCGTAAATAATGATGTTCAAAATAAAATAGTCCCTCCGTTGCCTTCTACACAAAACATAGTGCAAGGTGGTTGCTATGCAACAACACTAACAGCAAGCGAACATATTAGACAGAGAGCGTTGATCCATTATTTGGCTGTTTATTTACATTAATGTGTATGTTGCTGTTTATTGTGCATCCACTGAAAAACTGTCCAGCATCAGTAGCATTGCTTACGTGGTCACTTGTATAGGTTGAGGTTGGTCGAGGCTGTTGCTTGGCGTGGCGAGAATATTGCTCCACTTTCTCCGGTCCCCGAGATTGGGCTTCCAGTAGCTCTGGAGAGAGCTTTTGCACCTGTAGCCACTAACGGTCATAATTTCTCTGCTTTGTTTCAAGACCCGCATCAAAAAGCTTTTGAATGGTGATACTTTTCCAGTTGGTCTACCTGCTCTTCACGTAGCTCTGCATGTCGTAGTTTAGGTGCTTTTTTTTCTGGAGATAGGCACTGCTCAATCCACTCCTCAATACTATAGTAAGACCCCCCCCGGAGGTCGAAGTTAATCTTAAATGTTTCCATTTTATGCTTTGTAAGTTTGTTTCGTAACGGAAGAAATTTAAATATATTTATAAAACTGACAAGTCAAAATCAAGCAATCTGATTTGGTCGATAGCGTTTTTGCGGACCTCTTTGATTACAGATTTGAAAACATCGTTGCTTGCTTTAAAAGTAGCACAATTCATTATGTTAAACCGTCAAAAGTATCTAGATATCCCTGCCCTAATGCCAAAGGAACTGCACACTGAATATGTTTTGCCGTTTGATGTCTATGTCTGGACAGCTGCGTCAAAAAGGAGGGCTTCTGCCCCGTTACTTCTCCGCTGCTTTCTTGTTCCAGTACAACGGTATACTGTTTTTGTTCCAGTACAACGGTATACTGTTTTTCTCAGACGCGGAGGGATACTGACTTGTTGTGAAAAGTCATTTACAATTCTACCCGTGGTATACGCTCAGTATATCACGGCTAAGAACCAATCAGATTGCTTGATTTGACTTGTCCGTTTTATAAATATATACTTATACCACCTCTGTTTATAGCCTATGAAAAAAACTATTAGAAATAGAAGGCTAAAGCTAACGTTAGCAGATAGTGACAATATATGCTAGCTAGCTAGCTCAACGATTCCTTAAATAATATTGCCACAGAAAAACTTTTCAGTTCACATCAGGCTCTGCCGCTCCGACAGGGAGCTCTGCTCTGAACACCTGAACGGCCCGTTCTAATGTTATGCCCCTAATATGGGGAAAATATAAGACAAAGGAAACAGAGACGATGTTAGCTTGCTTCAAGTCTTATGTATTATGCCCGCCAACAACATGGTACACATAGCACGCTGTATAATACAGAACATGGATTCTTGATATAAAACAACCACTAACAATGCGCGTACTGCAACCATACATCCAATTTAACACACAAGATGTCACTTTTTAAATGCACAGTACAAACATACATATCCAAATTAACACCCAAACTCCCCTTCTTGGAGCTAAACTACACTATCATAGCTAGCTGCGCTAGCATAGCTAACGGCGCTCGCAAAGCTAGCATACACAGCTACAACAATTACAGAACGTAGAGAAACCCTCCAAAAATACCTCTAACAACTATCACTATTCACATTAATATTATACACAGTCAGTCTACATATATAACGTTTCTCACGGATGAACTCACCTAATATGGGGAAAATATAAGACAAAGGAAACAGAGACGATGTTAGCTTGCTTCAAGTCTTATGTATTATGCACCCGCGGCAAGCAACACGCGCCCTCTGCTGGACAGACCCGGAAGGTCATCAACCATGACTTATATCTATTACACTAACAGCGGTTCACCAGCGGCCCAGTCTGTGCCACAGTGACTCCGGACGCGCAGTTAATATTAACGAACGCAACCGTAGGTAATGTAGCTGCTGAAGCTAGACCATCATCTCGGAGCAGCAGAGCCTTATTATACATCCATGAGCAGAGCCGACAGGCAGGAAGACTCGAGCACACAGCTCGCACTTCATTATAATATAATAGGAAAAGAACACCATGCGTGTCATGATGGCACATAACAGCTCACGGCCGCAGATTACTCCGGGTCCCAGACCCCCCCATTCCCCAAAAATATTTTTATTGCAGATCTACATGAAATGACATGAAATCCCTTAAAAATATGAATATACTGTATTCAACTTCATTAAAACGTTATTAACGTGCCTAAACTCAGTAATTCACTAAAAATATTTATATTTTAATGGAGCCTCGTCGGCAGATCAGGATCCCAAAGCATAGCGGAGGGATCTTGATCTTGAAAAATAGTCCGTTGTTATCGTTTTTTAAACAGTCTGAATGAAACGGCAGCTCTCAGCTGTGTATTTACACAACTAATGGCCCATCAACCACAGCTCTCTCCCCCCTTCCCCCTGATCTTTCTTCTCCAGCAGCTAAATTAACTGTAGGTTACTCTTGATTGACAAGCTTACAGTAGACACAACACTGTCATTGCAAGTGACCCTCAGTTAGTTGACTTTTATGTTCAACTGCTAAATTCGTTACTGATAAAAAAAAAGGGCTTCTACTGTACCTAATTACCTTAACACTAGAACCGCCAGAGGTTTTTGTATAGGCCTACCTAAAACTGTCAAATCCCGCTATTAGAATGCAATTTTTAACAACATAGGGTGCTACATAACACACTTTCAGGAAAGGTCACGGACTGGGAGACTTTAATATTTTATTGAAAAAAAGTTACATTGCACACACACAACACACATCACACAAATTGACCCGATTGGTGGTTCTAGTGTTAAATAAACTCACTAATGAATGAAACTAGTTCAATACGCATTATATTAATTCTTATAATTCTTTATGAGCGCAGAAATAGTCTTAAAATCAGATCTGTTTTTTAAATGAAATCTGACGGCAGGAAGTTAGCTCTGATCACCTATGATAAATGCGCCGCACCTAATCGCTGGCCATTCAGCCACAGAGCTCCCTCTATACAAATCCAACTGTAGACGGTGTGAAAGCACCTATTGTTTTAAATAATGGTCGGAATGTGACCTGTGAGCCTTCTGAATACCGTGGGACAGCACATTCTAAACTAAAATGTTCAATCAATAAAGACATCTTATCTTATCTTAATAATATCTTCATTTTAATAATAATAATAATAATAAATCATACAGTATGTGTCCGAAAGGGAGCAGGAGGAAGCAAACACAAAAATATACAACAAATATACTGCATATTAAAGCAAACGATTGTAAAGGTAAAAGTATGAGCATAACAAATAAAGAAGTGTAATGTAAACATTTACATTATTATTATGATTATTTAATATATAAAAACTATATGTTATTGAATTACAAGATTAGATATACTTTAGTATAGTATCTAAAATATTGATGTGTTCAAATGCTCTTCAAAACACAACTGAAAGTCCATGAAACTTGTCTTTCTGTATTTGTGAATGAAGCGCCATCTCCTGGTTAAAACCTGAAATAGAAAATCTGGCAACGCCCTCTTGGAAAATAGTTGGAGGGCTTAACATTCCTCTATACTGGTCTTACGGCCCGTCTACACTACAGGCATCAAAAAATCTTGAAGCTGGGCGTGTCTGAAGCTTGGCGATTTTTTGCGAGCAACGCGACCAACAACCAATCACATGAATCTCCCGCCCCCGACATACAAAGCAATAGCAATGTTAAAACGAAGTAAACTGGATATAAACTCTCCAAACAGGCGAAAAACCTACCAGTTTCACCCACTGTCTCTGCCACCTCCCTCAATGCCTGGTTCCTCCGGTTTGCATCCCGGTAAATAGTTCTGGTCGTAAAGAACCGGGTGATTTGCTACCGTAATATCTCGTTTGGAATATGAGGAAATGAACTGCGGACTGGCTCTCCCAGCTTGCAAGCGGTTTGATTGGCTGCGCTTGCACTGGCGGGATTTGCATAAACTGGATTTGATTGGCTGATGCCAAGCATCGAGCCTCAAAAGTTGAACATTGTTCAACTTTTGATGCCGATAGATGCTCGTGATGCTTGCAAAGCCATGCCATGCTCCCCACAATGCAGTTCGGCGAAGATTAAAAATCTTCTACGTCACCCCATTCAAGTGAATGGGCGAAGCGTTTAAAGCATTTTTTTGATGCGTGTAGTGTAGACGGGCCGTAAGGCAGGTTGTAGGCAGGAAGCTGTAAGCTGGAGTCTGAAATGAAGTGCTACATCTGTAATTAAGGCTGTGTATACGTTCCTCAAAGCAGCTTTATCAGCCCCCCACTTAGTGCCTGCCAAGCACCTCATAACATTTAAAACCCTTTTACATTTATCTACTACTTTATCAATGTGAGTACTCCATGTGACTCTCTCTTCCAATCATATTCCCAGAAATGTAAATGTCTTCACTTCCTTTAGTTCTTGTCCATAAAGTTTTAAACCTAACCTCCTCACCTATCCTTTTCCTCTTAAAAAAATAAAGTTTCAGTTTTTTCCACCAACAATCTAAACCCCAATGTCAGAGACCAGCTTTCAATTTCCGTAATGGCTTCCTGAATCTTAGTTACAATATAATTTACATTTCTGCCCCTTTTCCAAATAGCTCCATCATCTGCAAAAAGTGACTTACCAATATCAGATCCTACTTGTGTATATATATCATTTATTATGATAGAAAACAAAAGAGGACTAATTACACTCCCCTGCGGGGTTCCATTTTCAACTTCATGCCTTCGAGAATATGAATTGCCAACTCGGACTCTGATGGCACGGCCAAACAAAAAATCTATAATCCAATTACTTCCCAGACCCATCATTTCCAGTTTTATTAATAATCCTTCCTTCCACATCATATCGTAAGCTTTTTCCACATCAAAGAATACAGCTAAAACACACTCCTTATTCGCTTGGGCTTTCCTGACTTCAGATTCCAGGCACAGCAGTGGATCTAAAGTACTCCGCCCTCTTCTAAACCCACTCTGATAAGGAGTCATTAATTCATTTTTCTCAATGTAGTATGTCAGCCTTTCTGTTATCATTCTTTCCATAACTTTACACAAGTGCGATGTCAGAGCTATACAGATGTAGCGCTTCATTTTGACAGTTTGAAACGCGAGGGCCGTGATTGGTACGTAATCTGCCCTCGCTCAAGGGAAAACCTCCAGCTTGACTTGAGACCGCCCCTGTGATAGATAAATGTAATTATAATGAAGCCCGCTGCAATGGATCATTGTTCCACCAGGGGGTGCAGTGGGGTTCCACACTGGAGCTCATGTGAAATAAAGTCAGATACAGTACGCTGGATGTACAGCGGAACTTTGTTAAGATCCATATGTCACGGATATCATACTACTGTGCTAAATAAGAGACATGTAATCATTTACAAAACATCACCATGTTGTTATTTAACAAAATAATGTTGTTTAGTCGAAAAAAACGAACGGGAGGAAATGCAGCCCGGCTCTCGATTTTTAATCCTAATTTAATCATCGTCTTCACCACGATCATTTATGTTTATGTTCGCCGAATTGACATGAAATCACTGACACATATGAATATACTGTATTCAACTTCATTAAAACGTTATTAACGTGCCTAAACTCAGTAATTCACCAAAAATATGTATATTTTAATGGAGCTTCGTCGGCCGATCAGGATCCCAACGCGTAGCGGAGGGATCTTGATCTGCATGACGAGTGTTATTTTCCCCATAAGGAACAATTCGCTGCAAATTATCCCGCTTATTACATGGCCACATTCTCAACAAAGTAACGACATGACTCCCAATATTAATTTAAATGCTTTTATGAATTTAGAAAATGTTTTTATTGATTTAAAAAATAGTTGTATGTATTGATTTAAATTGACATGAATCCGCTAACGAAAATAGTCCGTTGTTACCGTTTTTTAAACAGTCTGAATGAAACGGCAGCTCTCAGCTGTGTATTTACACAACTAATGGCCCATCAACCACAGCTCTCTCCCCCCCTCAACAATGACAATATTCATAGTAATTTAATAAATCCTTCCAACACTGTCACGATTCTCATGTTATGTCACGTTTATAGTTTGGTAGGTTTGGGTGTTTTTGCTGTTTTCCATGTCATGTTTTCCTCCTGTTTATTGTCGGGTCCTTTTCCCTGTGTTTTCCTCTTGTCATTAGTTTCCCTGGTGTGTCTAATTGTCTGATTATGTTCACCTGGGCCCCTGTGTTTTCTCCTCCCTCCTCACCTGTGTCTTGTTGTGTGATTGAGTCTTGTGTGTATTTAAGTTCTGGGTTGTCTGTCTGTCTTGGTGGGTTCGTCTTGTTCCCTGACTAGTTCTGCGGTGAGTGTTCTGTTTTTGTCATTGTACATATATCTCATAGCCTTGAAATAAAGGAAGTTCAGTTTATATCTGCATTTGGGTCCTGCTTGTTTCACAGACCGTGACAGTACGAACCGACCAAGAAATGGGCCCAGCAGATCCGTTCGAGTCGGAATTATTAAATGTTTCTTTTTTTTTGGCTAACTGCTCGGATCGATGGAAGAGAGCACCCGGAGTTCAGCAGCGGGAGGCTGTGTTGTCGGAGGCGCGCCAGATGGCTAGAGAGAAACCAGGTATGGTGAAGTTCTTACCTGGCTGGATTTCAAAGATCCTCTCAGTGTGTGATTCCCGGCCTGCTAGCCCCAGGCATGCTAGCTCCCGGCCTCCCAATTCCCAACCTGGCACCATACGCCTCGGTGGTTTCCGTCTGCAGTCAGCCCGTGCTTCTGCCCCAGTTCCTGCTCCTGTCCAGGAGTCATATTCTGGAACTCGTCTGGCTTATGGAGGTCCACGGAGTATTCAGGCGGCTGCTAAGAGGAGGAGTCGCAAGGCCAAGCAGGCAGCTCAAGCCCCAAGAGCCATGGTTCCGGCTCCAGAACCGGACCTTACAGCCATGTTTCCGGCTCCAGAACCAGACCTTACAGCCATGTTTCCGGCTTCAGAACCGGACTTTACAGCCATGTTTCCGGCTCCAGAACCGGACTTTACAGCCATGTTTCCGGCTCTAGAACCGGACCTTACAGCCATGGTTCCGGCTTCAGTGCCGGCTCCAGTAACCATGGTCCCGACTCCGGCTCCTCGTCACCTGCTGACTCATCGGCCGACGCCAGCTCCTCGAGTCCTGACGACGCACCGGCCGACTCCAGCACCTCGTCTCCGGTTGGCTGTCTGTCCGACGCCAACTCCCAGAGTCCTGTCGGCGTACCGGCCGACTCCAGCACCTCGTCTCCTGTTGGCTGTCCGTCCGACGCCAGCTCCCCATGTCCTGTCAGCATACCGGCCGACTCCAGCACCTCGTCTCCGGTTGGCTGTCCGTCCGACGCCAGCTCCCAGTGTCCTGATGGCTGTCCGCCCGACGCCAACTCCATGTCTTGTCACGTTGGAGGTCCCGCAGACTACTCTTCTGCCGGGGGTCCTGCCAACCCCATGTCCTGAGCCGTTGGAGGTCCCGCAGACTACTCTTCTGCCGGGGGTCCTGCCAACCCCATGTCCTGAGCCGTTGGAGGTCCCGCAGACTGCTCTTCTGCCGAGGGTCCTGCCAACCCCATGTCCTGTGCCGTTGGAGGTCCCGCAGACTACTCTTCTGCCGGGGGTCCTGCCAACCCCATGTCCTGTGCCGTTGGAGGTCCCGCAGACTACTCTTCTGCCGGGGGTCCTGCCAACTCCATGTCTTGTCACGTTGGAGGTCCCGCAGACTACTCTTCTGCCGGGGGTCCCCGTTGGAGGTCCCGCAGACTACTCTTCTGCCGGGGGTCCTGCCAACCCCATGTCCTGAGCCGTTGGAGGTCCCGCAGACTGCTCTTCTGCCGGGGGTCCTGCCAACCCCATGTCCTGTGCCGTTGGAGGTCCCGCAGACTACTCTTCTGCCGGGGGGCCTGCCGACTCCATGTCGTGTCCCGTTGGAGGTCCCGCAGACTACTCTTCTGCCGGGGGGCCTGCCGACTCCATGTCGTGTCCCGTTGGAGGTCCCGCAGACTACTCTTCTGCCGGGGGTCCTGCCAACCCCATGTCCTGAGCCGTTGGAGGTCCCGCAGACTGCTCTTCTGCCGGGGGTCCTGCCAACTCCATGTCTTACCACGTTGGAGGTCCCGCCGACTGCTTTTCCGCTGGGGGTCCTGCCAACTCCATGTCCTGTCGCGTTGGGGATTCCGCCGACTGCTCTCCTGCCGGGGGTCCTGCCGATCCTGTGTCCTCTTCCATGGGGGATCTTGCCGACACCGGCTCCTGACCGGCCTCCGGAGCTGCCGGGTCTTCACCCCTCCTCGGACTCTGCCTTGCCCCCGGGCCGTCCGCCCGAGATTCCCTCCATGGATTCTGCCTTGCCCCCGGGCCGTCCGCCCGAATTCCCCTTTTTGAACTCTGCCTTGCCCCCGGGCCGTCCGCCTGAATTCCCCTTTTTTGAACTCTGCCTTGCCCCCGGGCCGTTCGCCCGAGACCCGTCCTCCAGACCCCCTCCACCCACCCTGCTGGATTTTTGTTTTTTTGGGACGTCTGGAATCCGTCCCTTGAGGGGGGGGGGTTATGTCACGATTCTCATGTTATGTCACGTTTATAGTTTGGTAGGTTTGGGTGTTTTTGCTGTTTTCCATGTCATGTTTTCCTCCTGTTTATTGTCGGGTCCTTTTCCCTGTGTTTTCCTCTTGTCATTAGTTTCCCTGGTGTGTCTAATTGTCTGATTATGTTCACCTGGGCCCCTGTGTTTTCTCCTCCCTCCTCACCTGTGTCTTGTTGTGTGATTGAGTCTTGTGTGTATTTAAGTTCTGGGTTGTCTGTCTGTCTTGGTGGGTTCGTCTTGTTCCCTGACTAGTTCTGCGGTGAGTGTTCTGTTTTTGTCATTGTACATATATCTCATAGCCTTGAAATAAAGGAAGTTCAGTTTATATCTGCATTTGGGTCCTGCTTGTTTCACAAACCGTGACAAACACACATTGTAAAAAATAGCCTACTGTAAGTTAATAAATCATTCCAATATGTACATCTTCTGATGTAGTTAACATTATAAATAGTAACATAGCTAAACATGGTATTGCACATTTAGCTTTGAGTGTTACTGACCTGAGATGTTTTTATTACATGAATTAAGGTGACTGAGGCTTTTTAACATAGACAGAGCACAACTGAAACATAACATCTGAAACGATGTAACAACATAATACACTTTTTGGGGATGCAGCTTGGGATGTGAGGAGTGAGGGACACGGCTTAGAACGGTCGTGTCGCCTACTGTCCTGCCAGTGTTGGCAGGACAGGAGAGTGTGTGCACCAGTCTGCCTTGATCTATGAATTCATGTCTGTTACACTCACTGCTGCCCAAGCTGTTTTATAGAATGAAAACCTCCTTCACTTCATGAAAGTGTTTTAACCACACACACACACACACACACACACACACACACACACACACACACACACACACACACACACACACACACACACACACACACACACACACACATTCTCACTCCCAACCCGTCACATGTTGACGGATGGTCAGGGCCCCTCCCCGTCACCCTATGACGGACAGGGTACTCCTTGACCTTCAGGCTTCTACGGGCAGGGCGTCCCATAGACCTTCATTGCGGACAGCGGACCCCTTGACCGTCAGGCTTCTACGGGCACCCTGCTGAAAAAACCAGCATAGATCAGCTTAAGATGGTTGCTGGTGTTAGCTGGTGTTAGCTGATGTTAGGCTGGTGTTAGGCTGGTGTTAGGCTGGCGTTAGGCTGGTTTAGTTGGTTTACCAGGCTGGACAAGCTGGCCAGGCTGTTCTTGCTGGTTCAAGACCAGCCTGGTCAGCTAAACCAGCATAGCCCTGCATGGATGTCATGCTGGTCTATGCTGGTGAAGCTGGTATTTATGCTGTTCTACCAGCAGTCTTGCTGGCGAAACTGAAACAGACACAGATAGACAGAGAGGGCGGGACACGGGTTAACGGCGAGACGGCAGTGGTTGAAACAAAGCGGTATTGTTTTGACTGTCACTAACGGTCGAGGAGTGAAGATCAGTTGAACCAGCGCTGAGTTGAATCTTTCTGTGACTCCGCCCAGCGGCTGCTGGCACCCGCTGACAGCTCTGACAGCTCTGTCTACTGGGAAATAGGGGTGGGCGATACCCAGTGGCGGCTGGTCGAAAATATTTTTGGTGGGGCTATGGAAATGGTGACAAAACCATACTAGGGCATTTAAAATCAGGAGACTAAATATGAAGTGTGTGTGTGTGTGTGTGTGTGTGTGTGTGTGTGTGTGTGTGTGTGTGTGTGTGTGTGTGTGTGTGTGTGTGTGTGTGTGTGTGTGTGTGTGTGTGTGTGTGTGTGTGTGTGTGTGTGTGTGTGTGTGTGTGTGTGTGTGTGTGTGTGTGTGTGTGTGTGTGTGTGTGGGGGGGGTCATATTTCTCCTGCATTTCTCCCAATTTCTGACAAAATCTGATTTACTCACGTCTGTTTCCACTCGGACTTTAATACAGCTACACCATTGTTTGGTTTCCATGGTAGCGTGTCTCTTTAGCAGCGCGCGAAAACTCAAAGTCTGAGAGGGAAACTGAACAAGAATCGACAACTCGACCCTCTGATCACTCCTTTCCTGTAAAATACAGGTTCAGCCCACACATATGCTCCATGGTGCCACAGGCATTGCCCTTACAACTACAATAAGCATGTAAATGTTAATCTACAGCTCCGGCGATCCACTAGCACCGGAGTCTACACCTGCAGGTCAACTACTGTAGCGTCACCTTGGATACGAGTCCAAACAACTCACAGACACACAGGCCAGGGCGCTGAAAGGGCGCACTTTGAGCATCAGATCTGACGACGCCGGT
This sequence comes from Notothenia rossii, assembly GCF_949606895.1. Taxonomy (NCBI): domain Eukaryota; kingdom Metazoa; phylum Chordata; class Actinopteri; order Perciformes; family Nototheniidae; genus Notothenia; species Notothenia rossii. Next base: position 35,465,628 of record NC_136904.1, on the reverse strand, counting down.
TGGCTGAAATTATGTTTCGGCGGCATAGTTTACAGATAGCAACAGTCAGCTTGTTGGCTGCTGCTGCTCTGACTGAGGGCTCCTTTCTACCGCCCGGACGAGAGAGGGTAATGATACACGCTGCGGCAAGGCAGGAAACATGTGACTTATCAGTAACTTTAGACATCGAAAAACAATTTTAAACAAGATTTTATTGTGGATTATACATGTTACTGATACCAACTATATAATATTTACCTTGTTCTTTAAAAATAAAAATAAAAAATATATATTTTTTGGAAATATATTTTTTTCTTTATTTTTTATTTTGAATGACAATCAAACATGTGGGAAGAGGGGGGGCGGCGCCCCTATGGGTCGGCCGCCACTGGCGATAGCACAAAATCTGGATTCGATCCGATACCAAGTATTTCAGGGCCAGTATCGCCGATACCGATATCGATACCGATACTTTTTTAAATGAAAAGCGTCTTATGTAATTTCATATAGGGGAGAGCTGCATGACATGATTTTTGAGCTCAAAGCATCATAAATAGACTAAATCTGAATTCATTTTCATGAATAAAGACAGGACAGTTTTTATAGACGAAAACACTTTTTACTTTTGCAAATTTAAAGTGCAAACATGAAATATAACAATACAAAGTGGCCAGAGTAGCGAACTGTCTTCTTGCACACATCACAGTTCGCTAAGTTTGAATTGCCAGTTGTGAAATTGCTCCACACAACGCTGCTCTTTCTCTCAGCCATCATGCGCGTGTGTGTGTTGCACTCGCGAGTCGCTGGCTGCTGCTGTCCTGACTCATTTCACTTCAGGGTGATAGCAGGACACCCCATGTCGTCACTCAGATAAAATCAGGACATTCTGATGTACAGTTTCAAAATAAAAGACCTTTGAAGTCTCATATATGAGCTATCATCCCTGTCCCCAAAGGTCTTTTATTTTGAAACATTTGCAGGTTATCAGATGCTTCAAACCTGAGGATTTTGGCCAAGTGGAAACCATGCAGTTGCATCACTTTAGTGATGCCAGTGAGCAAGGATACGGCACTGCAAGTTATCTCAGATGTGTCAACAGTTTGGGGGAAGTTCATGTTGCTTTAGTGATGGGAAAGGCTAGAGTAACCCCTCTCAAAAAGATGACTATACCCAGATTGGAGCTTACAGCAACCACCCAGCTGCAAGGATGGATCGGATGTTATGCTACAGCTAAACCTCCAAGAGTCCATCTTTTGGACGGACAGCCAGTCTGTACTTAAATATATATGCAATCAAACCAAGCGATTCCACACTTTTGTAGCTAATCGGATTGCAGTTATTCACGACATGTCAAATGAGACTCAATGGAGGTATGTGAACTCCAAACGAAATCCGGCCGATGATGCGTCCCGGGGGCTAAACATTGAAGCCTTCCTAAAGTCTAAAAGATGGCTACATGGACCCGAATGCCTGCAAGAGGAGGAGTCTCAGTGGTCAGGGAACCCGGACAAAGCTCTCTTTCTCCAGATGATCCTGAAGTGAAAAGGAATGTCACCAGTGGCGGACTGGGACTAAAATTCAGCCCTGGAAACTGACCCAGTCCGGCCACATGAAATGTCAAATGTTAGAAATCCGCTGTTTATTATTGAAAGCTTTACGTCCGATTCGCTCCTTTTTTCCCCTCTGTACACAGCTCCAGTTTGGGCATTGGTGTGTCCTCAGATTTAATTTTTAGTTGCTGCTGTGTAGCGGAAGTTTAGTAAAATTATTTTTGATGAAATACTCCAAATCTCCACCCTCCATAATTGCACTTGATTCAGTTGCTTGCTACTATTTAAGGGCAGTGATGACAGTTACAGTACGAACTGAAGTTGATGCGATTTGATTGGATTGTGAGGCATGACGTGAGCCTCATCTGATTGGTCAATCCCTCAATTTTATTATTTTATCAGGTTTATCCCAATGAATACAAATTTCTAGATATATTTATTTTCACCAAAGGAAGCCAATTTTGGCTAGCCTCCTCTCGCAACAGAGTGCAATCTACTGTTTCATCATAACATCTAGAGGGGCGCTGTTTCACTCTTTGTAAAATACTCAATGAGAATGGTGGAGAGATGGGCCGGCAGAATAATTACCAAAACTAAACGAAGTGTTTTTATTTATTTATTAAAATTATAACTACAATCCAAAAAAACAGGGGAAGCCTGGCTTCCGTTGGCCTCCAGGAGAAAACGCCACTGAGTTCAAGGGATAATTCTCACCCACCTCTTGCTCTTGCCCTGCACTTGTATGTGCCAGTTGAGATGGTTCTTCCACCAGCTCAACTCTGTCCCTCATCATGAACGCAGGAGGCTGGCTGTATATCTGAACTCGCGCCTTCATCATTCTCTTCATCATCTTGCACTTGTTCTAAGCTGCTGCTGATAATGCTTGTAGCAGCGATGCTGCCAAAAAGGTTTGTCAATTTGCGACATGTACAGTGGGGCAAAAAAGTATTTAGTCAGCCACCAATTGTGCAAGTTCTCCCACTTAAAAAGATGAGAGAGGCCTGTAATTTTCATCCTAGGTATACCTCAACTATGAGAGACAAAATGAGAAAAAAAAAATCCAGAAAATCACATTGTCTGATTTTTAAAGAATTTATTTGCAAATTATGGTGGAAAATAAGTATTTGGTCAATAACAAAAGTTCATCTCAATACATTGTTATATACCCTTTGTTGGCAATGACAGAGGTCAAACGTTTTCTATAAGTCTTCACAAGGTTTCCACACACTGTTGCTGGTATTTTGGCCCATTCCTCCATGCAGATCTCCTCTAGAGCAGTGATGTTTTGGGGCTGTCGCTGGGCAACATGGACTTTCAACTCCCTCCAAAGATTTTCTATGGGGTTGAGATCTGGAGACTGGCTAGGCCACTCCAGGACCTTGAAATGCTTCTTACGAAGCCACTCCTTCGTTGTCCGGGCGGTGTGTTTGGGATCATTGTCATGCTGAAAGACCCAGCCACGTTTCATCTTCAATGCCCTTGCTGATGGAAGGAGGTTGTCACTCAAAATCTCACGATACATGGCCCCATTCATTCTTTCCTTTACACGGATCAGTCGTCCTGGTCCCTTTGCAGAAAAACAGCCCCAAAGCATGATGTTTCCACCCCCATGTTTCACAGTAGGTATGGTGTTCTTTGGATGCAACTCAGCATTCTTTCTCCTCCAAACACGTCTAGTTGAGTTTTTACCAAAAAGTTCTATTTTGGTTTCATCTGACCATATGACATTCTCCCAATCCTCTTCTGGATCATCTAAATGCTCTCTAGCAAACTTCAGACGGGCCTGGACATGTACTGGCTTAAGCAGGGGGACACGTCTGGCACTGCAGGATTTGAGTCCCTGGCGGCGTAGTGTGTTACTGATGGTAGCCTTTGTTACTTTGGTCCCAGCTCTCTGCAGTTCATTGACTAGGTCCCCCCGTGTGGTTCTGGGATTTTTGCTCACCGTTATTGTGATCATTTTGACCCCACGGGGTGAGATCTTGCGTGGAGCCCCAGATCGAGGGAGATTATCAGTGGTCTTGTATGTCTTCCATTTTCTAATAATTGCTCCCACAGTTGATTTCTTCACACCAAGCTGATTACCTATTGCAGATTCAGTCTTCCCAGCCTGGTGCAGTTCTACAATTTTGTTTTTGGTGTCCTTTGACAGCTCTTGGCCATAGTGGAGTTTGGAGTGTGACTGTTTGAGGTTGTGGACAGGTGTCTTTTATACTGATAACGAGTTCAAACAGGTGCCATAGAGAACCGCAGTGACGCGTCGTAAAACCCGGAAGTAAGTTAGCATTTTTAGCACTTCCGGTTCCTTCCTCAAAAAGCAATGCATTTTTCCATAGGGTTTTGGAAAATAGCTCGAAATAAGGTCTGTGGTTGACACAAATTTAAGAGATAAATCACGTTTGGTTCTACGACATTAAATACATCAGCAGTGACCCCACTGGGAATTTTTGAAGAGTTTAGGTGTCTGAAAAACGATGGTTGCTACCGAGTGGCTGAATAGGACTACAGAAATTGTCGAGGCCGTTGTACGTCATTACGCCGAACACGTAAACACTCCTGCTAAGTTTGTTTTCCCCTGTGTTCTGCTTGAAAGCAAGTACCTGCCTATCTTTAGTATCTGTATATCTATATCTGACCATTAGAATCTGAATTTTTGAAATTGTCGTTTTTAACACCGTAGTTTTACAAATTATAGAATAACTAATTACCAATGTTTTCCAATTTTACTCGGCAGTTCGTTTCATTAGCTAACATTAGCTAAAGCTAGCGCTATTAGTTACGCAATGGTTTGTTGCTTTGCTCCGGGTTGCAGCCACAGGTCTTTGCATGAAACGTGCTTGTTCTATCGTTTCCCGGCCAATGTTTTCCAAAGGAGAGTCTGGATTCGTGCCATGAGGTAAGCTGCCGTTACATTTTTGTCCATGTCACGGTGAAATGTAAATGATGGGTAGTGACTGTATCGCCGTTTTAGAGATGGCGCTGCTGAAAAGACCGCAACATAAGTAAAGATAATGAATACATCCTATTAAAACCTGTGTGGCTTATATGATAAGTCTAATTAGTAGCTACAAGCAGCATAACCAGTGGCGGCTGGTGGAAAATATTTTTGGTCGGGCTGTTGATATAGTGTGTAAAAAATAAATTTGGGGGAGAAATGACCCCTTAAATTGGGACTTCTGGTGATGTAATGGCCCCATAAAATCGTGGTTCTAGGGCCAGGAACAACCAGGCTGAGTCGGGCTGAGTATGCTAAACTAACTGCGGTCAAGCCAGCCTCCACTCGGGAAAACCTATGCCAGCCAGCCCTCACGTGATATTGCGGTGCGCGAATATCCTGTGCATTATGGTAGAGTAAAAAAAAATCCTCCCTCTGTGTTTAGATGAGAATAAAACAAAAACTGTCCAGTATCAAAGACTCATTTCACTTCAGGGTGATAGCAGGACATCCCATCTAGTCACTCAGAAAAAATCAGGACATTCTGATGTAGAGTTTCAAAATAAAAGATCTTTGAAATCTCTATTGTATGAGCTATCATCCCTGTTTTTAGATGAGAATAAAACAAAAACTGTCCAGTATCATAGATCCATCTCACTCCAGGGTGATAGCAGGACACCCCATCTAGTCACTTAGAAAAAATCAGGACATTCTGATGTAGAGTTTCAAAATAAAATACCTTTGAAGTCTCATATATGAGCTATCATCCCTGTTTTTGGATGAGAATAAAACAAAGACTGTCCAGTATCATAGATCCATCTCACTCCAGGGTGATAGCAGGACACCCCATGTCGTCACTCAGATAAAATCAGGACATTCTGATGTACAGTTTCAAAATAAAAGACCTTTGAAGTCTCATATATGAGCTATCATCCCTGTCCCCAAAGGTATTTTATTTTGAAACTGTACATCAGAATGTCCTGATTGATTTTTTCTGAGTGACTACATGGGGTGTCCTGCTATCACCCTGGAGTGAGATGGATCTATGATACTGGACAGTTTTTGTTTTATTCTCATCTAAACACAGAGGGAGGATTTTTTTTTTACTCTACCGTAATGCATAGGATATTCGAGCACCGCAATATCACGTGAGGGCTGGCTTGACTAGGTTTTTCCGAGTGGAGGCTGGCTTGACCGCAGTCTAAACTAGAGAGAGAATCGCTGTCAAGGGGGCTACAACCATCGGCGTCGCGAGACCCTTTTCACGGGGGCACGTGCCCCCCTGTAGATCTGAGGTGCCCCGGTATGCCTGGGTCACTGATTTTTTTATTAATTTATTAATTTATTCAGGGTTCGAAATGGCGACACGCCCGCACGCCCGGGTCTAGTAACTTTCCTATCGGACTAGTAACTCTATGCACTTGCCTGCCCGTGTGTCTGGTAACTTTATAACCCCTTTGCACGGAGCGTCTTTTACAAGCATTGTGGCCGTCAATGCTGTTAAATATGTTCTTTATTCTCGCGTCCAGGAGAGAAGCTTTAAAATGAGACTAAATGGAGTCTCTGAAAAGATTCAAATGGGATACTTTAATTAAAAAAGGCGCGGTAGTGTTACAGACAGAATATTGTTCCGTCAGACAAACAGCTGTGGTCCGGTTCTCCTGAGCAAGAAAGACAGCGGATCTCTCCCCCGGCGCTGCTATATATATCCTCTGCTGGCTCCTCCCCGCCAGCCGGCTCACCTCGTCTCCAATGTCCGTTATTGCATTTAAACAGAGGATAGGTTCTTTTCACATTCAATATATGCTTAACACGCCGTTTCTCCTCATATTCTCTTTCATCACTTTTCATTTAACACATTCTAAACGCTGTAATCAATACTCTAAACAATACTTCTCGGCTCGTTTGGTTTCCGGTCATTCCGGATGTTGCCACATGCTACTCTCGTCTGTAAACAATAATGTATTCAAATAAACTGTACTTTCATTTAATATTCAACATGGTAGTATCTCGACATCTATCGTTGTATTGTTAAATCAGTAGGTTTCGGTTTTCACCACACCAAGTCATTTCGCTTCTCAATTCATCTCTAGGAAATCGTATATTAGCCACATGCTACATGCTAACCGTAGATGAAGGATTTTCAGAATAAAAGCTTAACTGCTTGTGCACAAGAATTTCTGGTTTTTCAGTATAAAAGAGCGTTTAAACTGACGGTATGTTTAAGCTACATTATACCATCAAAACATTGATTTTAATTTCTAACAATGCGAACTCAATTTTGCTACTGTAAACCTCTCTTGCACAGCATAAGACTAGTCCTATTCAGCACACGCTGCTTTCATTTGTTTATTCGAATGTTTTTTGTCCCTTCTGATAACCCGTAGTGTTGATGCGTGTTTTGCCTTGGTAGTTCAGGATACCATGAAATAAAGCTTGCGGTCAATCTGGTAAGCAACGTAATTTTACGATGAACATAATCTTAGTTTTAGAAGTGAAGGTCACACAGGAGTAGGCTATATATTTTAATGAGTTTGCCTGGAAGCTAATCGTATAGGCTACACTGTTAAATGTTATGTGATTTGTATAAATAGCACTTTTTAATAATTTATAAAACATAATAGACTAGGCTAAATGGATGGAGATGTGAATAGCAGTGACATGCGCTGAGGTTCGTGGCTGGTGAGGCACTGACAGTTTCAGTGTCAGATTTAGAAATATATAAACCCAAGTATCTTAAATCACGAAATCTATTATTGAGGTGAAACATTTTCAAAGAAATGTGGCTTTGAACGTGAGTAGTCGATGGAGTTATCCTAACCGTCTTTTGAAACATACCTTTTAGCTCCGGCGTTGGTTTCCCATTATTTATCACTTCACGATTTGATTGATTTGATAGTATTCTGTATTTTAGTATTTAGTATCTTGTAAATGGACATCAGAAAGTTATTCGCTCGGAGCAGGGATAAAGCAGCAAGGAGAAATGAGAGAGGTAAGCTAGGTAACAAGGCAACCCAAACCACTTTTAGGTAACAACCCACAAGTTGAGTTCACCACTGGTCACTAGCCTAACAGTTACATATCTGTCCAGACAAAGAGGAGCAGCAGAGTGTCGGAGGAGGTGAAGGAGAGAGGGATGTTGATGAGCACGAGCAGAGGTGATATGGCTATTAATTTAATATTAATTAGGAATAACTGCAAACAGGTTATACACAAGTAACCTTACATCTGCATATGTAAAAATGTAGATAATGAAAATGCAGACATTAGACTGTAATATGTTCATGTTGTTTCAAGACTCAGTGCAGCAGAGTGCAGAGGAGGAGAGGAGGAGATTGAAGGGACACAGGAAGGGATGACACTGAGAGATGACACTGTGACAGGTGAGAGTGAGACTCAGCTGACAATGTAGTTAGCTACTGTAAATGTCCCTACTTATAGATGTGATGAATGTTATTTGAACTTTTAATGGTTATCTGAGGTAACTATTGAGCATATGATTTTTTTGTACGTTGCACCAGACAGGAGAGTCAGAGGGCAGAAGAGATTGAGCTGGTTGAGGCAGGGGAAAGGCAGAGAGAGAAGGAAGGACAACAAGAGACAGACAGGCCGGAGAGATCACACCCCAGAGATGAGACTGAGAAAACAGTTGCCACAGTGGCAGAGAACATTAGACTGGGGGCAAGAGAAAAAAGCAGTGTCCACAATCTTGAGGGACATACAAGTGATCTTGGGGGAAAGGAGTCTGGCCCAAACCAAGTTAAGTTGTCAAAATATCCCCAGCACAACTTTGGTGCAAAGAATCGATCATTTAACGCCAACTGGTTTGAAAGCTTTACATGGCTGGAATATTCCAAGGCTAAAGATGCAGCGCTTTGTTTTCCCTGTAGAATATTTGGGAAACATTTGAAGAATGACACCTTTGTAAACACTTGCTTTCAAAATTGGAAAAAAGCTCTGGATGTCTATAGAGAGCATGAGAAATCACCAGCACATAAGGCAAGCATGCAGTCTTGGTGTAGTTATAAAGCCAGTGAGGCTCATGGCAGTGTTGTCGACCATTTGGATTCTGCCAGTGAGCATGAAATAAAAGAGAGACGGGAGTACCTCAGCCGGGTTGTGGCTGTTACCAAGTTTTTGGGAAAACAAAATATCCCATTCCGTGGCCATGATGAGGGCATGTCCAGCGACAACCAGGGGAACTTTCTGGAATGCCTGAACCTCTTGAAAGAGTTCGACCCTTTCCTTCAGACATATTCAGCACCATCACACACTACATACTTGTCACCTTCATCACAAAATGAAGTAATTCAGTGCTGTGCCCAGGAGATAACAAAAGCTATCAGTAAAGACATTAAGGAGGCTGGAATGTTTTCAGTGATGGCTGACGAAGCAAGAGATGGCAGCACTGAGCAGCTAGCTGTGTGTGTCCGATATGTTGCTGGGGGGAGTGTGCAAGAACATTTACTAGCTATGGTAGATTTGAAGGGTTTTGACGCGGAGTCCATTACAACTGCCATTGAACAACAGCTAAGGTTGAATGGCATAGACCATGTGAAGGTGGTTGCACAGGCTTATGATGGCGCCTCAGTCATGAGTGGGGCTGTTGGAGGGGTCCAAGCAAAGTTCCGAGAGAACCATCCCATGGCCATTTATGTGCACTGCTATGCACATCAATTGAATTTAGTGCTCTGTTCCACATGTCTGGCCATACCAGAGGCCAGGAAGTTATTTGACCTCCTGCAGAATGTCTATACATTCTTTTCTGGCTCCCTTGTGAACCATGACAAGTTTAAGGAGACTCAGAAACAGCTTGGCTTACAAGCTTCTGAGCTTGTACAGCTGTCCAAGACCCGATGGTCTTGCCAGCTGAGGTCTATCAACGCTATGATAGAGAATTTCCCAGCAGTTCTCACGTGCCTGTCCAATATCAGCAACCCTACGGCTGTGGGTCTGCATGCCAACCTTGCAAGGTTCTCCACAGTTTATCTATTGATGATGTTCAAGACTTTTTTGTCTGTGACAGAAAGTCTACACAAATACCTACAAAGTGAAACTGTGGACCTGGCAAAAGCTGAGGAGTTCAAATGCGCTGTGTGCGCCACTCTACAAGAAATGCGCACTGATGACAAAGCAGCTGAGGTTTATGACCGCGCAAAGGCCTTGTGCGAAACACACCAAATCCCTGAGTCATGTGCTGTACCAAGACAAAGGCAGAAGCAGAGACGCATGGAGGAGTATGTAGTCGAGTCTAGTTGTGGGGCAGCGAGTGACCTAGGGAATGCCGAGAAGTTGAGAACCGCAGTGTATCTACCTTGCCTTGACAGGATGGTTGCTGAGATGGAGCAGCGTTTTTCATCTCTCAACAGCACAGTTCTAAAAGGTGTTCAGGCCTGTAATCCAGGATCTAGCAACTTTCTCTGTGAGGAGGACCTCAGAGGTCTGGCAGATCATTATAATGTGGATCTAAAGCAAGAGGAAGTGCTGGTGGCTAAAAACTATCTGGCCAGAAAGCAGGAAAGCCTTCCAATCACTGACATGCAATGTCTTTTCAGTTTGCTGGATCATGTCATGTTCCCAACATTGACACAGGTCATTCAGATATCTCTGACCATTCCAGTGTCCAGCTGCACTTGTGAACGTACATTCAGCGTGCTGAGACGCCTCCACACGTGGTTAAGAAGCACAATGGGGCAAGACAGACTCCACCATCTTGCCATCATGTCTATTGAGAGAGGAGCACTCTCCAAGTTAAGCCACTGTCAATTGATTGATAGCTTTGCAAAACTGAAACCGAGACGTTACAGTTTACTTTTTAAAAAATGAACATAGACCTCTCCCATCTCTCTGACCCTGTACACACCTCATAGGATAGTCACCATCACACCATCATAGGATGGGGGGTTCTCTTTCAGTTTTCAGTTTTCAAGTCCATGTTTGCTGACAGATATTTCATGAAGATTCATTGTGCCTCTTTTGCCTTCATCAGTTAGTGATTTAGAGATACTGTATACAGTTAAGTTCACAAGTAGGCCAATTCAATTCAGTTTGGTTCAGGTAGGCTAGATATTTAATGATGCAGAAAATAACAATCTGATTGTACTATTTATTTATGACACTTTATTATAATAAATAAGTGCAAAAAAATGTTTGCTCGCGTGCTTGCATTAATTATCTGTGCCCATGCTTTTTTCAAAGAAATAACTGCAAAACATTTTTTTTTTCTGTGCCCCTGTTGTGCCCCTGTATAGTATTGGGTCAGCTGACGCCCCTGGCTACAACTACAACAAGATGAACATATTTGACCGTGATTCAATTGTAATACACGTTTCAAAATGATGCCGAAGTAACAACATACTGATACCGGATAGTAAAAACCATGAATTAAGGCTTTGATAAGTCTGATGACAGACGGCAGGTGAAAAACCTTTTAAAATGCGTGTTTTCTAATGGAGATTTGGCTAAGCTAACGTTGTAAATGCTCCGACCGTCCACACTCACAACAACGGCCTATACAGACATAAATAAACCAGCGACTGTATTCGCCATGACACAGACAGTATGTGGTTTGTACTTGTTTAAACTTTTGTCTAGTTTCTGAACAGATATGAAGAGCTGTGAGCTCTGAGTGCTAAGAGCTAACGGCTGTGTTGTTTTTCTGGGGAGCTCATTGAAGATGACGTCACGGCTCCGCCTACACTGCGTTACTATAGATACTACCCCAGTTCCTCACGAGTCTAAAAAAACAACTCACGTCAACGCACATAAGCAACGTGGGCGCCAACGTGAACGCTCTCGTGACCAAAATATTTGACGGCGCTGATTGGCTGAAATTATGTTTCGGCGGCACAGTTTACTATTGAGACTTTTGCAACGTGCTGGTTGCTGCTGTTTGGCTCGGGGGCAGCGCCCCGTAATGATAAACTAATGCCAAGGGCAAGGCCAGGCAGGAAACATGTGACTTATCAGTAACTTTAGACATCGTAACACAATTTTAAACAAGATTTTATTGTAGATTATACATTTTACTGATACCAATTGTATGATATTTACCTTGTTCATCAAAAATCAAAAATATAAAATATATATATTTAAAAAAAGAAATAATTACATTTCTTTTTTTTTTGTATGTGGGAAGAGGTGGGGTGGCGCCCCTATGGGCCGGCCGCCACTAAGCATAACGTTTCACCATGTAACTAAAGATTGTAGTCAGGGAAATCAGTTTGACATATTGAACTAATAACAAATCACCTCTGGCTGGCAGAGAACTCTCTGCTCCATAGCTTCTCTTGGACGTAAAATCACATGTACATTTTACATTTATATTCAATTTAATATTCCATCCCTCACATACTTTTGTATATATAATAACTTATATTTTGTTTTTCTTGTTATGCTGCTGCAACACAAACATTTCCCAAATTGGGATCAATACAGTAATATCTTATTTTAATTAATTAATTAAGAAATATAACTATTATAATTAGTGTAGCAGCTGACACCTATTTTCAATATGGATTAATCTACCATTTATTTCTTTAGTTCAATTTTTATCTATAAAAATGTCAAAATAGTGAAAATGTTCACGAGACTTATCAAAGTGCAAGGTTATATCTTTAGATGTTTTGTTTTAGCCTATGTACTGTATGTCTTAATGCTCTTACAGTATATGTGACGGTGTGACTTCCATGAAACTAATATTTTATATCTTCCCAACAGACGAGCTGACAGGAAACCTAACACTCTAACAACCACAACATTGCAAAGGCGAGTAAATGTAAATTAAAAACAATTCACAATTTTTTATTTCTTCTTCCTTGCAGTGAGGTGAAGCTGACCTGTAAGGATGTTCCTCACGCAGGCTGAATGTTTCTCCTTCCTTACTGACACAGAAGCCCTTGATTTGCAATGCTTCACTAATTGTCATTTCCCTGGCTCCGTAAGGACACTTTACCTCCAGCACAGCGGAAGACCCTACAAGACCATCTGGAGATGCCCCCAATAATCCTGATAGGGAGAGCCACAAATCTGACTCATGGACCTGCATCTGGGTTGCAGTTGTGAATGCCCTGACGCCCTCACATTCATTCATAGTCCCCCACTGTACAGACAAAACACCATCAAGGGCCTGTTGTTGCCCTAGCACCCTGGCAATAAGGGAAGCAGTCACACGCTTTGACCTCAGGACAGCTCCAAAGTTGCTGGCAGTCAACCTTCCTTTCCTTAACAAATGCCAGTTTGGGTTGGTTCGCTGACCAGTGGTAGCCACCTGAATTGCCCTCTGTTGCTCTTCAGACAATCCCATGCTTGCCACAATTGCCTCAGGTCCCTGATGCCCAGCATATTTGATAATTTCAGGAACAGTAAGTGTTTCCAAGCTGTAGTGTTCCTCTTCTGGCTCGGGGGAGAGAAGCCAAGAAATTCCTGAAAACCTGCCCCCGAGTCTGTCCCTCAGCCAGTCACGATCTTCGGAGGTGGGCTCTCTTGTCAGCGGGTTAAATTAGTTATTGGTTTCAACAGTCACATTAAAACAGTTACTAAATCAGCTTACTATCACCTAAAGAACATATATAGGATTAAAAGACTAATGTCACAGCAGGATTTGGAAAAACGTGTCCATGCTTTTATCTTCAGTAGACTGGACTACTGCAATGGTGTCTTCACAGGTCTCACTAAAAAATCTATTAGAAAGCTGCAGCTGATTCAGAACACCGCTGCTCGAGTCCTTACCAACACTAAGAAAGTGGATCACATCACTCCAGTTCTGAAGTCTTTACACTGGCTTCCTGTGTGTTAAAGAATAGATTTCAAAATACTGCTGCTGTTTATAAAGCTTTGAATGGTTTAGGACCAAAATGCATTTCTGACCTCCTGCTAAATTATGAACCATCCAGATCTCTCAGGTCTTCAGGGACTGGTCAGCTTTCTGTCCCCAGAGTCAGAACTAAACATGGTAAAGCAGCGTTCAGTTATTATGCTCCAAATATCTGGAACAAACTCCCAGAAACCTGCAGGTCCGCTACAACTCTTACTACTTTTAAATCCAGGCTGAAGACTTTTCTTTTTGTCGCTGCTTTTAATTGAACTATTCATATCTTAGACTGAACTCTGACTTTTATCCATGTATTTTTTCTTTTAATGTTTATTTTATTAGCTTTTCTTTTTAATGACTGATTTTAAATGCCATTTTCTTAATGTCTTTCATTTTTTGTAAAGCACTTTGAATTGCCTTGTGTTGAAAAGTGCTATATAAATAAACTTGCCTTGCCTTGCCTAATAAAGATTTCATGTGACACATACATTTGTTTTTTTGATGGGAATTAAGGTGAATAAATGAACTCTAGGTTAACGGTACTCTTGCTATCACTACTCACCGACACTATAAACCTTGTCCCTCATGCTAGCCCTGACAACACCGGTAAGCACACCTTCATCTAGGCTGCACTGTTACGTGTCCTGACTTGTAGTGGTTCTCTCCTCTATCTACACTCTTCTTGTCATCTTTGTAAAACGATATCAGACTGGTAATTGACACAGCCATGACTTCTAGTTAAATTCAGTGTGGCTAAAATGAAAAGCTTTGTTAAAATATGCAAGCACGCGAAAGTCAAATTCAGCTTTGTTGTCAAAAATTCTACATGTGTTATACATCCAGAAATATCGAAATATCGTTTCCCACAGTGTGACATGTACAGGGCCGTGGGAAGTAGGGGTGCTGCAGCACCCACTGGTGGAGGACAGGGGATCTGCACTTCCACAAGAGTAAATACAAATATAATAAAAAAAAAAAAAAATGTTCAGCCTTGATGTAACAACATTCATAATTAAGTAAAGATAACACCCTTTTCACCCCGGTTACATTTTCCATTTGCCCAGTACGATGGGCGCTGTAAGTGATGAAAGTGGGGGAGGTTGGCTTATCAGGCACCCGCAGCTCACAGCCAGCGTGAGAGTGAGAGTGAGAGTGAGAGTGAGAGAGTGAGAGTGAGAGTGAGAGTGAGAGAGAGAGAGAGAGAGAGAGAGAGAGAGAGAGCGAGAGAGCGAGAGAGCGAGCACCGGTACCGGCGGGGATTGTTGTGTGCTTCTGCTGCGCTAACGGATGTAAGAAGCTGTTTCTACAATAATGTGGAGGGAGAGCTCTTCTGTCAGACTGAGAGGCTCAGTGAGGTAAAGGACTCTGAGGGTTTAGATAGTTCACTTTAGTCTAAGTTGTCTCAGTGGGTCTCAAACGTTTTGATCACAATTTATGTAAACAAATATTTCCAAGGCACACCTTTATAATTATTAGGATAAATAAAAACAGGTTTGAAATCATTCCAATGTATACTATAGGACAGTAAACTAAAAATATCGTTTAAAACTGGAGAGATTTAAAAATATGCATAAATAAATAAATGTTAACTGGTAAAATAAGATATAAATGAACAACAAAAATAAAATGCTCAAAGTGCACCATATTGAAGTATTTTACTTTAAAATGTTAAAAAAATCTTCCCGGGGGGGCACCCGCGGACCCCCCTAGGCCTACAGGATGTGAAGTCCACCCCCCAATTAAAATATGTTCATGCAATACTAAATACATTTGAAGCCTTTTTGGTCCTATTTTTGGTGTATTGGTCCTTTGTAAAGGTTTTTCATTGCCAGCTAAAATCTTGCCTAGGACAGCAAATTGGTCTGAACCAGCGCTGGTGTCATCCCCCCATTTGAAACATGTTCCCACGGCGATGGACATGTATACATAAAACAAAACAAAAAGGGCCTAGATAAACGTGGTATACATTAAACAAAACAAAAAGGGCCTAGATAACCGGGGTATACAGTTTAAAATGTTAATATATTTAAAGTGTTCAAAGTGCAGTTTCAGTGAAAGTCAGTTGAAACGATCTTAAGTTGGCGTGACGTTGAAGTCGTGCGACCCTGCTGCTGTACTGGCTTGTAGTTGGTTTATAGCATAACGTTAGCATTTCGCTTTTGGCGACTAAATTTATGATTCAAAAATTATAAAAGTAGGGTTGACATGTGGAGATTATCCGGCTGAACAAAACGTGATCCCTCTCTTAAATGTGTGTCAACCACAGACCTTATTTCGAGCTATTTTCCAAAATCCTATGGAGAATTTGCATTGGTTTTTCACGAAGGAACCGGAAGAAGTTTACTTCCGGGTTTTACGACACATCACTGCGGTTCTCTATTAATACAGTTAACAAGTGGAGGACAGAGGAGGCTCTTAAAGAAAAAGTTATAGGTCTGTGAGAGCCAGAAATCTTGTTTGTTTGTTGGTGACCAAATACTTATTTTAGCGAGGAATTTACCAATTAATTCATTAAAAATCCTACAATGTGATTTCCTGGATTCTTTCCCCCCATTCTGTCTCTCATAGTTGAAGTGTACCTAGGATGAAAATTACAGGCCTCTCTCATCTTTTTAAGTGGGAGAACTTGCACAATTGGTGGCTGACTAAATACTTTTTTGCCCCACTGTACATGCTTCACCTGTGAGTGACTTCACCTTTTTTTTCTCTTGCCTTCTCGGCCCCACCTTTTTCTTTTCGTTTTCTTTGATTTTTATCCATGTTTTTTCATTCTGCCTGTCTGCCGCGGCATCTAATCCATCCCTTCTCTTCGTGTGGCCGGTCTTTTTTCTTCTTCGTGTGTGATTATTTGACAGATAAGAACCACACAACTGCATTAGCGGCCGCTGTCGCCCTCGGTCGGCCGTCAGTGCAACTTAAAGGCCATGTAATGCATCTAACACAGGTGTTTTTTAACATGTAGTTTAGATATCACCAGAATAAAAATAAATAAAAATGTTTAAAGTTTGGTCATAATTAAATGACATATACGTTAAAAAACGATGTTGGTTCCGAAGTTTGCCGAGTACGCCCCCGATCACTCCCGAACGAGCGGTGACGTCACACGTGGCAAACATTGCCATTTGATCAAATCAGTCCAAATGGCAAGCAACGCGACAACTTCAGACAGCGACAGCGACAGCGATCATTCAAGCTCAGATTCGGTGGGTTATCTGGATTCAGTTACAGAAGTAGAGAGTGAACCAGCTAGTCTTTCACTTCAAGGCATCTTGCCTTATCAGTAGCCTACGAGCCTCCTTCCCGGCAATCGAACAACGAGGCAGAAACTTGTGAAAGAGAAGCGGATTCCGCAGCCGGCGAGACTCGAGTCGGCAATACTGAATGGTAAATTCTGTTTTATTTAATTTGACCTGCACTAAATGTCGATCTTAATTTATCATCTGTTCCTCACACGTCCGGCAGATATTGTTTTTATTTAATGTTATGTACAATATTCAGGTGTACATGTCAATGCTCTGAAAGCATGCCCACTGCAGATGAATGTGTATGCTGCAGAGAGATCTGGCAGGTGATGGAACAAATAGACAGTTTGCAACCTACTGACCAGATAGCAGAGTCCTGCATCGGGTCGGGTATCCGCGGGTACCCGACGGGTGACCCGCAAAAAAGGTGATTTGCGGGTGGTATTTTTTCAAACGCTTTTTTCCGGGTTCGCTTCTGGGTAAAACAAAGATGATGCGGGTCCGGTTGCGGGTGTTGCATAATAAATATATTTAAACAATAATAATTTAGTTTAATGTTTAAATCCTCAGACCTCTCCTCCGCGGGACCGAGCATAATCATAACCTCTGCAGTGAATCTATCTGCTGCTGAGCGCACCACATTCTGAATGGCTGAGGTGAAGCTCTCTATAGCGGAGAATACAGCATTTTCAATAACTCTTCCTCAAGAGCGAAATCCAACGTCTGGAAGGCTTTTGGTGTCATCCTAGATGGAGAACATAAACAACATCCCAGGCTTTTTGAGCCAAATATGCAACTGCGTGTGTTAATAATTGCACGTTGTCACTGCATATATGTGGGGTCGGGTCGGGTTGCGGAACTAATTGGCAATATGTGCGGGTAGCGGGGCGGGTTCGGTATTGCACGTCACGGGTGCGGGAGCGGGTCTTGAAAATCAGACCCGTGCAGGACTCTGCCAGATAGAAGACACCGACGAGAAACCAAAAGGTGCATTATTAGCCACCCAGGCTTTAGAGAAGGCTGTCTCAGTGTTTGGACACTGAAAATAGCGTATCTTCAATACAAACAACAACACAGAGCAGTTGATGGCCCACTACACCAGTAAGTAAATATTGATTGACCCAACTGCCTATTGCAGCTTTGCTTTCATATAATACTTTTAGTCGCTACAGATATGGTACACTTTTAAAGATACCATTAAACTCTTTCAAGCAGTCAAAAACAGCTTGGCTTTTATTTTTTCTGTGTATGCAAGTTCAATGTATGCTTGGGAAAAGAAACAACTACACATGTGAGGAAATATATAAGAGGTCTATGATTCTGTCAAGCATTCATGTACAACCTCATATTTATTTTGTACAAGTAAAATACAAATATCATGTTATAAGCCAATTTGTAACCAGTGCTACATAATAGTACTACATAACATTTTATTTTTCTCCAAATATATTTATAATCTGTATACTTTTTTTTCATTAGGAAGTATCGATATAAAGCTTATCGACAGTTTGTACGTTGGTGCTGGGGTGTACTCGGCCCAAAAATCAGAGTCCCGCTGCCTGCATGTGCTGTAACCGAGATACGGAAGACTTACCCTGAACCGGGAGGCCGCTATCAGGGATTTCAATGGCCAAATCTGTAATTTGACATAAATCATGCAGCTGAACTGGTTAAAATGGTTTCTCGTGATGTAAATAATTTACAAAGTACATCATTTACAATATTATTTTTCCAAAGAAACATGTAAATATAACAACATTTTCCAAATCACAAGTTTGTAAGATTGTATTAATTTACTGTTTGATAAATAAAAAAGGGTTCTTTTGTTAATTTTTCACTTGTAACATTTGATCTTTATTGCAGTGTACATTAGTCTATTTTGGTATGTGCGAGCCCACAAATAATTAAAAGTGGTAAAAATAATAAAGATATTCAGACGTAATTCATTTTTGGCCTTACTTATTTCACTTCAACTTTTATATATTTCAGTCACTAGGCAAGTTCACTGTACTCTGGTGACATTTAGCTCAAGCTGGCATAACACCTGTAGTAACTTAATTCTGACCCGAGTTTTGTGCACAATTTTCCAGCACCCATGATCAATGTTTATAGCAATCAGGAAACATTCACAGCTCACAACTACACATCGCTTCCCCATCATGAATTGTTAGATAAAAAAAGTTTTGCGAGGTCCGGTTACACATATGTTGAGCGAAAATAGCGGAAGGATACAAAACAAACAATCCAGACGAGGCTGGTGTTTGCCACGTGTGACGTCACACAGCTGGGTTAATGGCTGGCAAGCTTTTCGCTACCGGAGCGGAATAACACGGGAAAGTGGCACACATTTCATGTTATTTGGGGGGTATTTATGGAAAGAATCATTGATGTTGATATGTCAAATGAAACAGTGGAAAGTGATGAAGCGATTTATTAACACAGAATAACGTTTATTTTGGACATTTCATGGACTTTAAATGATGACGTTAAACCTTTTTTTTTAAAGGGCCGTCAATGGCCCTTGACGACCGGCCGTTTTGTGGTTCTCCAGATTCTACAGATGGCCAGTCCGCCCCTGAATGTCACTGTAAATGTGATGAGTATTGAGGGGAAAAGTCCCACAAGTGAACTAATTGAGCACTACTCAGATTGGAACAGCCTGAAAAAAGCTGTAGCTTGGATCCTGAAATGGAAAAGATTGCTCTTGGAGATCACTCAAAGAAGGAAGGTGACAAACCCTGGATTGCTGCTGAGTAATGAATCACTGAAGGAACGGGCCATAAACCTTAAAGCGACCGTCAACACAACTCTGACAAGAAGAAAATGAATATATTTGTATTCAATATTGGCTCTATTTATTATTTGTTGTAATTGCTATATTCTATGCAATTGGGCTGGAATGTTAGAGCCATTTTCTGTATTGACAATGAGTGTATTATTTTCTTATTAATTTAGATATTAATATATTCTTTCCATTTATGTATTAGTACCGAATTAAATATTCGGAGAAAAAAAGGAAGGGGTGGGACTGAGTGTGAGGAGGAAATTGTCTCCAGCAATGAACGGGGAATCGGAACAGTCTTTGACCTCACGTTACACTGATCATTTTGTTTATTTTGTTTGTTTAAATATATGGAAGTAGATAAATCGGCCAAGGAAGGCAAAGAAATCAGCGCCTACAGAGCTTTATTTTGATGTTTTTTAACGTGTGAGTCCAGAAGCGGATCCCTGTTGACGTGGCACAGTCTTTAGATATCCCACAACAATGGGCCACGACAGATGGAATATTAAATATTAAATTGAATATAAATGTAAAATGTACATGTGATTTTACGTCCAAGAGAAGCTAACGAGCAGACAGTTCTCTACAGGGGCGGACTGGGGGGAAAAAGTGGCCAGGGGATTAATTGACAGACAAGGCCCACTTAATGTGCGGCATGTATCGGCCGACCGGCGACGAAAGTATGGTCCTTAACAAAAAAACCTATGCATTTTATGTTATTTTGGACAATTATTCATATAGTAATCACATTACCTGAGCCCTTGAGTTGCCAAGAGCAAAATAGTTACAGCATATATTTAGTGATTTTAATGTTAACAGATCATTGATACAATAACATTTTGACCCAATTTGCTTGACTTGACACATGGAATAAAACATGGGCCTAGGAAGCATCCTCAATGTGGGTGAGACAATTTAACAGTGGGTATGGGCAGGTGGTGCACCTCACCACCTCTAGGGGGGTCCGGGGGCAAGCTCCCCCGGGAAGATTTTTTTAAATGTTGAAGTTAAATGCATCAATCTGGTGCACTTTGAGAACAAAATTAGGGACTAAATCTATGGCAGTCAGTAGGGGCTTGGACAAGCCGGTTCAAGTCCCCGACCAGACTCCATTTGGAGTGTGGACTTCTACTTGGAGAGGTCCCAGTTCAACTCCTGCCCTGCCGTGGTGCCCTTGAGAAAGGCACCGGACATCCCCCTTCCCCCCTCACTCCCATTGCTCCCTGGGCGCTGTACAATAGCTGCCCACTGCTCTAGACTCCTGGTACTAGGATGGGTTAAAAGCAGAGAACACATTTCACTGTGTGTGCTGTGTGCTCTGCATGTGTGACCATTAAAGAGGGTTTCATCCCTCCAAATTCTTCTTCTTCTTCTTCTTCAACACCCATATGAAATAGAACTGTAAACAGTTTTCCTTTGCTTTCAATATTTATTTGAACAGCAAGTGGAGGCAAAAGTGACTGCACCCAAAACAATAAACCTGCTAGTTAACAGAATGTGGGCAACACGTTCTTCTCCACAGCCGCTTGACCTCTGAGTCAGACTTCACTTCCCCCCTTTTCTATCCTACGGGTACAGCCGTACAGCCACTCCCCCTGTACCCCGGCCCACATTTGTAAGTGTTCCGGCCCAGCCCAGCCCACTGGGCCACACCCCACTGGGCTGGGCTGGTCTGGGCCGGAACACTTACAAATGTGGGCCGGTAGGATTTAGGTAAGCAAAAGAAAAAAAGGGAGTGGCCGGAACACTTACAAATGTGGGCCGGTAGGATTTAGGCAAAAAAAAAAAGATGTTTGTTTTTTTTAATACTTTTTTTTTTTGGCCCTCCGGCCCACCGGGGAAACTCCCGTTATTCCCAAAGGCCAGTCCGCCCCTGGTTCTCTGCCTGCCAGAGGTAATTTGTTATTAGTTCAATATGTCAAACTGATTTCCCTGACTACAATCTTTAGTTACATGGTGAAACGTTATGCTGCTTGTACTAATTAGACTTATCATATAAGCCACACAGGTTTTAATAGGATTTATTCATTATCTTTACTTATGTTGGGGTCTTTTCAGCAGCGCCATCTCTAAAA
>NC_136904.1:35175275-35444053 GCF_949606895.1 Notothenia rossii | reverse complement strand
ATTGATGCAAAACAAGTAACATTAGACCTTTTTAGAGAGGTTTAGCAAGTACAACTCCACCTCTGAGGTGATTTGGGTGGAAATGGGGGTTTTACCGTTTCTCTGGAACCCATTGGTCGATTTTGGTGATTGACATCTCTTTCTGACGTTAGAGCCAATAGAATCGAAGGGGAATCTCCCCACTCACACACATGGTAAAACAAAAAGGTGGGGGCTTCGCGGACGCAGTTTTACATGAGAGTAAAGCTATAGAGCTATAGCCCTAGCTCTGACATCTGGAAACCGAAAGCAGGTTTATTGCTCATGGATTATCAGAAATCATTTCAAAGTGACACAGACACATTGGAATAACCTATGGATTAACTTCAGCTGCGTTTGTATCGTTTAATGCCATTGAAGACCACTTTTGACCAGACTACGACACAGGTGAGCCATGTTAGCGTTTTTAGCTACCTAGCGCCATGTTTTGATGTATGTTCTTGTTATTATCTCAGAGAGTTCGTATAATTGAGTGATCATTAGGATGACCAGGTCCCAACAAACCAAATGTGGGACAAGGAGTATGTTTGTGTGGGACAATGTGGGACACCCTCTCAACAGCCCCCCGGAAAATAAATCTCTATTTCTATTCTGTTTCATTTGGTTTATTCAACAGCATCCAATAAACAATGACAGAAAGTGAAGTCAAAATGCAGTAACAATTTAGTATCTTGATAAAGAAAAGTAAACTAAGGCTAACCAAGGCAGCAGGCATTATTCACTTCAAGTGTTTAGAAATGCATCTTCCTAATTCAACTAGTGTATTACCTGTAAAAGTAGGTACAACATAAATTAATAGATAAAATAAAAACATAAATACAAATCAAAACTGGCCAGGACGGAACAAAAACATAATAATACATAAAATAAAATAGCTTTCAGTTTTGTCCATCACAGCAACAACAGGTGGGCCCCCCCACAGTGTGTGGGCTATTTTGTCAACTAGAACCACTGGTGTCTTTAACTCTGTCAAACACACTCTCCACAGAGTTAGGGGCAAGCACATCTGTTATTATGGACGCTGCTTTTGTACGACCACATGACATTTCTTTACTATCTCAGAGTCTGGAAACATGTTCGGCGCTAGCTTGTTACCAGTCATTTGACCGGTATGATTGGGAGTGTTGCACTGTATGGTAAACACTTGTTATTTCTGCTGCTGTTACCTTGTCTGAGTGGCCATCATTTTTGGTTTGAGTAGGAATGTCTCCATAGAGTGGGATGTCTCTTTTTGAGCGACCCGTTTTCTGTGAGAATCACATTCTCTGTGTCTTTTGACGTCGTCTTCACCGCCATGGGAAATAAAAAAATTATTCAATTAATCTGCACTGGCTTCACCACGGGTAAGTGTCTTCCAGTCTTTGTTGTATGTGCATCTTCTTTTCTTCTTAGCTGTAGTTTCAGTTCCTCCAATTTCCATAACCTGCTGCGTCGCCTGCGTTATTGGCTGACTTTCGTTGTTGTTGTTTGGCGGGGCCGCGGCAGGGTGTGTGTGAGTGAGTTACTGTCATTGGTTAACACTTGACCAGCACCCGCCGTGTGTTACAGTTTGATTGACAGGAAACACACCCCCGTGATGATAGCCTTCCCTGCTTTCTCAACAGCCATTGGATAAAGCTGATATTAGAAAAGCGTTTTAGCCAATCAAAAGAAAATATGCGCGACATCGTCTCAATTTGCGGGACGCACGAAAAGTCGTGAAAATGCTGTGCAGTCCCGCGCAAAGCGGGGACATCTGGTCACCCTGGTGATAATGAAGAGTACCCCTCAATCTGTGTCACCTCACGATGTGAAACGATGTGTTGGATGTGCAGCAAAGATAAATAATAAGGTTTGTGAGTGAATTTCGGTGCAGTCATCTGTTAGCATTTTTCACTCGTTGCTAATTCAGAGGCTCAGCGTTAGCATTGTGGGGGTTTTTTAGATTTTTTTTTTAAATGATCAGTTAGATGAGTGTCTTCCGTTACATGGATATAAAACATTCATAGTTTATTAAATGAACATGCCCTCAGACACTGTTTCCTGCAAGATTTAACCTTGGCGCACTGCCACTCAACATCCAATCCCAGATCTTGAAGATTCATCACGGGGACTGTAGTCCTAAACGATAGCTGGGGATTATGGGTAGTGTAGTGTCTTCGGACATCCTAAACTCGATGATGCTCGAAATGTCCCTTATAGGCCTAGGTCTGTTTCCGGTTATTTTTATTTTGAAATTCAGTTCCTGACGGACGCAAAAAAGCCAGAGATTATGGAAACAAACAAATAATAAAAACAAGGATAATTGTGTGTTATTGTTGAGTAAATAGCAGTGTGTTATTTAGAAAAGAATAACAAATTAGAAGGAAAAAAAGATTTAAAAAAAGACAGATTTAAGTATTTTGAGGCTCTAAGCCC
The DNA here is from genome assembly GCF_949606895.1 of Notothenia rossii. NCBI lineage: Eukaryota > Metazoa > Chordata > Actinopteri > Perciformes > Nototheniidae > Notothenia > Notothenia rossii. Next base: position 35,441,617 of record NC_136904.1, on the reverse strand, counting down.
CATTTATTTTCCTCACAGACGACAAAAAAAGTCAGACATTATACAATTTAAAATAAAAACAATAATCGTGGCTTGATATTGAGTAATAAGATGTTTTTATGAACCCCACAACTTCCGGTCTTCCAAGACCCGAACGGACAAAAATACGTGTTGCAGGCATGAAACACACTACCAATATAAATACATTGCTTTTAAAATCGTTCTGTGTGACACAAAAAAAAGGGGAAAATCGTGTTGGTGAACACGAATTAATAGATTAAATGTCGTGACTATAACTCGAAATGCCGTGAGACTGGGTTGCACATGCACATGAATGCAATGCCGACATGGTGCATGTCTTCATCTTATCAGTTTCAGTTCACTGTAAAGTCACACAGGAATTGTGTATTTCTAAAAATAAATTAATTGAGGATGAACATCACTGACTGTTAGTCGGCCCCAAGTCCTGCCTCTCATGTATAACCATTATATTTTTACAACCCATTTATAACCATATTATTTGGGCCACAGAGCTCAGCATAAAACAATTTCAACAAAATTAAAGAACCCAGTGATCTTTTTACTTGCAACAAACATATCTTGAACTTTTCATCCAGATTGTTAAAAGAGTATTTCAGGTATCTTGAACGACTTCCAGAAGAGCAGTTACGTTTTTTTATAGGACTTCTGGTGCTGTTAATTATGCAAACAGCCTGCCTGTAGGTATGCTGATGTCAGCTGCCTCATGGATATGGGTTAGAAAGGGTCTGCTGCACCTTTTAGTAGGTTCAGAAGGCCTTTGTTATTTATTCACATGTTTGCCCACCGATACAAATACAATACGATGTGAATCTATAGTGCTCTAATAATGACATAGCCAAGGAGGAAATTAAGTAAGATAATGTTGTGAAAGGAGCAACAAGTCCATGCAGACAATGTGTGTGGGGGGGTATATGGGTGGTTAATGGAGTGGAAGTATGGATGGGTCAAATAAGACATACATTTTACCCAGGAGACAGCTGTCAGTGTCATGGGTGAAGACATAACTGAATACATTGACTTATTATAAGTCACGTGATATGAAAACAAACGTACCAATGTAACCCAAGCCAGGATCCTTTCCTTAACCTAACCAAGTCCTTTTTGATGCAAAAACCTTGAACACATTATTCTGTTTGAATTCACAATGTTAACCAGGTGCTTAAAACTGTGATTGTTAAGTTTCACTTTTATTTTAGAAACATGCAGTAGCTGCAGTCTTCCCAATCTGCCTCTTCTGTAGCAACACAACGAAACTGATAACAACTATAGTCACGGGTCAAAAACGTGATAACGTTTCATCGTGTGCTTCGGACAGACTGAACAATTACTTTAAACAAGGATTAATTGCCATAATATTTGCAACAGTTCTCCTGAGCCCAAGATAGGTATTCCTTAGGGGTGCACCGAATGGGAAATTCTTGGCCGAAACCGATACCGAAAATAGGAAACAGTTGGCCGAAAACCGAATGCCGAAAGGCCGAAAATGATTAATAGAAATATATATATATAATGTATATATTTTTTACAAATGTTGCTCAGCTACCTGATTATGGAAAAATACATGATTATGGCAAAACTTAACTTAAATAATAATCTCTATTATGGGTCCATAAAACATTTATTCAGCACTTTTGAATGCATACAGTACATTAATTCCAAGTCAAGTGCATTTTCTTTTCTCTGTAGGATAACTACAACAAAGTGCATTCAGAAAAAAGCCAAGGTGCTCTAAAACAGCATAAACATCTAGGCCAGTAGGCCTACAACAAAATAGTGTAAATAAAGACTGTAACAGCCAGGCCTTCAACAACAACAAATGCAACTATAAGTGCATGCATACAAATGTGCAAACTGGATAAATCCACATGAATGTAACTATTTACAAATGAAATTACAATTGAATTTCACGAATCTGTAAATAAGGCTGTCTGTCCTCATGAGCAAAGTAGTAAACATTGTATAAAGATACATAAAGTGAAAACTGGATACAAAATCCACAACCAATTACAAATTAAATTACAATTTCAAGAATCTGCAAATAAGGTGGCCTGTCCTCATGAGCAATGTAAACAACATTGTATCATTTAGATACCGAAAGTACAATATATTGAACACTGTGCTGCTGTCATTTCCCCCTAATGATAACCTGAGATGGTGAATTATAACTCACAATGAAAATTGTTCAGGAAAGTGGGAATAGAGTAGGCATGTAGAACTAGATATGCTTATGATAAGCCAGCCTTGTCTACTTATTAAGGAAAAGTGGGAGGTTCTTTTTAATGAACAGTAGCTTCTCTGCTTTATCAACCATAAGTCTGTTCCTCTTCTCATCAAGCACATGAGAGGCAGCGCTGAACAGTCTCTCGCTGTCAGTGCTTGTGATTTGATCTTACTCCTTATATTTGTCCGGGTGTTTTGATTTCAAGTGGTTGAGTAATCCCGAAGTGGTGAAAGTCTTTGCAGTTACACCCCCTCGAGAAATGTCAGCTGAGCAAGTTTTACAAATCGCAATCCGCGCCTCTTTCTCTGATATTTTTAAATATCTCCAAGCGGCAGACATGTTGGCTGTGAGCCAGCCGCGAGCATGGTCGCGCGCCGTGCTTGTCGCCGCGTTTTGATTACGTCACCACAACAACACGTTAGCTTACCAACGTAACCCTGTTCTCTGACATTCGGTGATATTTTTTCAGTGCTAGAACGCCGAAAGGGCCTTTTTAACCATTTTCGGCCGATAATTTTCGGCGGCCGAATATTCGGTATATCCCTAGTATTCCTACCAACTTTTTTGATACCCAGACATTTACTTTAAGGTCGACAGGAGCTTGACATCTATGGTTTCTTCACAACTAGTTGAATGTATTGCCATGACATTTGGTGCACACATTCATGACCCCTAACAATACATTTGAATAACTTGCGTTGATATCAGACTTTTCCTAAAGCTCATTCATCAGGCCAACACTTTGATTGGTCCTATACTTTGATATTTTCCCAAAGAGCTCGAAAACTAATGACATTCCCATTGGCCTCGCTCAGCTGTATGTCACGATTCTCATGTTATGTCACGTTTATAGTTTTGTAGGTTTGGGTGTTTTTGCTGTTTTCCATGTCATGTTTTCCTTTGGGTTATTGTCTGGTCCTTTTCCCTGTGTTTTCCTCTTGTCATTAGTTTCCCTGGTGTGTCTAATTGTCTGATTATGTTCACCTGGGCCCCTGTGTTTTCTCCTCCCTCCTCACCTGTGTCTTGTTGTGTGATTGAGTCTTGTGTGTTTTTAAGTTCTGGGTTGTCTGTCTGTCTTGGTCGGTGTGTCTTGTTCCCTGACTAGTTCTGCGGTGAGTGTTCTGTTTTTGTCATTGTACATATATCTCATAGCCTTGAAATAAAGGAAGTTTCAGTTTATATCTGCATTTGGGTCCTGCTTGTTTCACAAACCGTGACACTCTACACTGTAAGAAACGTACCGTGAAATTCACAGTATTTAACTGGCAGCAATTGACAAGTTAAATACTGTAAAATGAATTACAGTAAGTAACTTGTCAATTGCTGCCAGTTAAATACTGTCAAAAATGAAATACAGTAAGTAACTTGTCAATTGTTGCCAGTTAAATACTGTAAAATTAATTACAGTAAGTAACTTGTCAATTGTTGCCAGTTAAATACTGTAAAATGAATTACTGTAAGTAACATGTCAATTGTTGCCAGTTAAATACTGTAAAATGAATTACAGTAAGTAACTTGTCAATTGTTGCCAGTTAAATACTGTACAAATAAATTACAGTAAGTAACTTGTCAATTGCTGCCAGTTAAATACTGTAAAATAAATTACAGTAAGTAACTTGTCAATTGCTGCCAGTTAAATACTGTAAAGGTAATCACCGTATTTACAAGTTTTTATTTACAGTAACAGTGTAAAATGAAACACAGTAACTTCCAAGTACTGTCTTTGTGTTGACGGTAATAGTTTTTTAACTGTAAAATGAAACAGTAAATAGCATTTACTTTATTTGGTATTACAGGAGTAATATTATAGCTGTAAAATGAAACGCAGTAACTTCCAAGTACTGTATTTGTGTTTACGGTGATAGTGTTTTAACTGTAAAATGAAAGTCATATTTAAGTACTTTATTTTTTGATACAGCAGTAGTGTTAGAGCTGTAAAATAAAACACAGTAATTTCCTAGCATTGTATTTTTGTTTAAGGTAATAGTATTTTAACTATGAAAATAAAACACTGCCATTTCAAAAGTACTGTTTTTTTGTTTGCGGTAATAGTGTTTCAACTGTAAAATAGAAACTTTAATGCTATAATTTTAAGTTACAGTATCAGCATTGTAACTGTAAAACTATTTATTATAGTATACTTCATGTCATGCTGGTAATTTACAGATTACCAGAAATTCTTGACACCATTTTAAAGCTCACCAATAACTGCAGGGAGACAGCAAACTATACATTTTAACAATGTATTCTTAACCTCTTAAGCCCCGAGCCTGTTTTTCAGGTCTCAGTCTTGAGAATGACATTGCCAGAATAAATGACCATATCTTCCCTTCTAAAAGTGTTAAATTAATAATCTTTTTTCTCAAAGCAAGGTTACACCTGTGAGTTGGATGTAGAAGTGTCAGAATCAATATAGATGTTTTTATTTTAAAGTTAATTCAGATTGAACACATTAATAAAATGTAAATGATTGTGTCCGTCCAAAAGAAAAAAATTACTTATAGTGAAAGTGTCACGATCTGTCTGTGTTGTGTTTTGTCTTGTCTTTTTCTGTCTTTGGTTTCCTGTTTTATTTTGAAAAGTGTTCACCTCCTGTTTTGCCTGTTGCTTTCTGTCTGTTTTCCCTCCCTGATTACCCGATTGTGTTCACCTGGTGCCCCTGTGTTTTCTCCTCCCTCCTCACCTGTCTCTTGTTTGGAGGTCAAACCAGGAAGTAACCGGTCGGAGAAGGAAGTGAAGTCGGAGACGCGTGACAGAAAGCTCAAAGAGAATCGGAAAACTCGGATACATACAGAAACGATAGTATTGGACTGTTATTCTTGGCGGACTTGCATAAACTGTACATTGAGTGTTTCATCATGTCAACCAGCTCAGATGTTAGCCAAAGGCACGATATGGAATGGATGATATCCAAAGCTGCGAGGGAGAAAAGATCTTTGAGAGAAAGAGATAGTTCAGTAAGAGCTAGAAGTTGGTCGGGTGAAGCAGACAAGGCTAATCAAAGCAACAAATCAAATATCAGTCAAAGTGTCAGCCAAGCAATGGTGAATAAAGAACTAGAACACGAGTGGAAAGTTGTAATAGAATTCAATCAGGATGGTGGGCATTACCACCCGATTAAACTTACCAGAGCAATTGAAAAAGAGATTGGAAAAATTAAATGAGCTAAATTCATGAACAACAAGCGGGTTTTGATACATGCAAATAACTAACAGCAGCAGGAAAAGATTCTGGGAATGAACTCACTGAATGGGGAGAAAATGAAGGCGCATGTACCAGGAGCAATGGCAAAACTGAGAGGAGTAATTTCAGGAGTACCATTGGACATGTCAATGGAAGATATTAAAAGGAGGCAAAGTAGTGGAAGTCAGAAGGTTTAAAAGCAAACGGGATGGCACACTCAAAGAAACATTATCAGTTCTCATTCAGTTTAAGGCAGTACAAATGGGATATTTGAACTTCATTGTTAGGGAGTACATTCCCAAACCTCTCAGGTGCTACGCATGTCAACGAATGGGGCACACAGTGCAGCAATGTAAGGGCAGCTAAGGTGTGCGAGATGCGGAGGAAAACATGAGTATGGAAAATGTGAAAAGGATGCAAAGGTTAAATGTTGTAACTGCGGAGGAGATCACAGTGCTGCGTTTGGAGAATGTGAAGTGCAGAGAGAGGCCAGAGAGGTGCAGAGGGTTAAGATTACAAACAAAGTGTCATACGCAGAAGCAATAAAGAAAGTAAGGGGAACAGTAACAATCAATAAGAACCCTAGTGGAATGGAGCAGAGCATTACAATACAAAATGGCAGGAACACACCAAAAAGTAATCTTCAAATCCAACCCCACAGCGCCACCAGGAGTAAAGAGGATTATGATGTTGTAGGAGTGAAAAAGGTGAATTTTGTGGTATTTATATGCCATACTGTAAATGTTGCATTACAGTTAAAAAAGAAAAGTGACAGAATCAAAGCCATTGTGGAGGCAGCTGGAAAATTCCTAGACATGAAAGATATTAAAGCAGATCAGATACATGCAATGCTAACTATAAATGGAGCTGGGGATGATGAAAATCAGGATGAGGGTTAGAGCCTTAATCATGGTTCTGCACATACTACAGTGGAACGCAAGAAGCCTCATAGCGAATGGTCAAGAATTCAAGAAATATATATATGAGCTAGAGGTAGTCCTTGAGGTAATATGTGTGCAAGAAACCTGGTTACGACCTCAATTAGACTTTGTCATCCCAGGATTTAGCTGTATAAGGCATGATAGAGCTAATAGTCAAAATGGTGGAGGGTGTGCCACGTTTCTCAAAGATGGTGTGGGATATAGGGAGGTGCAATCTCCTGATGATATAGAGTGTATTATAGCGGAAATTTGCAACCCTAGGAAACAAGATAACATTAGTATAATCAATTTATACAACCCATGTAACAATCTAACCACTGTTATATTTAAAGAAATAGCAGGCAATAAACATAGGAAGGAAGTTTGGTGTGGTGATTTCAATGCACACAACAGTCTATGGGGCAGCAGCCATACAGACAGTAATGGAAATATAGTGGAAGAAATGCTGGAGGAAAGAACACTAGTATGCCTTAATGAAGGACATGGCACAAGAGTAGATGTACACAGGGGGAAAGTTTCATGCCTGGATCTGACATTAGTATCAAACTGTTTGGTTCATACATGCGAATGGTTTGTTTTGAAGAACTCCACTGTAGGAAGTGACCATTATCCAGTGCTTACTAAAATAAATACTAATGTATATATGCAGGAAGGATGTGTAATAACCAGGTGGTGCTTTGCTAAAGCTGATTGGGGGAAATGTAGGATATGGTGTGAGGAGTCGGTACACCTGCTAACATCGGAGGGAAGCATAGAGGTCATTACAAGCCAAATAACACAACATATACTAAATCCAGCAGAGAACCGTATACCCAAAACAACAATTAAGGGTAGGAAGAAAGCGGTGCCATGGTGGAATGAGGAATGCAGCAGGGCTATTAAAGAGCGAAATAATGCATTTAGAGAATTAAAGAAAAACACGACACAAAATAATGTTATAGGGTTTCAAAGGAAAAAGGCAGCTGCTCGAAGGACAATAACATATACAAAAAAGAGAACATGGAGAGAATTTTGTTCTACCATTGGCAGAGGAGTTAAATTAGGTGATGTCTGGTCCATGTTTAAGCGGATGAGTGGGAAAAGGAAATCCATTAAAATTCCAGCCTTGGTTGATGGGGAGAGGCTGGCAGTGACAGATAAAGAGAAGGTATGTTAGGAAGGACACTTGCAGCAGTACATAGTGGGGAGCATCTCAGTGATATTCATAGGCAGCAAAAACAGCAGTTACTAGCAGAAAATGAAAACGTGAAGGAGAAGAGACAGGATAATAGGTCAGCTCTGGATGTGGAATTTACAATGTCAGAACTCAAAATAGCCTTACAAGGTACAGGATATACAGCCCCGGGACAAGACCAGCTATGTTATGCTATGTTTAGACAGTTACCTATGGAAACTATGAAAATGGTGCTGAGTCTTTTCAATAAAATCTGGAGAGAAGGAGATATGCCAAGTGTGTGGAAAACCGCAATTGTGCTACTTCAATAAGCCAGGGAAAGATAACCCTAATCGCATTGTCTGATTTTTAAAGACTTTATTTGCAAATTATGGTGGAAAATAAATATTTGGTCAATAAGAAAAGTTAATCTCAATACTTTGTTATATACCCTTTGTTGGCAATGACAGAGGTCAAACGTTTTCTGTAAGTCTTCACAAGGTTTTCACACACTGTTGCTGGTATTTTGGCCCATTCCTCCATGCAGATCTCCTCTAGAGCAGGGATGTTTTGGGGCTGTCGCTGGGCAACACGGACTTTCAACTCCCTCCAAAGATTTTCTATGGGGTTGAGATCTGGAGACTGGCTAGGCCACTTCAGGACCTTGAAATGCTTCTTACGAAACCACTCCTTCGTTGCCCGGGCGGTGTGTTTGGGATCATTGTCATGCTGAAAGACCCAGCCACGTTTCCTCTTCAATGCCCTTGCTGATGGAAGGAGGTTGTCACTCAAAATCTCACGATACATGGCCCCATTCATTCTTTCCTTTACACGAATCAGTCGTCCTGGTCCCTTTGCAGAAAAACAGCCCCAAAGCATGATGTTTCCACCCCCATGTTTCACAGTAGGTATGGTGTTCTTTGGATGCAACGCAGCATTCTTTCTCCTCCAAACACGTCTAGTTGAGTTTTTACCAAAAAGTTCTATTTTGGTTTCATCTGACCATATGACATTCTCCCAATCCTCTTCTGGATCATCTAAATGCTCTCTAGCAAACTTCAGACGGGCCTGGACATGTACTGGCTTAAGCAGGGGGACACGTCTGGCACTGCAGGATTTGAGTCCCTGGCGGCGTAGTGTGTTACTGATGGTAGCCTTTGTTACTTTGGTCCCAGCTCTCTGCAGGTCATTGACTAGGTCCCCCCGTGTGGTTCTGGGATTTTTGCTCACCGTTCTTGTGATCATTTTGACCCCACGGGGTGAGATCTTGCGTGGAGCCCCAGATCGAGGGATATTATCAGTGGTCTTGTATGTCTTCCATTTTCTAATAATTGCTCCCACAGTTGTTTTCTTCACACCAAGCTGCTTACCTATTGCAGATTCAGTCTTCCCAGCCTGGTGCAGGTCTACAATTTTGTTTCTGGTGTCCTTTGACAGCTCTTTGGTCTTGCCCATAGTGGAGTTTGGAGTGTGACTGTTTGAGGTTGTGGACAGGTGTCTTTTATACTGATAACGAGTTCAAACAGGTGCCATTAATGCAGTTAACGAGTGGAGGACAGAGGAGGCTCTTAAAGAAGATGTTACAGGTCTGTGAGAGCCAGAAATCTTGTTTGTTTGTAGGTGACCAAATACTTATTTTACCGAGGAATTTACCAATTAATTCATTACAAATCCTACAATGTGATTTCCTAGATTATTTCCCCCCATTCTGTCTCTCATAGTTGAAGTGTACCTAGGATGACAATTACAGGCCTCTCTCATCTTTTTAAGTGGGAGAACTTGCACAATTGGTGGCTGACTAAATACTTTTTTGCCCCACTGTATGTACATGGATGGAAAAGATCATTGTCCGTAGGCTCTCACATGTACTGGAACAGAAAGGGCTGCGGAGTAGTTTTCAGAGCGGATTTCGTAAAGGGCGGTCCAAAATAGAAGAGTGAGTAACGATGTGGAAAAAACATTGAAAATGAAAGAGATAATGCCAATAGTGTACTTTGACATTGAAATGGCGTATGACTCTATGTGGAGGGATGGGCTACTGATCAAATTGGGTAGAATGGGTATTGGAGGGAGAATTTACAATTGGGTAAGGGTCTTTTTACCAGACAGGACATTTAGAGTAAAGGTTGGAGCAGATTTTTCCAATTATTTTGAAATAGGAAATGGTATTCCCCAAGGGAGTGCAGTCAGTCCATTATTATTTAACATCATGATTAATGATATATTTACATGCTTAGACACATGCATACAATCGGCTCTGTACGCAGATGATGGGGCTATTTGGATGAGGGGAAGAAATGCCCCATACGTAAGGGAGAATATAGTTAGAGCGATTAAAAAAGTGGAGAGGTGGTCATATAACTGGGGATTCAAAATGTCAGGTCTCCTGGTCTGTTCGTCTGTCATGCTACATGATATTTACAAACAAACGCAAGATTTCTGGCCAACAGCTAACACTATATGATCGTCCAATGACAAAGGTGAATGAGTTCAAATACCTAGGACTGTGGTTTGATAGCAAATACACATGAAAAATGCATATTAATCAAGTGGAAACAAAATGCAAAAAAGTATTAAATGTATTGCGAGCTGTAGCTGGATGCAACTGGGGCGCAGATAAACAAGCATTAATAGACATTACAGATCAATTATGAGGTCCACAATAGACTATGGTTGTATAGTGTATGGAACAGCAGCAAAAACATCGCTTTCAAAAATAGATAGAATACAATATAAAGCATTGCGGCTGTGTATTGGAGCGATAAAGTCATCCCCTATCAATGCAGCTCTGATAGAAGCAGGAGAGACACCGCTGGAGATCAGAAGAGAGAAACTTGCTCTGTCATACTGGATCAGACTACAAGGAAGTGGAGAAGAAAATATTTCAAACAGAATATTACAGGATTTCTGGGAATATGCAAAATTCCAGGGACGTGGGTTTGGCTGGACGAGTAAGGAAAGAACGAGGGCCTATGGAGTGGAGAATATCACGTTTGCCAAAGCAACCCCATTTAGCAGTGTTCCCCCATGGCTGTTCCCAGAAGCTAACATAGATATGAGTATCATAGAAAGGAAAAAAGAGTGGCAAATAAATGAAGTGGGAATTAAAACAAGTATGTATCTGAACGAAAAGTACTACAATTACCTACACATTTATACAGATGGTTCTAAGAATAAGGAAGAGTGTGTTGGAGTTGGCATATACATCCCAGACTTTAAAATATCTATTTTAAAAAGAATATCTGATCAATTATCAGTTTATACAGCAGAAATGCTTGCTGTAATAATAGGATTGCAGTGGGTTGAAGAGGTCAGACCAGATAGGGTGGTTATATATACAGATTCATTGTCCATATTACAAAGCATACAATCAACAACAACTACTAGAGAAGACATTCTCAAAGAACTGAATCATAGCCTGTTAAGACTGCACAGAAGCGGCATAGATCTGCAATTCTGCTGGGTGCCTGCACATGAGGGGGTGAAAGGGAACGAGTGTGCTGATAAAATAGCAAAAAGTGCACTACAAAAGCAAATAACATTACCGGTTCAACTTGGTAAAGGAGAAGGAAAAGCAGTCATTAAGAAGAAAGGGATGGAGATCTGGCAGAAAAAGGTGGGAGAAAGACCAGAAAGGCAAGGATTATCACAAAGTACAAAAGACTATTACAATTAATATTCGTAAAGAAAGAAATAGAAGGGAGGAAATCATGATGGCTAGACTCCGAATAAATCACACGGCTTTGAATAGTACGCTGTATATCATGGGGAAAAGTGACAGTAACAAGTGTGGGAACTGTGCAGTAAAAGAAGATGTAGAACATATCTTGTTACACTGTGACATCGATAAAGCGGAAAGAGAACAATTAAAGGCTAAAGTCTTAGAGGCAGAGAGGGAGTGGAGTGTGGTTGTTTTTTTGGGAACAAAAGGAGAGGGAGTAAGAGCTACCAGAAAGGCACTGTTTAAATTATTGAGTGAAACTGGGGTAGGAAAAATAATTTAACATTAGGTCAGGAAAGAACATAGATTTTTTTATTTTTTTATTTATTTCACGGTTTTATTGATATATTTACATTTTATTTTGATTAGAGCATAAGTTAAAGAGTTGGGATGATGTGATGATTCATACTCATGTACAGTAGGTGGCGGTATGCACCTTTCAAGTTGTTTGCAATCCGCCAAAAGCAAGAGAAGAAGAAGAAGATGTCTCTTGTTTGTTTGATTAGTCATGTGTGCATTTAGGTTCTGTGTTTTCTGTTAGTCTTTGTTAGTTCCTTGTTGTTTTTGGACTGTGTTCACTGGGAAGAGTTCTGTCTGTAGCCTTGAAATAATCTGCATTTGGGTCCTGCTTGCCTCACTCAACCCTGACAGAAGGAACTAACCAAGGATGGGCCCAGCAGATCCGTTTGATTTGGAATTACTCAGTTTTTTGTTTTCTTTGGCTGGCTGCTCTGATAAGTGGAGGGGAGCGTCTGGAGTTCAGCAGCGAGAGGCTGCTCTGGCTGAGGCACACCAGATGGCTATGGAGAAGCCAGGTTTAGTGAAATTCTTACCTGGCTGGATTTTGGACTTCCTCTCGGTGTGTGATTCCCGACCTGCGAGCCCCAGGCATGCTAGCTCCCTGCCTCCCAACTCCCAACCTGGCGCCGTACGCCTCGGTGTGTTCCGTCTGGAGTCGGCCTCTGCTTCTTCCCCAGTTCCTGCTCCTGTCCAGGAGTCATTCTCTGGAACTCGTCTGGCTTTTGGAGGTGAACGGAGCCTCCAAAAGACTCCTAAGAGAAGGAGTCGCAGGTCCAGGATAGCAGCCCTAGCCCCAGAAGCCATGCTTTGGGTTCCAGTACAGGCCCCAGCAGCCATGGTTCCAGCCCCAGTTCTGGCCCCAGCAGCAATGGTTCCGGCCCCAGTTCTGGCCCCAGCAGCCATGGTTCCAGCCTCAGTCCTGGCCCCAGTAGCCATGGTTTCGACTCCAGCCCCTCGTCTCCGGCCGACGCCAGCTCCCCGTGTCCTGTCGGCGTACCGGCTGACCCCAGCTCCCCGTGTCCAGTCGGCATTCCGGCCGACTCCAGCCCCCCGTGTTCTGTTGGCGAACCGACCGTCTCAAGTCTCCTCTCAAGTTCCTTCTCAAGTCCCCTCTCAAGCCACATCTCCAGCTCCCTCTCGAGTCTCCTTTCAAGTCACCTCTCGAGTCTCCTCTCGATTCCCCTCTCAAGTCACCTCTCGAGTCCCCTCTCAAGTCTTCTCTCGAGTTCCCTCTCAAGCCTCCTTTCAAGTCACCCCTTGAGTCACCTCTCGAGTCTCCTCTTGAGTCTCCTCTCGAGTCCCCTCTCAAGTCACCTCTCGAGTCCCCTCTCAAGTCTTCTCTCGAATTCCCTCTCAAGCCTCCTTTCAAGTCACCTCTCGAGTCCCCTCTCAAGCCTCCTTTCAAGTTACCTCTCGAGTTCCCTCTCAAGTCTCCTCTCAAGTGTCCTCTCGAGTTCCTTCTCGAGTCCCCTCTCAAGTCACCCCTCCAGCTCCCTCTCGAGTCCCCTCTCGAGTCACCTCTCGAGTTCCCTCTCAAGTCATCTCTCGAGTTCCATCTCAAGTCCCCTCTCGAGTCACCTCTCGAGTTCCATCTCAAGTCCCTACTCAAGTCTCTACTCAAGTGCCACTGGAGGTTCCGCTGGGGGTCCTGCCAACTCCTTGTCCTGTCCCGTTGGGGGTCCCGCCGACTACTCTTCTGCCGGGGGTCCAGCCAACCCTATGTCCTGTCCCATTTGGGGTCCCGCCGACTACTCTTCTGCAGGGGGTCCTGCCGGCCCTGTGTCCTGTGCCGTTGGAGGTCCGCCATCTACTCTCCTGCCGGGGGTCCTGCCAACCCTGTGTCCTGTCCCGTTGGGGGCCCTGCCGACGACTGTTCTGCCGGGGGTCCTGCCAACCCTATGTCCCGTGCCGTTCGAGGCCCCGACGACGATTCTTCTGCCGGGGGTCCTGCCAACCCTGTGTCTTGTGCCGTTGGAGGTTCCGCTGGGAGTCCTGCCAACTCTTTGTCCTGTCCCGTTGGGGGTCCCGCCGACTACTCTTCTGCCGGGGGTCCTGCCAACCCTATGTCCTGTGCCGCTGGAGGTTCCGCTGGGGGTACTGCCAGCTCCTTGTCCTGTCCCGTTGGGGGTCCCGCCGACTACTCTTCTGCCGGGGGTCTGGCCAACCCTTTGTCCTGTCCCGTTGGGGGTCCCGCCGACTGCTCTTCTGCCGGGGTTCCTGCCAACCCTGTGTCCTGTGCCGTTGGAGGCCCCGCCGACTACTCTTCTGCCGGGGGTCCTGCCATCCCTATGTCCTGTGCCGTTGGAGGTTCCCGCTGGGGGTGCTGCCAACCCCTTGTCCTGTTCGGTTGGAGGCCCCGCCATCACCTGTCTCGATGGGGTTCCTGCCAACTCCTGGTCCTCTTCCGTGGGGGATCCTGCCGAAGCCTGTCCCACCGGCTCCGGTTCCTTTTCAGCCGACACCGGGTCCTGCCCGGCCTCCGGAGCTGTCTGGTCTTCTCCCTCGAGCCCGGCCCCCTGAGAGCTGCGGTCTTCGCCCTCGGGCCCGGCCCCCTGACTCTTCCTTGGACTCTGCCTTGCCCCCGGGCCGTCCGCCCGAGTCCCCCACCTTGGACTCTGCCTTGCCCCCGGGCCGTCCGCCTAGAGTCCCCCTTTTTGAACTCTGCCTTGCCCCCGGGCCGTCCGCCCGAGACCCCATCCTTGAACTCTGCCTTGCCCCTGGACCGTCCGCCCGAGTCCCCCTTTTTGAACTCTGCCTTGCCCACGGGCCGTCCGCCCGAGACCCCTTCCTTGATCTCTGCCTTGCCCCTGGGCCGTCCACCCGAGACCCCTTCCGGTTCCTCTGCTGTGCCCCTGGGCTTTGGGACGTCTGGGATCCGTCCCTTGAGGGGGGGTACTGCCACGATCTGTCTGTGTTGTGTTTTGTCTTGTCTTTTTCTGTCTTTGGTTTCCTGTTTCATTTTGAAAAGTGTTCACCTCCTGTTTTGCCTGTTGCTTTCTGTCTGTTTTCCCTCCCTGATTACCCGATTGTGTTCACCCGGTGCCCCTGGGTTTTCTCCTCCCTCATCACCTGTCTCTTGTTTGTTTGATTAGTCATGTGTGCATTTAGGTTCTGTGTTTTCTGTTAGTCTTTGTTAGTTCCTTGTTGTTTTTAGACTGTGTTCACTGGGAAGAGTTCTGTCTGTAGCCTTGAAATAAAGGTTTTTTCTGTTAATCTGCATTTGGGTCCTGCTTGCCTCACTCAACCCTGACAGAAAACCACCCTTGAATGATGGGATGGTAGACTAAAAGCTTTAGGAATCCAAAGTACAACATATAATAAGTACCCTGGGGTCCTGCCAAGATACAGGGGTATCAAGATTGATGCAAAACAAGTGAGATTTGACATTTTTAGAGAGATTTAGCACACAAAAAACACTTCTGGGGTCATTTGGGTGGATTTTCCATATCTCTGGCCCCCCTTGGTCGATTTTACTGATTGACATCTCTTTCTAACCGTCAGAGCCAATGGAATCGAGGGGAACCCCCACATACTCCTTATTTGGTAATGTGTGTGTGTGTGAGACTGCCGCATAGCCAAGACCGGAAGCTGCGACAACTCTGGTGGCTACCATTAGCAGCTAACTTTTACTCTCCGATTTTTACATAAAAATTGAATTATGGATTATAAATAAAACAAATTATTACCCAGAAACATTATCAACCTATGGATTAACCGATTCAGCCGCGTTTTTTTTCTCGTTTTAATGCCATTGAACAAGTCTTTTGATCAGATTGACAGCTACGGTGAGAGGATCTCCCGTAAATGCTACGTAAAGGTATGTGTTGTGATGTCTGAGTTTGCTTCCCCTGTCGCGAGTTTGGATCACTTAGTGATGATATATATATCTAAATAATCTTTGGAACCTCATCTTTAATCGGATATCTTGTATGTGCAGCTATGATAAGTAATAAGGTTATCTTTTATCTTGAGTTCGGTGCTAAAGTGCGTTAGCATTTTTCGCTCAGGGTTCATTTAGATGCTTCTTATGAGACCTGTGTTTTGTTTTGGTAAAAATTGTTTGTATCGTCAGTTAGCTGAGATTATTCCCGTTAATCTGGTATAACACATTAATAGGTTCTTAAATATTAAGATGCCCTGAGACACAGTAGTAGTAATAATGGTACCCCTTTCGTCTCATTAGTATGCATGAAAAGTGACAGGTGGTGTGACAGGTCACATCTCTCCCTACTTATGCTAATGAGCTAAGTCCCACCTCCCTTTGTTCGAGTTGGATGTCACACCTAGGTGTGAGATCCTTTGATGTGAGGGGTGAGTGTTGTTGGAGATTTGGAGGATGTTGAAAACCAACCTAGTCTCCGCGTGTCGTTTGATAAGCTGGGTGAATTCGTAAAAAGGAAGGGATTAAGAAACACCAGAATACAAGTTAAACAATAATCTTGCTTTAATGATAAAGAGTAACAATACAAATACAAAGAAATCACGAAGCACTCTGCAGAGTACTCCGGGCTCAGGTTCTACCACCGTGTGAGACAGGTCTCAGGAACGGCCGGTGAAAAACAAGAGCGCGAACCAAAGGAAAACACAGGCTTTCATACTAAAACACAGGAGGAGGTGTGTGCGGGCTTTCCCCCCGAGGTCATCTTATTGGCAGAGACCAACACATGGCCTGTCGCACCCAATCAGTGCGACACAGCAGCTTGTAGCCAGCACACACACATCCCGTTTATGGCCCTTTGTCCCTGAGTCCATCTTTCCCCCTTCAGGTTACCACACACAAGTTAAAAGTATGTTTTAAGATATAGTTGTTATAGTTGGCTAAATATACGTAATACATGTTAATTACTTTCATATCAATAATAACGAGGAACACATTACCTATGCTCTTAAGCAGTATTAGAGATGCTTTTCAAATAGTTAAACTTCACACAGGCCTAATATAGAGAACACACTCATTTGTCTTACAGCCTTTCCATTTGTTTGAGCTATTGTTCACATCTTTACTTCAATTAAAAAGGTTTCACATTGCATATTTCCAGCTTCCTTTACACATACTGTTATTATTAATACAAAGTAACTAACCACACACATCTATTGAAAACAAGTCGATTTCCCTGATAATTGACGTGCTGAAACTCTTCGGAATGTGTCCCCTCCCCCAACTCTCTCGTCCCTGTCATAAAAAACTGCTTCCATTTCATATAGAGTAATAAAAGATGTTTAAGCTAATTTCTCCACAATGTTTGTAGCCATTTAGTACCCACACATGAAAGAATAAGAACAGAGGTATAGTTGACCAGTAATCATGTAGCACATATATTTACTGCAATGATGATGATGATGATGATGATGATGATGATGATGATGCATTTATTTTATAAGGCGCCTTTCAAGGCACTCAAGGTCGCCGTACAACAAGGTTAAAAACAATTTTTACAAACATAGTTAAAAGCAAAACACAGTTTAAAAACATAACTACTAAAAATACAGCTTGCAGCACAGGTCAGCCATACGCTTGCCTGAACAGGTGGGTTTTGAGGTGAGTTTGGAAAGTGGTGATAGTGTCCATGTTTCTAATAATGAAATGCAATGAAAACACACACACATTTGCTCCAAGCATGTGTACCGCACACCCTTCTTTTACGAGGGAAACATTCCAGCGTCCTGGCACTATCTCCAAATAAGGATGTCCCCTGCTCACATTTCTCTCTAAACACAAGGACTTCACCTCAATATATTGGGGGAGGGAAAAGATACTTTGTCCCTTCTAATTTAACACACATGAATATATATAAGGTGACATTAAAAGGAATATACCAGATTGAACTTTCCTGCCATAACACGTTACTTTAATCCTTCAAATAATTCAAATAATCCTTCAATTCCCCCTTTTTGGTCTCGCATTAACGAGACCAACACACATAAGTCATTTGAAACAAAACTACTGTCCTTCTTTAATACTGTGTCTGTCCCCCTTCATTAAACCTTTGGGAACAGAAAACAACCTCCAATGACAGTGAAGAAACTATCAGAGTGAGAGCCTGAGTGCCAGAAAGCAGCATCCTTGCGTGTTGTTGAATCATCAGGCCCCCCCCCCCCCCCCCCCCCCCCTCAGCGGAATACGCCAACAAGGGCAGCTGATAGGGAGGGGGAGATGCGGCCTTTCCTTCAAAGGTGGAACTGATGAATCTGATCAGAGAGAAGTAGACTCCTCTGCTGCCTCGAGAAGTCCCCCAGCCCGCTGACGCCTCCTTCCAAGTCGTCTGCTGTAGGGATGTCCGCGAGGTCCTTCTCCTCCAGTCCGCTGATGCCTGCTTCCAAGTCGTCTGCTATAGGGATGTCCGCGTTGACGATAGCCAGGTCCATCCTGATGTCCTCCACGGTCCTAGCCGGAATGTTCCTCGCCGCACACTGGCTCCAGTAGTACCAGATGTCCCCCTTTGCTCCTCGGCGGACGGCATGAGATGTCCTCTGGGTCACTCTGTAGAGGCCGGAGAACCTGGGGTTGAGTCACGTAGGCCTGACGACCTTCAGCCAGACGAACTCCGCTGTGTCGGCCTCCTGCTCCTCGGGTCCCCCTTTTGGCGTCAGCAACCTGTGTGGAGAAATCTGATACCCACCCCTCAAGTCTACGCTCACGGCTTCTGGGCCCTCAGGTGTTTGACCCACCGCTGGTAGGCCACTTCAGAATTCTAATACTTGGCCTGTGTCAACAAAATAAACCCCAACATCTTCAGTTGAACTAAATAACATATCTCAATAGCTCTGAATTCCTGACAAGCATCTGTGTTATTATAAATGAAATCCTTGAGATCCCATTTAAAATCTAAATATAATATGAACTGCTAATGTCTCTGGTAATGGAACACACTAATGTTATGGATTAAAAACAACTAAAATCATGATACTGACAAAGTGAATAATTTCCAGGCGAGACTGCTTCTACCTGTCACTGCTTGGATATTATCAAGCTGAAAAATGAATACAGAAATCCAACATACTGTCATCAAATGTCTTTCTATTATGACTTTAAATTAAATGTACATCCCCATAATGATCTAAACAGTCTATGGCTTTTACTTCTTTACCAGGCTAGTTACAAGATGTTGTCTAAATTAAATTCTATCTCATTACATTACTATGTTTTAACTTAGCTGTAATATGTTCTTTCTACATTTCAAACCTCAGTTACTTTAATACCTGTTGAAATATTACAAAATTGTTTTCATTATCACAGTTCACCTTCTCTGGTATTCTCATTCTGGAATTACCTCTCTCAGTAGCCCCTTGGCCACTGATTCTGCATCTGTGTTACCTGTTATAACTCAATCAATATTAGAAACATGTCAACATTCATCAAACAGTATCTTATCCCCAGATATGGAGCAGGTTAAATCTAAAACTGTCAATCAATGGTCAGATTGAACATCTGAGTTGGGGCGGCAGGTTTCTTCCAGTCCCTAAATGAAAATATCCCACACTCCCCCTTTTTACACATGTAAACATGTGTAACAAACTTCTGTATGGGAAGAAAACCTTCAGGTAACCAGTGGTTATAAGAAAATACCAAACATCATTCACAAAAGTATATCCATCATCTTTCACAGTAAACACTCCAGGGAAAATAAGTGTTCATTTCCAGCTGGCAGTCCTAAAAGAAACAGAATCTTTAGATTTTAGTTTGAGTTTTACATTTGCAAACCGCCAACTCCTGTGGGAATTAGAAACGGGTCACATGTGCGTTTTTCCAAATGTGTGGAATTGTAGGAAACCTGTGTTTCCCATGGAGCTCCAAAATAATGTATTAGTCCAAAGACATGCTCGGTTAGTTATTGTTTTAGAATCATGCAGTTACACTGATCACATGCAGAAATTCATTCACACCCACACTGTCAGGTTGTAAAGTCAAGTTTGGTCAGCCCCAGAGTCAGTCATTGATAGTGCTGTTCTCAAGTCACACTGTCAGTCAGGGTCAAAGGTCATTTGGTCTCAGTTTCATTGGCCATGTGTCGTGCTCTGCAGAGACTTTGATATTTCAGCAAAGGCCAGTATCCTCTGTCTACAAAAATCAGTCATATATGGAGCGCCATCATTTATCAATTCACGATTACCACCTTAAGTCAGATATCTCTAACTTGTCATCGGGACGGCTGCTTCCCACATTTCCTGCAACTTGGTACAAAACTCACTTCATAATAGTACTACTACTACTGCAATTTATTTACAACTAAGTAGTATTAAAATGTCTAATAAATGTAATTCAGAAACTTGTGTACATAACTATTATCTTGAGTCAAAACATTACTAGGATCTGTGTAGCCCTGCATTTCATAGCTCATTATACTCATTTATCTTCAATTCTGGTCTACTTAAAAACAATGTTAAACTCTTTAGCAGTGTGTGGAACCTTGGGTGTCCGAACATGCAACCATCACCCTTTACTTTACCAAGGATTAAAAACAGTTTCCATCCTAAAGCCCTCCTATGGTAATAACTATGCCACAATGGTGAAATCAATATTGTAACAAATGAGATCACTACTTTATTCACACATGAATAAAAATCTCTTGAAGAATAATTTATTAATATGATGGAAAGATTGAAGAATATGGTTCTACACCGTGCTACTCCAAAACACCCCCTGCTTAAAGTGTAGTGCATATTTCCCTCATGTCTCCCCCTTTAACCCTCAGTGTGTTTTTAGGATGATTTTCTCATTTTACTTTAATAGTTTCCTCTTTACTGCTATTTTGAATTTACCAATCGATTAATTCATGGTTAATACCTCTTTTTATCTTTACTTATTTATCAAGTCAATTCAAGTTCTTTAAATGTGGTGTCTTCTATGTGCGTTTTGTGAATAAGTGTGTTTATGTGTAAACTCACTCATTCCCGTTTTCCTTTTCTCCTCCCCTGGTTGTCTCAAGCCGTGACCCCGACCTCCTCACTTCAAATCGACTATGCCAACTCCTCTGATTCTGTCTTCTCTTCAGTCCATCAGCTCTTGAATCCATCCACTGTAACTCTTTTAGGCAGCCTTTGGCCCAGTCACATCTGCAGCCCACATCATGCCACTGTTCTTTGCACTGCTTTGCATTTCATCTCCTCCTTTACAGTCTCTCTGCTGCTTTATGGAGGGCGGATTCTGCTCTCATGTCCCCCACTCTGCTCCTGTGCCAAATCTCGTGGCTCAGCCCTGTCTGAGGGACTGATGAGAGTATTTCTGTATGTCAGCAAGCGGTTCGGTTCTGGATGCCTCAGGTGGAGACGGTTCAGCTCCGGTTCTCTGTCTGTTTGATGGAGAAGGATGAGCCTCCTTTTGGGTTGGGTCTTTTGTCTGCTTGGAGGGACGGGGTCATAGCCTTTCTAACTCAGAGGGGGAGTCCAGGTCCCGGGACGCATTATCCATAAGAAATCTAGCACACTGAGATTGAATCAATCCAACCCTTTCCACTCTGTCTCTTTCTAATCATACTATCTGTCTTGGTTGCTAAATGCCATCTAAACAACACCATTAATGTCTACTAATGATATTACAAAAACTCCCTCTATAAATTGTTTCATCCATTGTTACATATCTACCCAACCTGACTCTTTCAGGAAACCATTTTCTTCCATAAATTGAAATACCTGTTTCAAGCATCACATATTTCACACACTACGAAAGAACATCTCCATACTTTCTCCAATATTTTAAATCCCACTGTTACTTAGAACAATAGTAAACCTGCAGAGCACACTGATCAGATCACAGTAATATAATTTGACTCAAGTGTAGGCCCATGTCTACTTTCCATTATACTTATTACTTTTGGTGAATATTTATTTATATTGTCTAAATACCTTGTCTATGATGTGCAAAAAGTTAGAGTATAAAAATGTGTTTTTCTCAATGTATTTACACTCCACGGATTCTTGAGTTTACTCATCTCCTAGTGTTGTCGTTCCTAAAAATGTTAGCAAACACAAAACTCCCACTACAACATTTATAGATAAATTGATCTAGCAAAATGAACTCTTTTCTAATTCAAAATGTGACAAAAGAACAATGGTTTGTCTTTCAGAAGATGGTGGTCTAACAGAATGACTCTTGACCTCATGGGGTCAAATAGATTTAGCCATGAGGCGGCTGACTTTAAAATGAACTGGGACAAAGAAACCACATGCATGTGGGTACATTATAGTCTAGAAATATAACACAAAACAACACTACTTAAAAATAATAACAATTCAAATGACTTCTGGTGAAAAGCATGAAGAACAAAACAACTTAATCTACTCTCAATGTTCATGTACACCATCACTGTGTATTTAATCAGTAGTTACCGGTTGTATCCTTAATCAAACTATTTCACCCTCTTCACTTATTTTAGGTTACTCATTCAACAATATGACATTCTCCCGAATAGTAGTTAACTTTATATAACTTTTACTCTCTATATTTTAGCAACAACCTTACTTTTCTCTCTCTCTCTGTCTACTTTCCAAAACATCTCATTTCTCCTGACCACAAGTTTCTCATAAATCACCCCTTTGTGTAACCGTGTGAGATGGCTGGAGCAAAACCTCGTGCAGGACCTCTGTCATGCTTAAACATTAACAGATTCCCTCTGACAAACTTACAAAAACCTTCTCTTTACTTTCTACTCTTTTGTTCCTGTATTTAATATAATTTTCCCCTTGGAATATAATTAAGTACAATCCTTAGTTAATGACAAATACCATGAAATTCACAACGCAATGCAACCGTATCAATCAGTTCTCAACGACTATATTTAAATAGCAGCAAATCATTGTTTCTTATTTATTTCAATATATCTACCACTTCAAATCACACCTTGATCTGTTAATTTTCTATGTATTTCACTCCAACTTCAGATCACTAGAGAAAAAAGCAAGCAGACACACTCCGGGCTGCTGCTGCTGCTCTCGAGAGGAAAAAGGGTGGGGGGAACTCTCACAGACAAATACTGACACCCCCTTCTCTCTCCCCTGCTGTAGCTCTCAGCCTCTCCTTTGGAAAAGGGGGCTTCTTTCAACAATTAACACTTCTGCTATCCTTTTATTCAATTTTTTTTTTTTGCTTGAACCCACTGTCCTCGTAAGCTCTTAACTCACGCTCCTCTCGTTAAAATTCTCCCTTCATTATGACTTCGTATCTATTCATCTGACTTAGGCTGTTTCTGTTACCAGTAAATATTCACAGACTTCATATCTATTGATCTGACTTACTGTCCTTGTTACCAGTAAATATTCACAACACACCAAAGGATATAGTGAGGCCCGGTCACTTCAGAATGACTTTCTGAAGTTTGCGTTACTCTCCTTTGGATCACTTATAAAAAATAACTCATCTCCAGCCCCGTCGAGCTGTGGATTCGTTATTTCGAGTCAGTCTTATATGGAGACTTAATACAACCAACTGACTACTCTAGACAGTCTAACTGTGGGGACTCAATACCTCCACTTTCAAGCCAGGGACTTTAATACCCTTCTGGCCCGTTAGGAACTTAATATCCTATTTCAACTGTGGGGACTCAATACCTCCACTTTCAAGCCAGGGACTTTAATACCCTTCTGGCCTGCCGGAACTCAATATCCGATTTTAACTACTAAAACACGCATTTGCATTGTTACTATAAAAAACACTGTAAACTTCGTCTGACAACCCTAAAATTTGGAATATGGTCAAATCACAGATTTCGAATTAAACTGGCATCTGTTTACCTGTTATTGTCAGAGCTCTGTTGTTAGTTGTCAGAAGAAGCCGAGATGTTTAGCCCTGGACTATTCCGTCCGCTTGCTGCTGGTGGTCTCTTCCCCGAAAACACCCCACTCAGACACGTCGGGTCACCATTTGTTGGAGATTTAGAGGATGTTGAAAACCAACCTCGTCTCCGCGTGTCGTTTGATAAGCTGGGTAAATTCGTGAAAAGGAAGGGATTAAGAAACACCAGAATACAAGTTAAACAATAATCTTGCTTTAATGATAAACAGTAACAATACAAAATACAAATACAAACACAAAGACAAATACAAAGACAAATACAAAGACAAATACAAAGACAAAGGAAGTACTTCCTGCTCTCTCTCCTGTCCTACCCTCCTGGTCAGCCTGAAGAAAAAAAAGAGGTCGAACCCCTGGAAAACACAGTGTTTCATACTAAAAACACAGGAGGGGGTGTGTGCGGGCTTTCCCCCCGAGGTCATCTTATTGGCAGAGACCAACACATGGCCTGTCGCACCCAATCAGTGCGACACAGCAGAAGAAACCTGGTTCACATCTTGTAGTCAGCACACACCTCCTTTATGGCCCTTTGTCCCTGAGTCCATCTTCCCCCCTTCAGGTTACCACACACAAGTTAAAAGTATGTTTTAAGATATAGTTGTTATAGTTGGCTAAATATACGTAATACATGTTAATTACTTTCATATCAATAATAACGAGGAACACATTACCTATGCTCTTAAGCAGTATTAGAGATGCTTTTCAAATAGTCAAACTTCACACAGGCCTAATATAGAGAACACACTCATTTGTCTTACAGCCTTTCCATTTGTTTGAGCTATTGTTCACATCTTTACTTCAATTAAAAAGGTTTCACATTGCATATTTCCAGCTTCCTTTACACATACTGTTATTATTAATACGAAGTAACTAACCACACACATCTATTGAAAACAAGTCGATTTCCCTGATAATTGACATGCTGAAACTCTTCGGAATGTGTCCCCTCCCCCAACTCTCTCGTCCCTGTCATAAAAAACTGCTTCCATTTCATATAGAGTAATAAAAGATGTTTAAGCTAATTTCTCCACAATGTTTGTAGCCATTTAGTACCCACACATGAAAGAATAAGAACAGAGGTATAGTTGACCAGTAATCATGTAGCACATATATTTACTGCAATGAAAACACACACACATTTGCTCCAAGCATGTGTACCGCACACCCTTCTTTTACGAGGGAAACATTCCAGCGTCCTGGCACTATCTCCAAATAAGGATGTCCCCTGCTCACATCTCTCTCTAAACACAAGGACTTCACCTCAATATATTGGGGGAGGGAAAAGATACTTTGTCCCTTCTAATTTAACACACATGAATATATATAAGGTGACATTAAAAGGAATATACCAGATTGAACTTTCCTGCCATAACACGTTACTTTAATCCTTCAAATAATTCAAATAATCCTTCAGTGTGCATCCAGACCCGGTGAGGACACTATCTATACTGACTCAGCAATCACTGTAAGTTATATTCTTGTTTAAATAGACTTCTCTTTTTCATTCATTCTACTCTGTATAATTGCTCTGTAGTTATTGTAGCTAAAACGGCGATTTCTGAGAGATTTTAAATCTCAGATCTGCTCAACTCAACCTGTAAGACAGGTCACAGTGGGTCACGCGCCTCAACCCTGCATTACAATAGGCAGGAACACTGCTGATTGTGCGAAGTGCAAAACAGCTTGAGTTAGTAAACCCTCAGCTAAAAATCATTTAAATAGCGCATTTAAAATCAGAATAACTCAGTGTGCATCCAGACCCGGTGAGGACACTATCTATACTGACTCAGCAATCACTGTAAGTTATATTCTTGTTTAAATAGACTTCTCTGTTTCATTTATTCTACTCTGTATAATTGTTCTGTAGTTATTGTAGCTAAAACGGCGATTTCTGAGAGATTTTAAATCTCAGATCTGCTCAACTCGACCTGTAAGACAGGTCTCAGTGGGTCACGCGCCTCAACCCTGCATTACAATAGGCAGGAACACTCTGCTGATTGCGCAAAGCAATCAGCTGGCAATTTCCTTGATCTCATATTCTCAAGGAACTGCACTACTTCTAACCTCTCTGTAAACCCGCTTCACAAATCCGATCACTTCTTCATTTCATTCTCTCTACCCCTTTCCAAACATAACAACCTAATCTCTTCTAATTCTGCACCTGTCCGCCGCAACCTTCGTTCCCTCTCCTCCTCTACCTTTGCCTCATCGGTGCTCTCAGCCCTCCCTTCCTCTGATTCGTTCCAACTTCTGCCTCCAAACTCTGCTGCAGAAACTCTCCTCTCTACTCTTTCATCCTCTCTGGACTCTCTATGTCCTCTCACATCTCGGCCGGCTCGTCAGTCCCCTCCTGCTCCCTGGCTAAATGACGCACTGCGTGCTAATAGAACCATCCTTCGGGCAGCAGAGCGGAAATGGTGGAAATCCAAACACCATGACGACCTCCTAACCTATCAGGCTCTCCTCTCCTCTTTCTCTGCTTCCATCTCTCAGGCAAAAAGCACTTTCTTTCAAGATAAGATCCAATCTTCCTATTCCAATCCCCAAAAACTATTTTCTATCTTCTCCACCCTCTTGGACCCCCCCAAAGCCCCTCCCCCCTCCTCCCTTCTGTCAAGCGACTTTGTTAACCACTTTGAAAAAAAGGTTGATGATATTCGCTCTTCTTTTTCTGACTCACCTTTACTCACTGCTGGGTCACCAGACCCACCGTTCACCCACACACTGACCTCCTTCTCCCCTCTCTCTCCAAGTGAGGTTCTTACCCTCATTACCTCTGCCCGTCCTACCACCTGTCCTCTGGACCCTATCCCCTCAAACCTCCTTCAGACTATTGCTCCTGATATTCTACCGTTTCTCACCCATTTCATCAACACTTCTCTAACTTCTGGTCACTTTCCAAACAGTCTCAAGGAGGCAAGAGTAAACCCTCTCTTAAAGAAACCCACTCTCAACCCGTTTGATGTTATAAACTACAGGCCTGTCTCTCTCCTCCCGTTCCTGTCTAAAACACTTGAACGTGCTGTCTTTAAACAACTCTCCTGTTATTTCCATCAGAACAACCTTCTTGATCCGCACCAGTCTGGTTTCAAGGCAGGTCACTCAACAGAAACTGCTCTCCTTGCTGTCTCTGAGGAACTGCACACTGCTAAAGCAGCCTCCCTCTCCTCTGTCATCATTCTTCTGGACCTGTCTGCTGCATTCGACACGGTGAACCATCAGATCCTCCTTCGCACTCTCCAAGAACTTGGAGCTTCAGGCACTGCACTTTCCCTCCTCACCTCATACCTCAAAGACCGCAACTACATGGTTACTTGGAGAGGGTCCGTTTCCGACCCTTGTCAATTAACTACAGGGGTTCCTCAGGGCTCTGTTCTTCGTCCCCTCCTCTTCTCCTTGTACACAAACTCGCTCGGGTCTGTCATTAGCCCGCATGGTTTTTCATACCACTGCTACGCTGACGACACCCAACTAATTCTGTCCTTTCCCCGCTCAGAGACCCAGGTCGTCGCACGCATCTCTGCTTGCCTAGCAGACATCTCTCGGTGGATGTCTGCTCATCGTCTCAACCTCAACCTTGACAAGACTGAACTGCTTTTCCTTCCGGGAAAAGATTGTCCCACTCTTGACCTAAAACAACATCGGCACCTCTGTTGTTTCCCCGACTCAGACTGCAAGGAATCTGGGTGTGATCCTAGATAACAAACTGTCCTTCACTGCAAACATTGCTGCTACAACCCGCTGCTGCAGATACACGCTTTACAACATCAGGAGGATACGTCCCCAGCTGACCCAGAAATCAGCGCAGGTTCTGGTCCAGGCTCTCGTCATCTCACGCCTAGACTACTGCAACTCCCTCCTGGCTGGTCTACCTGCATGTGCCATCCGACCTCTGCAGCTCATCCAGAATGCAGCGGCTCGCCTGGTCTTCAACCTTCCAAAATGTTCCCCCACCACGCCGCTCCTCCGCTCACTTCACTGGCTTCCGGTAACTGCTAGAATCCACCTTAAGACAATGCTACTTGCATACCATGCTGCGAATGGATCTGGTCCTTCCTACATCCATGACATAGTTAAACTGTACACCCCAGCACGTGCACTACGCTCTGCATCAGCCAAACAGCTCGCTGCACCAGCACTGCGAGGGGGACACAAGTTCCCATCATCAAAAACACGTGGGTTTGCTATCCTGGCTCCAAAATGGTGGAATGAGCTCCGGACAGAAATCAGGACAGCAGAAAGCTTACACATCCTCCGGCGCAGACTGAAAACTCATCTCTTTAGACTCCACTTCGAGCGATTGAATTACTAACAAAGCACTTATATACTAATAAAGGGCTGGCTTATCTAAAGCCAGTTGAGTAGCACTTGAAATGTTTGGCTCTATGAAACCTGATGTACTTATATGATTCTGTTTTCTTCAAGGTTGTATCTTCCTGGTCGAATGCACTTATTGTAAGTCGCTTTGGATAAAAGCGTCAGCTAAATGCAATGTAATGTAATGTAATGTAATGTAATGGGTGAGGTGTCATCACAGGTAGGTGTGAAATGCCCCCCTGTGTAGCGCCTTTGTTGTCTAATCCTTTGATGTGAGGGTTGAGGTGTTATAACAGGCAGTAGTCATTGCACACCGGTGTGTTATAAGCCTCTGATGTTAATCTAGGTGTTGATTAAGGCAGTCTCTTTGAAGTTGTGCGTGAGACTGTCTCACCCCTGTCCCCTCACAGCCCCGGCCTCTCCCCCTTTCTCCACCCCTTCCTTTGGCTATGAGGCCAGAAGATAGTGGGGGCGGAGTTAGGTGAAAAAAAAAAGAAAGTCTCTTTGAAGAGGGTAATACTAATTTAAAATATCCTATTCCCCCCATGATCTTGTCTTTTTTATTGTTTAATTACTTCACACAACTATAAGGAAGCCTAATATGAAGTTATGTGAGGGTGTATAGGGGTAATATTAGAATTTGCTGTATGCAAAAAAGAGAAGTTTAAAAAAACAAAACGTTTTTTTCTGCTGTATTCAGACAAAGTAAGCAGATCCAGTGTGGTTGATCAGAACAAAAAAAAGCTGTAAACACTTAAAATACATAGAATCAACAGTGTGCAAACATACAAGGCTTTGTACTGAAGATCAATGCAAGGGCAGAGTTTCACTCTGTGGGGGGACAAAAGAAGCATCGTTAATCACCTGGACAAAGGACTCTTTAAAGCAGAGATACCATATTCAGACACATACCTGAATATCAGTAGGAGAGGACTCTTTAAAGTAAATACATTATAAGGTTAAAATAAGATATATATGTGGTGGAATTAGTTTAAAACAGTCACCTTACACTTTTAGTTGTCCTCTCTAAATTAGATTTAAGGTTTTTAAAATGATTAGTGTTAATTAAGGGCTATTGTTATTTTGGTTTATAAGGGGATAGGAGTTCAACTTTAAAAATGCACAGGATCATTCTAAGAAGAGTGAGAGGGCTAATGAGCCAGCACCATACTTCCTCTATGCATTTTCTTGACCTGTATCTGATCTTGAAAAACTCTGGTAAGTACTTTTTATTTTATTTTATAATATCATGTAATTATTTAATGCTGCTTGGTGTATGTTAAACAACCTCTGTGCATCTGTTGAATTTATTTTGTAACAGCACTATGGCTCGTAATGATTTAGAAGCTTTGGGAAAAGTATCCCTCTATGTACAAATAATGTGGTGTCGATTTTTAATCAAATCTTTTTTTGTGTGTCTCAGTTCAGGAAAGTCTGAACCAAATAAGAATTGGAATATTAGAGAGGATTAACTCTTTTGTTGGAACCCTGTATGATTCATTCCCTGTGGAAAGTGAGTATATATGAATTTAAAAATGTATGTGTTTGTATCTAGCTTATTTTTAAAATCAAATATGTTTTTTTTTGCTGATGTGTAAAATATCCAAAATAACGTTTTATATACTTACTCTCTTGTTAAAAGGTGATGAAGTTTGCAGCGTAAGCCAGCCATCAGTGTACCAAAACCTCCCCTCTCTGGAGTTTACACACAGCCTACCTCTGCGACAAGTGCTGATCTAAGTTTGATCTTCAGTGATCCTCTCGAGCACCATCCCTCAGAGAGCCAGACAGACTCGTCCCCCTGTAACGCCCCCCCTTCAACAGGTCTGATGCTAACCCCCAATACAACTAAGGAACTCATTTTATTTTAATGGCCAAGGCAGATTTTGGCTTTTTTCTCTTGCCAAGATAATTTTAGACACACTTTGAGGTATGCAAAACCTTAAAACTAGAAATGAAGTACATTGTCTGATTAGATCGTTTCATAAAGACTGTTTCTCTAAAAGGTAAGTTTGTGATTTTAACAGTTTTTTACTGACACTCTGCAGATTTGTGTGTAATTCTCTCACAAAGGAACTGTAAGATACACTTTTTATGTATGCAAAACCTTAAACATTTTTGAAACCAAGATACTTTTGTGATACACTTTTATGTAGGAACATTGTACAACTGGTAGAATGTCAATCACTTTGTAACATTTTATTTTCTTAAAGACTGTGACTCTAAAAGGCAAGTTTGAGATTTTAACACTTATTTACTGACACTTTTCTTGTGTTACTAAGATACTTTTATATACACTTTGATGTATGCAAAACCTTAAAACTAGAAATGAAGTACATTGTCTGATTAGATTTTTTCTTAAAGACTGTTTCTCTAAAAGGCAAGTTTGTGATTTTAACACTTTTTACGGACACTCTGCAGATTTGTGTAATTCCTGTTACTTATTCTTACATTTTACCTCTTGCTGCTTGGTTGAAAGTGATGGATGAAAAATAACTTTTTAAAAAGAGTCAAATTCTCTCAATTCTACAGATGATTCCCCCCACTCAACGCAATAAGTCCCACCCCACTCAGCAAATCATCTAAAACGAAGGACTCCACTAAGACGACCGTTGAAAAGTAGCCATGGATCTGAGAAAAAACAAGTCTGATGTAGCCTATCCTTATTACCACCAGGATAACGGATATGGGCTTAATGACTGGATGTTACAAAGTAGGGGAGAGGATGTTCCCGAAGAAGAGCTTTCCTCTATATCATATCCATGTAAGGTCTTTCGGACAAAATAGGACTATGATAACATGACATATGAAGAATATCTTTCTTTAAAAGATGGTATTATAGATAACCTTTATAGAAACAATATATCTCATACCACTCGCCAAGATCGCAAACGACAATTAGTGTCACAGTCCAAACTGTGTCCCTGTTTGTTCCCCTGTGTGTGTGTGTGTGGAGAGGGTGTGGTGTCCCTTGCAGGCAGCAGCCTGATTGCTCTCACCTGGCCGTCCGACTCAGCTGTCCCTCATCATCTAATCAGGACACAGCTTATCTACTCCAGTCTCCCAGCAACTCACCGCCAGATTGTTTTCGAGATCCGTTGATGGTCAGAGTGGGTTGCTTGACACACACAAACACTACGGCAGATGAAGGATTGGACGAGTGGAGATTCAGTCGGAGGAGTGTGAAAAACACCGAGAAAAGCTGCAGAAGAGAAAGAAGAGGAAGAAGAAGAAGAAGAAGAAGTAGTAGTAGTAGTAGTAGTAGATTGGTCACATTCCTGGTTGCGTGGCGAACACGGAAGTGGCAGCTCACGACTGGAGAGTCTGCTGTCACGAGGAGCTGTTGACGGAGGGAGGGAGAAACGGACGGAGGAAGCCGGAAGAAGAAGGTGAAGTTGGAGACATGCTGCAGAAAGTTCAGAGAGAGTCGGAAATCATCGAAACATACAGAAACGGTAGCATTGGACTGGTTAGCATAAACTGTACATTGACTGTATCATCATGTCAACCAGCTCAGATGGGACCCAAAGAGCTGATATGGAATGGGAGGAAACCAAAGCTGTGAGGAAGAAAAGGGCTTTGAGGGAAAAAGTTAGCAGACCAAGAACACAAAGTTGGTCGGATTGGTCGAGTGGTGCAGGCTTAAACAAAAAAACAAAAGGCAGTCAAAATGAAAAACAAGCAATTTCGAATACAGAACTAGAGCAGGAGTGGAAAGTTATAATATAATTCAACCGGGATGGTGGGCATTACCACCCGATTCAACTGACAAAATCAATTGATTAAGAAATGGGTAAAATCAAATTTGCCAAGTTTATGAACAACAAACGAGTTTTGATACAAGCAACCAGCAAGCAACAGCAGGGAAAAATACTTAAAATGACGACACTCAGTGGGGAAAAAATAAAGGCTCATATCCCAGGAGCAATGGCAATGTTGAGAGGAGTCATATCTGGAGTTCCACTTAATATGTCTATGGATGATGTTAAAAAGGAGATTAAAGGAGGAAAAGTTATTGAGGCAAACAGACTTATGAGCAAAAGAGATGGCACATTGAAGGAAACACTTTCAGTAGTTATTCAGTTTGAGAAAAATATACCGAAATCTGTGCAAATAGGATACATGAACTACAGTGTGAGGGAATTCATCCCAAAACCACTTAGATGCTATGCATGCCAAAGAATGGGACACACAGCAATGCAGTGTAAAGGAAAACTAAGGTGTGCGAGATGTGGAGGCCAACATGAGTATGGGAAATGTGGAAAAGAGGCAAAGCTGAAATGCTGTAATTGTGGAGGAGAGCACAGTGCGGCGTTTGGTGGATGTGTAGTGCAGAGAGAAGCCAGAGAAGCTCAGAGGGTCAAAGTACTCAGTAAAGTCTCATATGCAGAAGCTCTAAAGAAGGTTAGGGAAACGGAAGCAAACAATCAGGTTTCCTAGTGGAAGGGTTCAAAGAAACTTAGTACAGAGTGGTAGCAACATTTCAGAAAGGCAGGTTACAAATCAAAGCCAAGTACCTGTGGAAATTAAAGAAGATGATAGCATTCTCGTGGTAAAGAAAGTCAACTTTATGACATTCATCTGCCATACCATTAATGTTGCAGCACAGATGAAGAAGAAAAGTGACAGAATCAAAACCATCGTGCAGGCAGCGGAGAAATTCCTTAACATTAGAGATATAAAAGCAGACCAGATACATGAATTACTAGCAACAAAACATGTGGGAGAAACGGACAACCAGGATGAGGGTTAGCACGTTGTTAATGGTAATTCACATACTCCAGTGGAATGCTAGAAGCCTCATAGCTAATGGACAGGAGTTTAAAAAATATGTCTATGAGTTACAAACATTGCCAGATGTAATTTGTGTGCAAGAGTCTTGGTTAAAACCTCATCTAGACTTTATGATTCCAGGGTTCAGCTCTATCAGATATGATAGAGTTAGCAATCAAAATGGTGGAGGGTGTGTTACTTTCATAAAGGATGGGCTGGCCTATAGGGTAGTCCCATCCCCTGACGACAAGGAATGTGTCATAATAGAAATATGCAGCCCAAGGAAAGAAGGGAACATAAAGCTTATCAATTTCTATAACCCGTGTAAAAATCTGGACATTGAAACCTTACAGACAATAGCAGGGACGGCTCATAGAAGGGGAGTATGGTGTGGTGACTTTAATGCTCACAACAGCCTTTGGGGAAGCAGTCAAACAGACAGTAATGGGGATGTCGTAGAAGAAATGCTAGAGGAAAGATCACTGTTTTGCCTTAATGATGGACAAAAAACAAGAATAGACGTGAATAGGGGGACACAATCATGTTTGGACCTCACACTGGTGACGGATAGGTTAGTTAAATCATGTGAATGGTATGTTAAAAGTGATTCTACCATAGGAAGTGATCATTACCCAGTTTTCACAATCATCAATACAAAGGTATGTAGACAGGAAGGGAGTGTATTTACCAGGTGGTGCTTTGGTAAAGCTGACTGGGAAACATTTAGGCTTTACTGTAAGGAGTCAGCGCAATTGTTAACATTAGAAGGAAGTATAGAGGAGTGCTCAAATCAAGTCACAATGCACATTAAAGAAGCAGCAAATAAAACTATACCTAAAAGAACAACAGAGGGTAGGAAGAAAGTGGTTCCGTGGTGGAATGAGGAATGTAGCAGAGCTATTAAAGAACGAAACAAGGCATTTAGGTCTTTAAAGAAAAACTTGTCACAAGACAATATTTCAGATTATCAAAGGAAAAGGGCAGTAGCCCGTAAAACAGTAAAATACACAAAAAAGACGTCATGGAGAGAGTATTGTTCCACCATTGGAAGAGGAGTAAAGTTAGGGGATGTATGGTCGATGTTTAAACGGATGAATGGGAAAAGGAAGTCGGTTAAAATTCCCGCTTTGATTGATGGGGAGAAAGTGGCAGTGTCAAATGAAGAGAAGGCAGAATGTTTAGGTAGGGCATTTGCTGCGGTGCATAGTGGGGAACACCTTGATGACAAACATAGACAGCAAAAAGAGTGTGTATTAAGAGAAAATGAAAATGTGAGGGAAAAGAGACGGGATGATAATTCAGCTCTTGATGTAGACTTCTCAATAGCAGAACTTAAAATAGCTTTGCAAGGTACAGGATACTCAGCACCAGGACAAGACCAGCTATGCTATGCCATGTTCCGGCAGCTACCAGAGGAAACATTCAAATTAGTCCTGAGACTATTTAATCAAATCTGGAGAAACGGAGTCTTACCAATGAGTTGGAAAACGGCAGTTATATTGCCATTTAATAAGCCAGGGAAGGATCCTGCTAATCCCAATAATTACAGACCCATAGCATTAACATCACACTTATGTAAATGGATGGAGAAGATGATAGTGCATAGAATATCACACGTCTTAGAACAGAGAGGGTTAATAAGTCATTTTCAGAGTGGTTTTCGTAAAGGAAGATCCACAATAGATGCTTTGATTAGAGTAAGCAATGAGGTGGAAAAGACAGTGAAAATGAAAGAGGTTATGGCAATAGTATATTTTGATATTGAAAAGGCTTATGATTCTATGTGGAGGGATGGGTTGCTCATCAAATTGAGTAGAATGGGTGTTGGAGGGAGAATGTATAACTGGATCATGGCTTTTTTATCAGACAGAACATTCAGAGTTAAAGTAGGGGCAGAGGTTTCAAAAGAGTGCAGTATAGAAAATGGTATTCCTCAAGGGAGTTCAATCAGCCCGATATTATTTAATGTTATGATAAATGACATTTTTAGTAATTTGGATGGATGCATAAAATCTGCACTATATGCAGATGACGGGGCCATATGGATACGGGGAAGAAATGTTCCATATGTGTTTGAAAAAATAGGGAAAGCTATAAAGAAAGTGGAGACGTGGTCATACAACTGGGGTTTCAAGCTGTCAGCAAGCAAATCTTGCTTTATGAAATTTACGAATAAACGCAAGATGGAGACTGAGAAGCTTACATTATATGGAAAGCCGATGAGTGAGGTCAATGAATTTAAATATCTGGGGCTATGGTTAGATAGTAAATATACATGGAAAACTCATATTAAACATTTGGAAACAAAATCCAAAAAAGTGTTGAACCTATTAAGAGCAGTGGCTGGATGTGACTGGGGGGCAGACAAACAGGCATTAATCGACATCTATCGGGCAATTATGAGGACAACACTGGATTATGGGTGTTTAATATATGCAGCAGCAGCACAAACGTCATTACTAAAAATTGATAGGTTACAATATAAAGCGTTACGGTTGTGTATAGGTGCAATTAAGTCAACCCCTACTAATGCAATATTAGTTGAAGCAGGAGAGACTCCATTGGAGCTAAGAAGAGAGAAAATTGCTCTTGCTTATTGGGTCAGGTTAAAAGGAAGTGGGGAAGGAAATATCACAAACAAAATACTACAGGAGTGCTGGGAATATTCTAAGTTTCAGGGGCGTGGGTTTGGATGGACAAATAAAGAAAAAATAAGGACATACGGCATGCATGAGTTAGAGTTTTCACCATCAAATCCATTCAGTAGTGTACCCCCATGGCTCTTTCCAATAGTAAATATAGATGTGAGTATTGTAGAAAAGAAAAGAGAGTGGCAAATAAATGAAGTAGGACTCAAAACAAGTTTGTACCTCAGGAATAATTATCACAATTACCTCAAAATATATACAGATGGTTCTAAAAACAAAGAAGAGTGTGTCGGAATTGGTATGTATATATATCCCAGAATTTAAAGTGTCAATATCAAAAAGAGCATCAGACCAACTTTCAGTGTATACAGCAGAAATGTTGGCAGTAGTAATAGGATTACAGTGGGTGGAAGAGGTCAGACCAGACAGGGTGGTGATATGCACAGATTCATTATCCAGTTTACAAAGCATACAGTCAACAACAACTGCCAGAGAAGACATACTCATAGAAATCAATCACAGCCTGTTAAGACTTCACAGAAGCGGCATAGATCTGCAGTTCTGCTGGGTGCCTGCGCATGAGGGGGTGAAAGGGAACGAGTGTGCTGATAGATTAGCAAAAAGTGCACTACAAAAGGAAATCACACTACCAGTTCAACTTGGAAAAGGAGAAGGAAAAGCAGTTATTAAGAAGAAAGGGATGGAGATCTGGCAGAAAAGGTGGGAGAAAGACCAGAAAGGCAAAGAATACCATCAAGTGCAAAAGACAATTACAATTAATATTTATAAAGAAAGAAACAGAAGGGAGGAAGTAATGATAGCTAGGCTCAGACTAAATCACACTGCATTAAATGGTACGCTGTATGTCATGGGGAAAAGTGACAGTGACAAGTGTGGGAACTGTGGAGTTAGGGAAAATGTGGAACATATTTTATTACATTGTGTCACCTATAGAGTTGAAAGAGGGAAATTAAGGGATACAGTTTTAGAGGCAAAGAGGGAGTGGAATGTAGCGGGTATTCTGGGAACAGAAGGAGAAGGAGTAAGAGCTATCAGAAAAGCACTGTTCACCTTTTTGAGGGAAACTGGGATAGGGAAAAGAATTTAACAGTAGACCATGGATGATTTGTTTTTTGTTTTGTTTTATTTATTTTATTTTATTTTATGGTTTTCTTTTTGATATGCTGGTTTATTAGAGGACTGACATGATGATACACACTCGTGTACAGTAGGTGGCGGTATGCAACCAAAAGCTGTTTGCGACCCGCCATTAAAAAAGAGAAGAAGAAGAAGAAGATTGTTTTCTACACCAGTGGTATTACATCCTCCTGGCTGCCCATTCAGTTATCCTGTCTGCGTGTAAATCCGTACTCTTTGTAACTAGTTTCTCTTGTGTTTCCAGTGCAATCCCTCGGCCATCATCCACCAGAGCTTCCAGCCAACCTGCCTGCTTCTTCCTGCATCCTACCTGCCTGCCTGGTAATCAGTCCAGCCTCTCACTGCCTACCTCCACTCCGGACCTCCATAATCACCAAACCTGCCTGAGTCTCCGAAACAATAAACCATTTAAACATCTTCAGTCATTGCCTGCGCCTGGGTCCTGTTTAAAACATAATCCTAACAATTAGCAGAAAAGAAAAGCAAAAGTAAAGAAAACCGAAGCAAAAGCAAAATGAAAAGGAGAAGAAAAATGAAAAGCAAACGCAGAAGGCGAATGAAAAGAAAAGGGACAATAGGACGGAAAACGAAAAAGACAAAAAGAAGGAAGGTGAAAAGAAAAAGGAACAAAGTGAAGAAATTTCAACTAACTATAGAGGATGGTGTTGTACAGATGTAGCACTTAATTTCAGACAGTTTGAAACGCGAGGGCCGTGATTGGTACGTGATCTGCCCTCGCTCAAGGGAAAACCTCCAGCTTGACTTGAGACCGCCCCGTGATAAATAAATATAATTATAATGAAGCCAGCTGCAATGGATCATTGATCCACCAGGGGGTGCAGTGGGTTTCCGCTCATGTGAAATAAAGTCAGATACTGTACAGTACGCTGGATGTACAGCGGAACTTAATGTTGTTTAGTCTAAAAAAAGGAACGGGAGGAAATGCAGCCCGGCTCTCGATTTTTAATCCTAATTTAATCATCATCTTCACCACGATCATTTATGGTATCGTTTATGTTTGCCGAATTGACATGAAATCACTGACAAATATGAATATACTGTATTCAACTTCATTAAAACGTTATTAATGTGCCTAAACTCAGTAATTATACGATCATGTTCTGATAATGATGACGCAATAGCCCCGCCTCTTCCCACCTCTGCTGCTCACCCCCGCGTCAAAGTAAACTGCACACTAAATTCAGATTATTTATCTTTCTCTCGATATGGACATAAACGCGAGTGAAGTCTAATCTGACAGGACGGAGACACGCAGCTCCGCTCACCTGCAGCTCCTCCCGCTGTGATGCAGCGGGGAACGGAGTAAAACACACACTTCAGTCAGATCATCGCCCTTAGCTATTTTAATTACCTCTCGAACTACCTAAACTAGTTATAAATATGTTTATTTTTACTGTCGGCCAGGTCACTCATTACTGGATCAGCTGCTGCATGAGACAGACACTGACGCTGTCCGAAGAGAGGGAGGAAAAAGAGAGGCTCCGTGTATTTTATTATTATATAGAGTCGTTATTCATTTGTTTTAAAGCTCAATAAATAACAAAGAAGACCTTTGACCGGCACTTTTTATAATTTTGTCCGGAAGATTTAAACTTTAATACACGTTGACCTCTGCCCCATGGATGTATAATAAGAACTGGATACAGCGTGGGAGGCGGGGCCTCATTCATTCCTATGAGAGTTGCTTGGCGCATGATGATAAAATGGCCCAACTTTTGAGAGAGCGAAACGCCACAGATTACCCGGCATGCCTGAGAAGTACCCGTATGTGCGCTCATAGCGCATGCGCAACTTTAACCGAAATGCAAATAATTATTGCACTGTATATATATGTATATATATATATATATATATATATATATGCAATAAGCTTCTTAGTGCAATAAGTAGCTACAGGGACGTTAATCTAACGTCGGTAATATTAACTTTATTTAATACAACATTTACGGTACAAGATTTAATTATACAGCCCATGTAGTATAATATTTTAAAAATGAGGAATTACAGCAAACATGTGCAATATATCCATTATTACAGCTCCGTGGGATGGCAGTGAGACGATATGGGTCCGTTGTTATTGTGCATCCATGGGTAAAGATAAACGCATGTAGTGCTGAACCTGCTGAACACGTAACATGAACGTGCCGGGCGGCGCGGTCCCGTGGGTTAGATCCGCGTTCATAATGCAGAGGGATATAACTCTCAGAATAACGTTATTAGCACATTTTTAAAACTTGAGGAACGAATGTTTTTTATTAGGGCTATACAAGTGTTCATACTGGGTGGTTTATTTAGTTTTAAAAAAATTATCCAACGATTTACAGACCATTCTTTCCCCATGGGAAAAAGTGTTTCCGGGCCCAGCAACCTAAAGGAAGTGTAGTATCGCCGTTTGGCCACGACGAATATTCTACTCAGAGTCCGGCGCACTTCCTGGGGGCCTGCTCGGCCCCCACCGCGGAGAATAAACGGAAGGGTAACCATGACAACCATGCTTCTTCGCTAATTCTATGCCACTGGTCCGTGGTCAAGCCTGGGAACCGACGGGAGACACTGGACTCAAGTGTCTGCCTCACATTGAGGGGAAGGGGCATTTCCCCTTTGCTCCCGCTCCAGTTTGTGATTCTGACCATGTTCTCATAATTTTCAAATGGCAACATGGCCATGAACATATCCCGCTATTAGAATGCAATTTTTAAAAACATAGGGTGCTACATAACACACTTTCAGGAAAAGTCACGGACTGGGAGACTTTAATATTTTATTGAAAAAAGTTACATTGCACACACCACATCACACAAATTGACCCAATTGGCGGTTCTAGTGTTAAATAAACTCACTAATGAATTAAACCAGTTCAATACTCATTATTCTTATCATTCTTTATGAGCGCAGAAAGTCTTAAAATCAGACGGCAGGCAGTTACAAGTGTGTGTGTGTGTGTGTGTGTGTGTGCGCGTGTGTGCCTTATGTGCCCATCCCCCCATGTGAATCACACGTAGCTCTGATCACCTATGATAAATGGGCCACACCTAATTGCTGGCTATTCAGCCACAGAGCTCCCTCTATGCAAATCAAACTGTAGACAGTGTGAAAGCAGTGACGGCAGGTAGTTAGCTGTGATCACCTATAGGCTAAGGCTTGAAGTTACTTCAGATGCTGACATATTTTTATTTTTCAAGTATAAACATACAGTATACAACAGATATACATGCATACAAATTATAACATCACATTTATGTTATTAATTTTACAAATAGGACAGAGGGTACACAAACAGTACGAAACAAATAGAGAGCTTTCTAAACATCAGCAGGAGAGGACTCTTTCAAGACACTAGTAAATACTGAAATGAACATTAAATGTCCTCTTAAAATGCAAGTTTCTTCGTGACACTTCCAACATAAATGGAATTCTCACTAACCTAAAACATTTTATTTTTTTAAAAACATGTCACTGTAGAGACACAAAATACTTGAACATACAAATGAACAACACCAAATTGAGCTCACTTTCTACACTCTTTGATGATCTACCTCCTACCTAGTTTGTTTTTTAGTCCATGTATTTTGGCAGAGGCTTGGTCTGGCTGTATCTTCATAACAACCCTCTGGATAAACTCAAATGAATATTTCATTTCCAGAGTATACTGAAGATTGAAGCAATATATTAGTCCAAGAAGCATCGCAAAGCCACATCTTTCAGGTTGTGGAGCACATCCCATTCACCTTCGTAGCCTATGAGTAGACCAACTTGCATCACCTT
Source organism: Notothenia rossii (assembly GCF_949606895.1). Classification (NCBI taxonomy): domain Eukaryota; kingdom Metazoa; phylum Chordata; class Actinopteri; order Perciformes; family Nototheniidae; genus Notothenia; species Notothenia rossii. The sequence continues at coordinate 35,401,607 of NC_136904.1, read as the reverse complement.
CATGGCTTCCTCGAGAGTGTCTCCATGAGCCTTAAAAAAGGAGAAATAAAAGTGAGCTCAGTGTACTATAAGTACTTTTTCTCTACAAAGCTAATTAAGAGGCTTCTGCTATAAACATAGAAGCTAAAATCTACAGTTCACAGTTTAAAAGTGCAATGTGATGGAACATCATTTCAACTGCCTCTCTTTTCACAGTTTGAGCTTTATATTTATTTATATTATTTAATAGTTACGTTTTCTTGCGGTTTTTGTTTATATTAAATGTATCATTCTTTATTGCAATAATTTTTTGCTAAATTAAGGTAATTGTAAACATTACTTTTGAAGGAAACTTTGGGCACAGGGTGATTTGGGTTGATTTATGTTAAAATGTACAATTACATAAAGTAATTCAAGACAGTTATGATCTTACATCACACATCCTGATGACATTTTCCTGATTTTCGCCAGACATGTAGTGTGATAGTCCCAAGAGAGCAGCAGTCCTCCTCCTCTCATTTGTGTCCTGTAGGACAACAAATGCAGTGGGATATAAACATTTTTAGCAAACTTATGGTCATCAGCATCTCCACTTACATCTTTCTCAAGGCAGTCCAAAAGGCCTTTTAGTGCCGGCTTCTTTCCAGTCCTGGATGCACCTTTGTAGACCTCCAGCAATGCCAGGCCATCAAGTCCATCCAGAAACGATGAAAGCAGGTCTGTAGTGACAATTCTCTGGAACTCTGCCTGAATCTGAGGAGACACAGACATATATGAAATATTCTACCAACAGTCTGCAACTGTGCATGTTGCCTTCTCATTGTAACTGGAAAACCTGCACAACTTACAAGTCCACTTCATCCAGTTGCAGCAAAATGGAAATCTTTGAAAATCTGTCTGTAATAGAGAACACACATTTAGGTACATTATGAAGCAGGCCTTAATAAAGTAATAAGAACTGTGAATATGACAAAGAATAAGATGCACACAATTAAAACAGTCACGTTGCCCATAAACTACAAGCCTTGGCTTTCACAATTACAATATTATCCCTGAATTCATATGATAAAGACTTAAACTGTACTTCATTTAAATAAATAAACAACTTGAAATGTTCATCTTTGATTGATGAGGCATATTCAATCTAATAAATGCATGGGATGCATGTAATAATAACAGGGAAAGGTTAGTGTGCATCCACATAGAGCATTTTTGTGTCTACGTGCATGCCAAATATATCAATGAAAAAACTATTATTTGTTTTAACCAAACTTAAAAGAAATTGTACAATGGTTGTAATTGTTGATTATTTGCTTGCAGTTATTTTCCATAGACTATTCAGTGGATTATTATTGTTTTTTTAGTAATAACTTGACTACCTCTGAAAGCAGAAGTTTAGGAACAATTATTGTTCATGTATAAATATTATTTATTTTATTATAATATAAATATCTAACAATTACAACCATTGCACATCTTATTTATTATTGTGGGTGAACAGTAACCTTTCCCCGTGTTATAATTACATACATCCCATTAATTTATTAGATTAAATAACAATAATCTCATCAATCAAAGATCAACATTTTTAAGTGCCTTGAGCACCGACTGTTCCCGCTGCTAGAAACGGCTGATATTAAGACACTTCAGTGCGCAAGTCACAGAACGAAATGCATTGTGGGACATGTAGTTTATGGGCACCATAGTTCAATAAAATAAACTAAATATATTCCTTTCTTTTCTATAAAATATTTTCTAAAAAGCAGAAATACAAATTTGTCTCCATTTCAAGAGTGGAACATAGCATTTGTACACAATATAAATGCTATTTCTGAACACAGTTAGCATTTTACTCGTTCAATGGCGCGAGGCACCCCCTCTGTATCTGGGCAGGTTTAGCGTGAGCTGAACCAGAAAAACGTTGCAAGGATAGAATCACTTTAACACTTGCTCGGCCTTAACAAAAAACAATCTTCAAGTCCCCTATACTTATCCACAAATGACATCCATTTCAAAGCCATGGCGGGGGCTAACAAGCTACAATTCTTAGCCGAACAGAGAGCCGGGACACGGCTAATTACTGGCAGGAACACAAACAACCTCACCGAAACACGTTAATTTAGCTTAAATATTTAGCCGAGCAGAGCCGGGACACGGCTAATTACTGGAACGAACAAACAAAACCTCTCTAAATTAAGCTACAAATATAGGCAGTTACCATTTAAACCTTTTAAAAATTCATAAGCGTCATACATAAGAGTAAGAATACTTGAAACTTATTTATTTAATAAAAGTTTAGATAATCATAATCCTGTAAAGTTAGCTTGGTTAACCGACATTTTCATAACACTGCCCTGAAATTAAATCTCTTTTATAAACATTCAAACACCAGTTAGGTGTGGATTTAACTCCATTTAGCTACTTTTCGTTTTGCCTTAAACCATTAAATATGCAACCACTCACCTGACTTTGCCTGTCCGTCAGTGGTTAATCAGCCGAAATCACTGTCATATCGCTTCACAAAAACGTATTCATCCGCCGCTTAGCTTTTCGTAGTCATCAATCTGTCCGGTGGAAGTTCTTCTTTTGAAAATGGCGAATCAAACTCTGTGGTTCACTTGCTGTATATCGTAAAAAAATAAAAAAAACTCATGTCCCTGTTAAATGCATTCAATTAATGAAAACAACTATGAGACCGGGACTATTCTCACCGGGCAGGAATATGTCAACACTACTGCCATGTTAAGAGGCCATGGAAAGTTTCAGAACATTATTACACATCACAACTCACTGTTCAGTCAAATTGACTTCATAGAATGTAGAGGTCATTGAACTGGCTTACAGAGCTGAGTTGAAATAATAACAACTTATGAAATTAAGTAGAAATTGCATAAATTGATATGTTAAGTGAAAGTAACTTAAAGACAAAAGTTTCAATAACTTAATGATCAAATCCTTTTTTACAGCGGCTCCATAATATAACTGGCAAAAATGTAAGAATTTCATGCATCGGCCTACAGTGGGAAAATGGTTTAATCTGTTGGAATAGAGTATAAATATCAAATATCACTACTTTTCTTCTAAATTAAATGCTGACATTACAAAATGCATGGTTTAATGTAATGTAAACATTTACATTATTATTATGATTATTTAATATATAAAGACTATATTTTCAAATGCTCTTCAAAGCAGTTTCTCTCAACTACGAAAAGCAACATCATTTCTGTATTTGTGAATGAAGCGCCATCTCCTGGTTAAAACCTGAAATTGAAAATCTGGCAACGCCCTCTTGGAAAATAGTGGGAGGGCTTAACATTCCTCTATACTGGTTTTAGGCAGGTCGTAGGCAGGAAGCTGTAAACTGGAGTCTGAAATGAAGTGCTACATCTGTAGAGCCATTACTGGATCATAATAATCTTATTGTTAAGGCTGGGTCCAAAGTTCAGGACCTACAATGGCCAGCTGGATTCAGTCTTTTAACAAAGTTTAATAAAGGAAAAAAGGAGCAACTAAAAAACAATCCACAAAATGAAGGTGGATCTAGTTCACGCTGGTGGCGGCGGCAGGACTCAGGCTGGCTCGAGCAGACACTGGAAAAACAGAGGAAAAAACAAGGTTACTCTTCAACAAAAACAGCAAGAGAAAATCACACTAAGCTAGGCTACTACGACATTCAGCTCTACCGAGTGAGACGGAATTATCTGGCACTGGAGTGTGAACATGACCAGGGTTTTATAGAGGAGTTGATTAGATGAGTACAGGTGCTCCTCATTGTGAACCAGCTGAGCGCTCTAACGATCACCACACTGCACAGGAGAGAGAGAAGACAGAGGGGAGGAGGAGAAAGCAAAACACCTATACCATAACAGTACTCCTCCCCTAACGGACGCCTCCTGGCGGCCTTCCTGGCTTGTCAGGGAATTCCCTATAGAAATCTTCCAGGAGGGTGTGGTCCAGGATAAGGGCCTTTGAGATCCAGGACCGTTCTTCAGGACCATATCCCTCCCAGTCCACAAGGTATTGGAAACCCCGACCACGCCAGCGAATGTCCAGCAGCCGCCCACCCTTCTTTCACATAATATAATATGATCCTAGTGTGTCCTCGCATATGATTGGCCACATGGTGGCTCAGCAAAATAAAGTCCCGCCCCTGCCTGCAGGGATTCACAGCAAGAGTAGAAGCGGCTGGAGATTCTGCTCTCCCTGACGGGAGTCTGCTCTCCTAGCGGCATCTCGCGATCGGCGTGTTGGAGACCTCTGAATTAAATTAAAGTCACCTCAAATCAGAAGGCTCAAGTCCAAGTCAAGTCCCGAGTCATTGGTGTTCAAGTCCAAGTCGAGTCACAAGTGTTTTGTGATTTTGTCAAGTCGAGTCCAAAGTCATCAAATTGGTGACTCGAGTATGACTCAAGTCCAAGTCATGTGACTCGAGTCCACACCTCTGCAATACTGTAATTTAAGGACATCCAAACATACGCTTGTATAGTCTGTCACAACTCTCTCAATGTGTTATCTTATATTATAACTAAAATAGTGTTAGTAGAACGTTGAACAGCTTAACATAGATGTAGGGTACAAAACCAGCACTTACCTAACACTGGCCAATACAAATAATTGGACCCTATGGATTATACTAACCATTCAGTAAAGAACAGCGGCCGTCACAACCAATTTCTGGGGTTTCCATGAAAGCAGAGATGGTTTTCAACCTCTCATTAAGAATCTTTGATGAAAGCTAAGTTTCGGTTTAGCTAATGTATTTATCATTTTACATGAAAGGGTTACAAAATGAAAATAAATCTGTTGCCCCTTCATGCTACACACACATAGCTAGCTACCAGTTGACGTGAGCAAATGTATTGTCACTATGTAATCTGTTGCAACACATCAGCTAGCTGGGCTTATTTGAATCCTAAATCATAGGTTACCTACTCTAGCCACATCAAAACCCCAGAACATGAACCTGATTGAGGCTTTGAACCGATGAACACTTTTTATTTTCCTCCCTACTCTGAGATCGTGAGGCTTTTCATGCTTTCTCATGGACCTGTAACAGCTAGCCCTGATGCTCACTCTCCCTGAAGGTAGATCTTTGTTTGAAACTTTGGGGAATTGGATATCATTCATGTTATCCAAAAAAAATCATTAAAACGCTTTACACTGTATCAAGACTGTCAAGTTGCCAAAGTTAGCCAGTAACTACAGCTTTGTTTGTCACTTACCTTCATAATTGTCGACGTAGCTGGATATGTAGCTACATCTTGAACCCCTCTTCTCTTTTGCTCCTAGGGGCTGAGCCTGCCGCTTGTACCAGCCGATATTTATCACTGATGTTAACCTTCGGTAGGTCTTGGAGACATCGAGTGTAAAATAGTGCCCATATAATATCTATACACTATCTATCGCTCTTCCCTCTACCGCTCTACTGTAGACCGGAAATGTACAACCGCACACTCAATGAACCGGAAGTTGATAGATGCCATCTTGTGCAACTAGCCTATTGGATCGTGAGGTTTAAAGTTACAGTTCTGCAATTAATGTCAAGCTTTATCTTGCACTGAAAAACTATTCTGATCAAAACTGAACAAAAATGAATTGAGGATGAACATCACTGACTGTTAGTCAGCCCCAAGTCCTGCCTCTCATGTATAACCATTATATTTTTACAACCCATTTATAACCATATTATTTGGGCCACAGAGCTCAGCATAAAACAATTTCAACAAAATTAAAGAACCCAGTGATCTTTTCACTTGTGTAGCAGTGGCCGCAAAATAAATATATTAATTTAACAGTTTGGTTAAACTACTAAGCCCGACAACGCCACCCCGGGAATTTCACCCAGGGAAATGTGACAAGTTTTAAGTCACTAGGACACACAGGTTCGGTTACTCATGGAACAAGAGACATGGTCCAATTATCAAAAATAGAACAGTTTATTTGTATACAATACTAAAAATAAAATTTATAAAAACAGTCACACAGGATCAGCAGTACGGGTGATGGGCCTGCGCCAGAAGCCCGTCTCTTTTCGGTGCAGAAAAACAGCAGCGGTTCTTTAAAGCCTTAGCTTGGCCCTAGATTAACAATAAACACACAAGTATAATATTAATGTTCAGGAAAGGTTTGGTGAATGGACTGAACAAATTGCCGTACATACCGATCAGGCAGAGAAGAGAGAGTTTCATGCTCTCTATGTTACGGCTACTTGACGTGCATCGCCAGGAAGACCCTCCGCTATACAAAACAAAACGTTACTACACATAAGTATGATAGAGAATTGCGAAACTTTACCTGAAGCCAGCTATTCTCCTACAACATACCTACGCCGGTGGTGGAAGCAAAACACGGCAAGAACGGAAGTGGGTAGGTCTGGGCCCCAGCGAACAAGAGGCCGCCAGCTAGAAGCCTCTGCCCCTTTATAGGGTGCCCCCTGGCGGTGATAGGCTAAAAAGAATATGCCTTACAACACTATTTACTGCTCATCCTGCTAAAATCGACCCCCCCATTTTCATCGTTGCCCCGACGATGTGCAAATCAAGCCCAGGTTAGCTAACCTAGGCCCAAGGTCTAAAGATGACAGACACCGAGTTAGACACCGGACCAGGAGAGTTTTTAGCCACAGGCGTCAATTCTCCCAACGCTCTCGGTAGATGATGGACATTAGGATGCTGCCCAGAGGTTGACTGTGGTGTCCGTCGCAAGGTCACTGCGCTAGAATCAGGGCAAGTGGATGGAGGGATAGCCAAGCGAGGGGAAGGCGAGGCTTCGTCAGATGGTGGAGGCAGCCACCAAGGGGTTTCTTGGGTCACCACAGCTTATCTGGTAGAAGGAGGATTCGGAGCTTCATTTCTTGAAACCCACTGGTCACCATCAAAGGAAAGCTCATCATCTGACTGTAGTGAGTCAGGAGGAATTGAGAGAGGGACAAGGACATCATCTGGAGAGTGTGTGCCAATCACAGCTTTCAACAAAATGCGGTGGACCCGTTTGGTCAGGTCGTTTGCAGGTGCAATCGTGTACACCGAACCGCCTTTTGGTGCTTTCACCACTATATACCTGACAGAACTCCAAATATCCCTGATCTTATGGCGCCCTCTTGCACCACAATCTCGCAACCAAACTAACTGGCCCTCGTTCAATGGGACATCTTTTACATACTGGTCATGGCACCTCTTTCTGCGCTCTGCTGCAGTTTTTAACCTCTCTTGCGCTCCTTCAAAGGCAATTTGCAATTTTGCCTGATGCTCCTGAATCCACTCATGGACAGGACCACCGACTGGATCAGGGACTCTACCCAACAGAAAATCAACTGGGAGCCTTGGCTCTTGTCCAAACATCAACAAGAATGGAGATTCACCAGTTGACTGATGGGGAGTAGTGTTGTAAGAATACAATAGTTGTGGCAAGCAGGAGTTCCAATCCCGTTTCCGAGACACAGGCAGAATAAGCAGCAAGTTGTGAAGGGTTCGGTTGAACCGTTCACATTGACCATTGCCTGCCGGATGGTGAAGGAGTAGTGCAAGATTTTTCTATGTTATAGAGGCTGCAAAGTTGTTGGATAAGAATGCTCTCAAAGTTTCGGCCTTGGTCTGAATGTATACGGGCTGGGACACCAAACTTTGAAAACCATTCTGTGACCAAAACTTGAGCCACAGTGGAGGCTCGTTGGTCACAGGTGGCAAAGGCAAAAGTGTACTTGCTAAAAATGTCTGTAATTACAAGGACTTTTTCCAACCTACTATAGGTGGGCTCCAAGACAGTGAAGTCAATGGCTAGAATTTCATTGGGTCTAGAAGCCAGCAAGTGTCCCATGGGAGCACGAGCCGCTGGTTGAGTGTCCTTGGCAATTTGACACCTCTCACAACTGTGCACCAATGTACCACCTCGGAGGATACCTGGCCAGTAACCCCGCTGCCTATAGCTCCAAGCTTCTTTCAATACCTTGGTGGTCATGCCTCTGATGGACTTCGGTGAACACAGGCTCTCTCAAAGCAGCTGGCAAAAGCAGCTGCAGAACTGCTTCAGCCCCATCAGAGCGAAAGATCTGGCGATAGAGGACCCCACTCATCTCAACTAACCGGTCCCATTGACGGAGCAGTGCCAATGCTTGCCTGGACAACTGCTTCCTCTCATCATTGCTTGGACGCTGCCTCCTTCTCCAGAACACCAAGAGTTCCTGAAGGACGGGGTCGACTTGCTGAAGTGCCTCCATATCAGACTGTGTATGATGAGGCAAGGCTATGACAGCTGCTTGGGTTGCCTGCGCCACTGGGAAGGCTTGCCGTAAAGGCAAGGGGAGCAAGGTGCTAGGGAGCATAGCTTCAAGATCTTGCACCCCTGGTGGGTGCTGAGGGGACAGGGCATCAGCATTTCAATTACTTCTACCAGATCGGTACTTAATCTCAAAGTCGAAAGACGCAAGTTGGGCTCCCCAACGTTGTTCAGTGGCTCCAAGCTTTGCCGTGGACAAAGGGGATTGTTGTCAATGAAGACAACACATTTATGACCAAGCAGATATTCCCTACATTTCTCAGTCATGGCCCACTTGAGCCCAAAAACTCCAGCCTCATAGAGCCGTAGTTGGCAGAGTTGCGTTCCGTGGGCCTCAGACCTCTGCTGGCATAAGCTATGGGCTTGACCTTACCACCTTGCTCCTGTGATAACACAGCTCAGAGGCCACCAAAGATTGTGTCGACCTCCAGAATGAATGGGAGGGATAAGTCGGCATAGGCAAGCACAGGTGCTGTGGTGAGCTTTGCCTTGAGAGCCTCAAAGCTCCTATGACACTCCTCAGTCCAGTTCCCAGCGATTTCACGCTCTGATCTCCTTTTGGACTTGGTGCCTCCCAACTCAGCCACCAACGTATGTAGAGGGGCCGCCAATTTGGCAAAGCCCTCCACAAACCTATGGTAGTAACTGGCAAAACCAAGGAACGACCGCAGTCCAGAGATGGTAGTGGGGGGCTGCCAACTGGCTACCACCTCCTGTTTGCTGGGATCAGTAGAGACACCCTGGTTAGAAATCACATGGCCCAGGAAACGCACCTCTCGCTGAAAGAAAGCACACTTTGAGAGCTTAGTCTTTAAGCCCTCATGCTGTAGCCTTCTCAGCATTACCTCCAACCTCTCAAGATGTTGATCCACGGTGGAAGAGAATACCACGATGTCATCAAGGTATAAAAGTAAAGATTGGCACTGTTGGTCCCCGAAGATCCGCTGCATCAATCTTTGGAAGGTGCCAGGAGCATTGCAGAGTCCAAAGGGCATCCGATTCCACTCAAAGAGGCCAAACGGGGTGCAAAACGCCATTTTTGGCCGGTCTGCTTCTGCAACTGCTACCTGGTTATACCCACTGGCTAAATCCATAGTGGAAAACCAGCGGGTACCGGTCAGCGCATCAAGGGTCTCTTTGATTCGAGGGAGAGGAAAAGCATCTTTCCTGGTTTTGCTGTTCAGCTGCCAGTAGTCTACGCACATGCGCAGGCTGCCATCTTTCTTTTTCACTAGCACGATGGGGGATGCGTAGGGGCTGCAACTCTCTCTTATGATCTGTGACTCAAGAAGTTGGTTGATGTGCTCCTTCACTACCTCGTACTCAGACGGGGGAATGCGCCTATAGCGTTGATTGACGGGGACGTCACCAAGAAGAGGGATGTCATGAGAGATCAAGGTGGTGCAACACAAGTCCCCTTCGTGAGCAGAAAAGACAGATGTGTGCTTCGTCAAAAGAGACCGTACCTTAACCTGTTCTTCAGCAGGCAAGGTAGACAGGTCTAGAGCATCCAGCTGGTCAGGCATCGAGGGAAAGGCAGCCTGGGATGCCACTCTGGCCACACTGGATGGTACTTCGGTGACACCAACAGGCAAGTTAACTAGCCTAACTTCATCGAGTGTGCCTACCAGTGTGTGGGGATAGAGCAACACGTCTGCGGAGCCTACGTTCACAATAGGGATGTAGGCGGTGCCCCTTTCCACCCGAACCAGAGCTGGAGAGGCAAGCAATCCAGCCGGAAGACCCGAATCCAAGGGCTCAAATAACACAGTGCCACTTGAGTACTGCTCTGAGCATGTGGCTGCAACAATCTTCATCATGCCACCAGGGATACGACAAGCCTTCCTTCCACGCACTTTTACCCCTCCTGAGACGCCAGGGGGGGGCTGCACACCGGACTGATGGCATTTTTGCAAAGCCTGAATGAATGACTGGGGGGCCTCAGATACAGGAGGTAAGGAAAACAAGGCCAACCCATGCTGTCCAAAGAGCTCTTGATAACATCTGCAAATTATTTTCATCCCCAAGATACCAAGGACTGCAGAAGAGACACCACCGGGGGGATCCTTGACCACCAACACGCCACAGTTTACCATTACCTTTCCACATAGCTCAACGTCCAGCTCCAAGTAGCCGATGTAAGGGATGGCTAACCCATTGGCTGCCCTGAGCTGCAGCCAGTGACAAGATCGAAGCTTGTCTTGGCCCCAGGGCTCAAAGTGCTGAAGGAAAAAGCTCTCTGTGGCGTTAGACACCATGGACCCAGTATCCACCAAGCAAGGAACCATAACTCCCCCCATCCTGACATCTAAATGTGGACAAGACGACATGAGCTTAGAAGCTTCTCCTGAGCCTGTGACTCCACCCCCCGAACTGTGGCTTTGTAATTCGGCGGGCGCTAGTTTTCCGATGGCTGAGTGAAACGGCGCTGCCCGCTAGACTGTTGAGCACGTGAGGACGGCCGAGCACGAGGAGCAGCACGTACCCCATCGCACTCTCTGGCTAAATGACCGGGTAGTTGGCAACGTCTGCAAATGATGGGGCCCCTAAAGGGGGGGCGACTGCGCAGCTGAGAGTCCTGGGAACGAGAAATGTTTTGAGTAAGTGTGTTAAGCTGCTCTTGCTGGAGTTTTAACATCTCTCTTATCTCACTCAGTTCAGGCACCTGAGAGCCAGTCACCACCTAAGGACCACCCTGAACTCCATACTGTAGACCAGGGATCACTACATTTGTCCAAGGGCCAAAATGTATCCAATAAACACTATCGCGGGCCAGCGACTTTTATATAGCCCAGAATTTTGAAGTTGTTGACTGGGGGGGATTACATTTTGTAAATGTAATCATTTACTGAATACTGAATACATGCTCTGAAAGTAATCCGAATACAGTTACAGTTACATGTCTTAAACGTATTCAGATTATTTTTAGAATACTTTTGGCATACTTTCTTTTTCCGTAACAGATGGGTATGTTTTGGTGAACAGGAGACACTTATTTTACTGTTTTAATGGCTTATCAAGAACTCAAACACAACATCTTGGTGTCATTCTGGACAGCTCCCTCTCATCTGCACCCCACATAAAAAACATCACCCAGACTGCACTCTTTCCTTTCCTAACCTTTCCTTGGAATATGTTATGAATTGTAAGGTGTCCTTGGGTGCTTTGAAAGGCGCCCCTAAATAGAATGAATTATCATTATTATTTATTATCTGAAACGATGTAATAACTTTTAAAACTTTTTCCAGTCACTGCCCCATGCATTCAGCAGTAGCAGGCCGTTCACTTTGATTTGATCCCGTTATCAAATGTCATCATTTCGACAATAAATAAATGCTACATAAACGTTATCTTACACATTTTATCTAACCATCTCCGTTTCTAACTTTCAATATATCTAAAAAGAGATCTCTCTCTCTCTCTCATCTGCGGGGCCACAGACACGCTGCCTGCATCTCACTCTCGCTCACAGCCATGCTGCAGCGCTGTGCAGTGTGAACACAGTTCTGCCGGTAATGAATATTACATTTTGTGAGGAAACTTTTTTCGCAAGGGAAAATTCCTGCAAAGTCTCCCCTTCTTGCTGTCGTCGGGAGAAGAAAGCCTCTTGTAAAGTGACCTAAGAATCAGAACAACCATACAGCTCTTGCAACACAGCAAGGACTTTAACAGGGTCTTCCCGCTCTGCACTTGAACAGTATTTTATTTCATCACGGGCCTCTCCTTCGAGATGGTCAAACAGGAAAAATGCCTGATCGGATATAGCCAAACGGCGCGCTCTCATACAAGCCTGTATTTCCTCAATCCATTCACTCAAACCCATCCCTGATCTCCCCTAAACATGGGACATTTTCTGTCTCTGGGCACAAAAACCAGTCTCTCCGCTGAAGGGGCCCTAGCATGGGAAAGAGCAGAAGGTGGCGGAGCAGCAAGAAGAGGTGCAGCACTAGGACCAGGCACCGCCGCAGCCTGTTCCTGCCACAGCCTCTCATTGTCTGCTTTTAACTGGGCAACTAAATCCCTAAATTCTTGTAACTCTTCCTCCATAGCTACACCGTTCCTAATTTAAATGGGGAGAGAGGGCGACAAAATGGACAGGAAATACACGATAATAAACACTGTGACTTACCACAGGTCCACAAGAAACCAGCTGCTGTTTTGCTTCGGAACACAATATAAAACAATTATTTAAAGGCGTAAAACAATTGTTTCTTACAACCACCAAAAAAAAAAGAATAATAATTGAAACACGCGTCTCTGTTCAAGCAAAGAGTAAATCCTGCCGACAACGCCAGTTTGTAGCACTGGCCGCAGAATAAATATATTAATTTAACAGTTTGGTTAAACTACTAAGTCCGACAACGCCACCCCGGGAATTTCACCCAGGGAAATGTGACAAGTTTTAAGTCACTAGGACACACAGGTTCGGTTATTCATGGAACAAGAGACGTGGTCCAATTATCAAAAATAGAACAGTTTATTTGTATACAATAGTAAAAATACAATTTATAAAAACAGTCACACAGGATCAGCAGTACGGGTGATGAGTCCAGTGGCGGTTCTACGGGGTGGCACGGGGTGGCAGCTGCCACCTCAGAAAAATGCCTTGCCACCCCAGCTGCCACCCCAGTTGGCAGCTTTGTTTTGAAAGAAAAGTTGTGGCTCATCGGACATTTATGAGAGAAAATCTCTAATGTCCGAGTGCAAGTGAATGCAGCACAAGACGCAAGCCTTGTAACCCCTCCCCCCCCTGGCGCGAGCTTGGAAATATGATTGGCGGCGATTTCATTTGAACGGGAGGACAGCGCAAAACGAGAAGCATTTCGGATACAAGTAGACAGGGGCGTAGCTGGGGGGGGAGGTTAGGATGATTCCAAGGGCCCAGAACTGGGGGGGGGGGGGCCCAGAGAACACTATTATTATCTTTTTATTAATATGGTTTTATTATTATCCTCAAGTAAGTTAATGTAGATGACTCAAAAGTATAATTGCCTGTATTAAAAAAAAATGTCACAAAAGAAACAAACAGGTGCTTGTTACTCTGTTTGACAGAATGAGCACCCCTCCCTTCATTCATTGCATGGTATGGGCACCTGAGCAATGGAGCAAGCGGAGCAGGTGCATTCCCACAATTGACCTTGGGGGAGCAAACGTGTGCTTTTGCACCCCCACTTTTGATCATATGAAAAATATGATATGTCCCTCCCAATATATCAATGTAAACATAAGTATGTAATTTCAATCGAATTAATAATACGCAATGAAAGAACTTGTGCTGATTATAGACACTTAATAGCGAGTTTTTAAGTTTCCAAAGATTGTGACCCCCCCCCGCATTTCGCTCACAATGGTTTGATCAACTTCCTCCCACCCACAGCAGTCCTGATGCAGGTAGGCTGAAGCCCATCTCCTACTGTAACTAACCTGCACACTGTGTGTGTGTGTGTGTGTGTGTGTGTGTGTGTGTGTGTGTGTGTGTGTGTGTGTGTGTGTGTGTGTGTGTGTGTGTGTGTGTGTGTGTGTGTGTGTGTGTGTGTGTGTAGCCAGCCAACCAGGTAGAACATGGCAGAAAAAAGAAAAAATCATGTATTCAACCCAGTTCAGTGTATTCATCCGTGTATTGCTCTCCTGTGTAGAATGATGTGGTGGTGACAGTGCAGACTCAGGGAGGAGGCAGAGAAGGAGAGAAAGAGAAACAAGAGTTACAGGTAATGGAAATATCAGTCAGCTTAAAGTGTAGGATAACATAACAAATTAAGACACAAATACTTGGATAATATATTCCCCCCTCTCTCCCTTTCTTTACAGAGTAGCATAAAGATTGTGTATTCAAACCAGTTCAGTGTATTCATAAGTGTATTGCTCTCCTTAATGTAGAATGATGTGGTGACTGTGCAGACTCAGGGAGGAGGCAGAGGAAGGGAGAAAGAGACCCAAGAGTTACAGGTAATGGGATATCAGACAGCTTAAAGTGTAGGATAACATCCCTAGTCAAAAAATGCTATAGGAATCTCAATACGTTTTTGGAACCCTATAGGAATCCTTTAGGATCCCTTAGGATTTTGAGACAGTTCTGTGTTCTATATTGCAGGAAGTGGCACGTACAGGTGTTCATTAAATTAAAAAGATTCTGCCATGGAGGTGGTCGTGCCTGACCCACTCCAAACCACCCCTTGCCTGCCAGTTACTAATCTTGCACCCCCAATTTCAACTATAACTAGGCGGCACGGCAACACACCAGCAGCTTGCAGCTTGAACAGACCGACAGGAAAATGTCCTCTACAGCTCATGAATCAGGAGCTCAGAAACTAAAGAAAAAACGTCAGCAAGAGGAAAATAATAAAAGAGGTTGACAGCTAGTCACCAAGTATTTTCACAAGAAAGGTATTTATTCACAGAACTTGTTTTGAAGCCCATAACAGCTTGGCCAACATTTTGTGGGTGATGTTAGCTACCTGTTTCTATCAAAAATTAGATGACTGTAGATGAGCCCAGTGAATTTGTATCCAGCAGCTATGCCCTTTTGCTATGGCTAGCTAACCTAACCTGTATAATGTTACATGCTAATCACATCTGCTCTAATGCACAGATGCGGCTTCAGGATCAGTACCCCTTCCCTCAGGCCAGCTCCCAGTTGAAGGAGAGGGAGGTAAAGCAGCATGGCTTGGGGTTAACAAACAGATTTTAAATATGCTTACCATGCATTGAATACAACTTTAGGTAATATTCACATTTAGTTACTCTAGTTCTTCCAGTAGTGGCAATACCATTGATCACTGGCACATTACATTGAGGTTGTTACAGTAGCTATAGCTAGATTTGAGCAATTGGAAAATATCTATACAAATGATTATTATTATTATTATTATTATTATTATTATTATTATTATTATTATTATTATAACAATTAAGAGATAGCTCGAGCTGTACTATGTTATTACTATTATAGGGCATTTTATAAATTATGTACACTATGGATACTCTAGAGCCAGGGCCCTCGAGTAAGGCAGCCAACGAGGAGAGCCGAGGTGAAGAGGCAGAAGTACCTGTACAAGAAGAGGTCGAGGACCATGAAAGCAGCACAGATGAGGAGGAAGCAGCTATGGACAGTCAATGTCAGGGACAAAGTGAGGCTCCGACAAAGGATGCCACAGATACTGAGCCACCTGTAGTGGTGTCTGAGGTAGAAGATCTGCTATCACTTGACCCAGGGTTGTTCCCAGCTTGGATGAGTGACAAAGACAGGGCAACCATCGTAAAGAAATTAGCAATGCGAGAAACAGATCAAGAATTTCCACATGATTCAAAGGGAAAGAGATTTCCAGATTACTTGAAATACACCAAAGCAGATAAAGGTAGGGGATAAGTGAAAAGGGACTGGTTGATTCACAGTGAAAGTGCAAATGAACTGTTCTGCATACCATGTGTTCTTTTCTCCAAGGAGCAAAAAATACCCTCTCTTAGTGCTTTGAGTAGTGACCAGGGATACAAGATGTGAGACGTCGAGTGGCGTCGCATGTATGATAAATTCCAGAGCCATGAAACAAGTAGGAATCACAGGGACTGTTATTTGCGATGGAAACACCTACAGTGTTCGGTTATGACTGCATGTGGCGTTGATCATCAGTTGCGAGAGAGCTACAGTCTGAAATTGAGAAAAACAAAGCTATCTTGCAGAGACTCCTTGATGTCACTCTGCACTTGGCAACGAGGAATTTAGCTTTCCGAGGTAAAACGCATGCTTTGGGCGATGTCCACAATGGACATTTTGTAGGTACGCGAGAACTTTTGTCACGATATGATCCACTCTTGAAAGACCACTTAGTCAAAATCAGGACATCCAAAAAAGGAAGCCAGCTAACTCATTATCTGAGCCCAGACATCCAGAACGAGTTTATTGAATTGTGTGGGGGAAAGGTTTTAAAAACCATTCTGACGGAAAGGAAGGATGCCATATACTATGGAATCATTTGTGATGCAACGCCTGACATTTCCCACACCGAGCAAAATGTTGTGCTCATAAGATATGTACATTATAATGAAGACACAGGCGAATGGGAGATCACTGAAAGATTTATTGAATTCAAAGATTTCAACGGAAATGTGATGTGAAATAGCAGGCATGATGGAGAGTGTGCTTCTGGATCTAGGGATATACATTAGTGGTTGCATAATGGGGCGAATATGTCAGGGGAAATCAAGGGAGTCCAAGCCCAAATACTGAAAAAGAATAATCTTGCTACTTTCTCACCTTGTGCCTCCCACACGTTGAATCTGGTAGGCGTGCATGCTGCAGAATCGAGCCCTGAAGTGTCCAACTTTTTTGGTTACATTAACCGCCTCTACACATTTGTAAGTGCCAGTCCATCTCGTTGGTCTATATACAAAAGAAAAGAGGTTGCTCTGTACATAGGCTATCTGACACTCGCTGGAGTGCGATAATTGATGCTGTGAAACCTGTAGCAAAGCACCTACCTGGTGTCAATGAAGCCCTTGCTACCATACTGAGCTCATGCAGTCTCACAGGCGAGGCCAGATCTGAAGCTGTTGGTCTGAGGAACTACCTCATGTCATTTGATGCCATTGTCCTTCTCACCATTTGGGTGAAATTATTGCAATCTATTGATGACTATCAGAAATGTGATACTCCAGTCAGGGAAAATCTCAATAGAGGTGGAGGCAGGTAATGTTGCTGCACTAAGAGATGAGATGCAGACTCTCAGAAATGGATGGGCTGCTATTCTGTCTGAGGCATCAATGGTAGCTAAGGAAATGGAGGTTCCACCTCATTTCAAAAAAGAACTTTGCAGTGAGAGGAGGAGGAAGAGGTTTCATGATGAAACTGCTGAAGGAACAGTTCAGGAGGATAGGCCAGAAACAACATTCCGTAACACTGTGTTTTTCACTGCCATGGACCAGATCATAAGTGACTTGGACACTCGGTTCTAAAACAACAGCAAATATTGTTGAAGAATTTGCTGCCATACTTAAAATTGGGAAGTTGAGTGACAGTGTCATGGCTTCTGTGTGTCAGCCACTGAGGGAGAAATACTCACAGGATCTCACAGATCAGTTTGAGAGTGAGATAAGGCATCTCAATAAAATATTTTCTGCCACTTTCCCCCCTGATTGTAGCTCTCTTGATCTACTGAATGCAATATACAAGATGGAATTCCAGAGCATTTTTGGAGACGTTTGCATTGCCCTCAGAATTTTCTTGACGCTCCCAGTTACCGTAGCTGGTGGTGAAAGATCATTTAGTAAGTTGAAACTTATCAAGAGCTATTTAAGATCTACCATGTCGCAAGAGAGGTTGAACAGCCTTGCAATGTTATCGATTGAAAGCGAGCTGGCTCTGTCACTTGATTTCAAAGAGCCCGTAAAATATTTTGCCACCAAGAAGGTCCGGCGATTGGCTTTCGGGATTTAGGGATACAAATCCAGTCTATGACAGGATTGTGGGATGTTTCCCTATAGTAAGCTGACAGGCTACAGCCCACATTGTGAACAATTACTATCTGATGCATATTCCTCTAGCACTACATTTTTCATTGTTTGCTTTAAGTGTGTTCATGTCCTGAGAGTTTATTGTTTTATAATTGTGTTCAAATCTTCAGTTAATTTATACTTTTGTCCTTGTGTTGTTCAAATCTTACAGTAATTTAATAAGTCAAAGAATGTTGAGATTTTTTGTTTGTTCATTCCTGTATTGGGTGTAATTTTCAATTAAATAGACAGAAGATAAAGTTGATAGTCAGTGCATGTTGATTTCTTGCAGTCCATTACAGTTCATTAACTTCAACAGGGTTTTCGAGGTTGGGTTTCATCGTGTCGTTTAGGGGGTGGACGCAAGGTCATGACCCCACCAGTATCCAAGAATCCTGAATTGTCCCCACCAATAGCTCAACACTTGTCACTCGCGCCTCCTCGAATTTCTTGCGCGTTTAACAGGTAGGGCTTTAGCACTCTGCTGAGAAAGGCAGCAACCCGGCCGCTACAGCAAAAAAGCTAGTGCTCTGCCCGCAACAGTTCAAAATCTGCTTCGTAAAAGGTATATCCAAGCAGGGAACGATTGTATACTACAGAGCACATCAAACTGTAAGTGTCTGTCAACCTAATAGTGTGCTTGAGTAGACTATTTGCGTTGGAGATGGGATTACAGAGAGACAGGACAAGTAACAGCTTTTGTATGTTGAGTATCAGAAAACATTGTCACAAGAATAGGGGAAAATATGCCTAGCTAGTGCGACTCAAGGGTATTTGGTAGACTATTGCATTGGTCCATTCATTGAAGATGAACGCAATGCGACATCCTTTACTAGGCTCACCCACCAACAGTTCAGGTGCTGAACTGCTGGTCCGAATGTATTGGTAAAAACCATATTATGCGTTTTCATCAATAAATAAATGGCCAAATGTTTTTTAGCGTGCGCGCTAACGCGCACTCGCATGGATTGGGGGCCCACAAATAGATTATTTCATGGGGCCCACAATTTCCAGCTACGCCCCTGCAAGTAGACAGAAGGAATGAGGTATTTGCGGTCAGGGTATGGTTGGGGTAGGCTACAGCACTACCAATAAATGGCTTAGCCCCACCATGAACAATGATGTTCAAGTAAGCAAAATAAAGTCTGCCAACTCGTGCGGAGTAAATTGCACAGACAGCAGTTAGTAAGATTGATTTCAGTAGCCACTTGTCTGGAAATACCGAAGACCAGAAACGGTTTTGAAAACTTTTGTCACGTAGTGATCGTCTTCTCAATAGAACATCTTTGATAATGTCTTCTGGCCAATCAGAATCAAGATAACGGAGTGGTGTTGTTACAGGAAGTCCCGACGGAGAATACTTTTGCTGTAGTACATCTCTATATACATCGGTGCAACATTATGTGTTGATAGAAATCAATACGTAATAAAATAAGACCCCACGGTTTGATGAGTGATAGGTGTGTGGGCTGTCTTTCATTTTGACACACAGAACAATGGGGACTATCCACCCTTATCCACAATGTAAAGTAATTCACACAGCCTCTTCCCTCTTCTCTCTGTGTGGAGCAGCAGGTTCAGCTTTCAGAACAAAGTAACAAAAAAATAAAATGGCATTCATTTTTTTAAATATGTCGTGGAGTAATAGATTTATTTATTTTTCTTTTCAAGAGAGTACCAGAATGTGTATTTTATGTTAGTTGTAACTGTCTTCACTTTTGTGTATTCATTTGTTCCTACGTTGTATTTTTTGGTTCCTACCTTTTTATGTGCAACATTTAGAGGCGGAACTAATCTGCTGTGTTTTGTGTTACACCTGTTTAATCGACGCACTGGATAGTTGCAAAGGCAGCGCAACGCAAGTCGTTAAAGGAAACACTTTAAAGTGCCATACAAAGAAAATGGGACATTTGCATTGTTCATATAATCTGTGTTAATGTTATTTACTTACCTTTCTAATGGAAGTTAAAGGTTGTTAATATTGATTTGTGTATTAAGGTATCTGCAGTAAGTATTTGCAGACTAAGTAACAAAGTACATTTAAAGTGATAAGTGTTGAAGAAATGTACCAAGTTTTTGTTGTTTGCCTATATCATTATCACTTCTGATTTTCATTTAAATAAGGCTCAATAGCTGTGTATAAGCTTAAGATAACTCAAAGCTAATATCTAAATTGGCTAACTACTTAGCTTTAAAGATAATTAATTATTAGAGTTAAAACCAAACTTAAGTAAACAAGTAAAATGTCAGATGTTCAGTCTTTCACTAAGAGTGATGAAGTGAGTGTAGTAGAAAACGAGCAACCACAGGCAACTGAAGATCCGAAAATGGATAGCCTTTCCACACAAGAGCCACAAAGGAGCCAAAGAGTCCGGAAGTTAACGGAAAAGTGCCAATAACTGCACGATGAGCAAGTAACAAAACTTGTACACCGTTTCAGTGTGAGCTACAAAAGGTGGAAAGATATCACAAAGGAAGCCAAACGAGCGCTAAGTGGTCAATGCTCTAATGACATGCTGCATTAATACATCACTAAGGTAAGCAAGACCTCCGATGATGTAAATATTGCTTATGAAGAGTTGAGGCTCATTGACATTCCTGACCATGACACACGTCGCAGAGAAGACACCTGTGAAGCAGTTACAAAGACAATCATTGAGACTGCAAGAGAACGAATGGACACAAGAAAGGACAGAAGTCATGAAGAAGAAGAAATTGGTAAAAACTAGACAGAGTCTGTATGCAAATCTGCTGCCTCTGTTAAGAGAAGTAATGGCTCTCATGTCACCAGGTCCTCGACTCATTCTCGTAGCAACTTGAGAGCCACATCAAGAAGTTCATTCCTCTCTTCTATCAAAAGACAAGAAGCCGCTGCTGAAATTTCTGCAAATGAAGCAACTTTAGAAGTAATGCTAGAACAGGAACAACAGATCGAAGAACTTAATATACTGGAGGCTGAAGCTGCTCAGTTAAGAGCCAAACAGGAGGCAGAAAATGCTGAGAGGCAAAGAGAGTTACAAGCCAAGCGCAGACAACTAGAGCGATTAGAAACAATGAAGAAGCTAAAAGCTGCAAAGGTGAGACATCAAGTATATGAACAGAATGCATGCTCAGACGAAGAAATTAGCGAGCTGCTCCATCAACATGTTCCTCTGGTTGTGAAAGAAGAACTCAAGCAAAAAAACAGTGAACTGCAAAACCACTCACCACCTCAAGCTGCGACACAACAAAAACAAGAAGACAGTACTTCAGCTCTTGTCAGAGCTCTTGCAGGGTCCATCAGTGCAAGTCGTCTAACTGTGCCTGAACTACAACGTTTATTGGTGATCCACTGAGGTTCAATGACTGGAAGGTCTCCTTTCGTACACTCGTTGACAGGAAAAACATCCCAGCTGAAGAAAATATATACTATCTAAGAAAGTATGTGGGTGGACCCGCCAAGAAGGCCATAGAGAGCTACTTCCTGCTAGGCACAGAGTCAGCCTATCATGCCGCGTGGACCATCCTAGAAGAGAGGTACGGTAATCCTTTCCTCATTGCTAAGGCCTTCAGAGATAAGCTTGATGCATGGCCCAAGATAAGTTCCAAAGACAGCGTAGAACTTCAAGAGCTCTCTGACTTCCTTCGCAGCTGTGAGGCTGCCATGTCACAGATCAAAGGACTTGAGGTACTTAAGACTGCTACAAAAACCAAAAGATGCTTGCTAAACTTCCAGACTGGTTGACCTCAAGTTGGAACAGAAAGGTCACAGAAATGGAAGAACAAAATCACACGTTCCCAACCTTCAGCCAGTTTGTTACATTTCTCACACGTGAAGCCAAAATAGCTTGCAACCCAATAACATCTCTCCATGCTCTAAAATCAAGAGAAAGCGAAAAAGGCAAGATTTTAACGAATAGAAGTCCTGTATCAAACGTATTGACTACAGAGACAAATGAAACAGCAGACGCCACTAACTGTCTTTTCTGTGAGAAGGCAGGACACGGTCTGCATGAATGTTACAAATTCAGGAATGGGACAATCTCTGAGCGAGTCAAGTTTGTTCAAGAGAAGAAGTTGTGCTTTGACTGTTTACAATCTGGCCATCGCTCAAAGGAATATCAAAACAGAAAGATGTGCGAAACATGCGAAAAGGGACATCCAACTTGTCTCCACGACAATCGCACCAGAGAAGAAAGAATGTCAACAAACCATGATGGTGCAAGAGAAAGCACAATGGAACGTCCACAAAGTAAAACGGCAAGCATACCACATGAGGCAACATCCAATACAGTCTTCCAGAATGTTAAAGACCCCCATACATCCACAATCGTTCCAGTGTGGGTGTCAGCCACAAGTGAGCCACATAGTGAAATACTTGTGTATGCACTCCTCGATACACAGAGTGACACAAGCTTTATCCTTGAAGAAACGGCAAAGGCTCATCGCACAAAGAGCGAAGCAGTGCAGCTAAAGCTCTCCACAATGGCTTCAAGAAGCACAGTCGTGTCATGCAGGAAGCTAACTGGTCTCCAAGTGAGAGGAATCTACTCGGACAGGATAATACCTCTGCCAGTAACCTACTCAAGAGAATTCATCCCAGCAAACAGAGACCATTTTCCCACACCAGAGACTGCGAAAAGCATGGCCTCATCTTGAACACCTCGCAGATGAGATCGCTCCTCAGCAAAGCTGTGATGTTGGCCTGCTTATCGGCTACAACTGTTCCCAAGCTCTCGTCCCAAGAGAAGTGGTGCCTGGTGAAGAAAAACAGCCCTTTGCACAGAGAACAGATTTGGGCTGGAGCATCGTCGGCTTTGGCAATCCCTGTCTCGACATTGGAGATATGATTGGAGTAAGTCACCAGGTAACCGTGAAGCAAGTGATACCTAGTCTCCAGTCTTCAAACCTCCCAAGGGAAGTACACTACGTCTGTAGAACACAGATTAAGGAAGTCTCACCTGCAGATGTCAGCGAGGTGCTGGAATCTGACTTTGTCGAAAGAGCTTCTGAAGATAACCCTGCAGATCAGGCCTCCAAAGGTCTCACAGTACAGCAACTTCAAGCCTCAAATTGGTTCACAGGCCCTGACCTACTTTGGCAGAAAGAGCTACCAAGTGGAGAAGTCAAGGTGGGAGAGATCGTGAGTAGTGACCCAGAGCTTAAGAAGGCCCAGGTTCATGATACCCAGGCAAACGAAGTAAAGTCGCTACTAGATCACCTTCACAAATTCTCAGACTGGTCAAGAGTGGTTAAAGCCTTTGCCAGACTCAAGCGCCTTGCAAAGGAAATTAAAGGTCTCAAGCCAAGGTCCTATGAAGCCACACGCTTAGAGGAGAGGAGAGAAGCAGAGCTGACCATAATCGAGATGGTTCAAGAAGCAAAACTCTCTCAAGAAATAAAGTGCCTTCAGCAGCATAAGGAGTACCATCTCCAACAAAGACCAAAGTGGATCAAGGACCGCAGAAACGTCAAGGTAAATGACGTTGTCATTCTGCAAGACAACACTATACCACGTGGCCAATGGTAGCTGGCCAGGGTTGTGGAAGTGTACCCAGGAGGGGATGGAAGAGTAAGAAGGCTCAAGCTGCTTATCAGCGACTCTACCCTGGATGGAAAGGGAAAGCGCCTCGCTAAACCTGTCTACCTCGAAAGGACTATCCACAAGACGGTGTTGTTGTTGGAAGCAGACTCAGTTACTCTCACTCACACTCCGCACTTAATAGGTCTAAAACCAAATAGTTAGTTTTTACATTAATGTATATCGGTTTTCAAAAAATGTTATGGAAATCACAGGTGATTTGGTGGGAGTGTAACTGTCTTCACTTTCTGTATTCATTTTTTCCCACGTTGTATGTTTGGCATGTCCAAGAAACTTATAGTGAAAGTGTATTCTTTATGTTAGAGTTGTCATGTCCCTTTTTCTTGTGCTTTATGTCTATGCCCTTAATTATTTCTTCCTCTCATTTCAGGCCTCCACGCTCCCCGCCCCTTTCTGTCTCCTGCGTCCTTGATTATTTCCCCCGCCCTGATTGTTTCCAACTGTGTCCCCGTTACCTGTGTATATATTGTGTTAGCTCCCTCCTGTTAATTGTCAGTTCGTTGTCTCTCGAAGACCTACGTATCGGCTTACCTCACGGACCTTTCACGGACCTTTCACGGACCTATGCTATAGATCACGATTCTAGTTTTCCTCGAAAGAGTGTTTTGTTTTCCTTATTTTATTACTGTGCAAAATTCCAGTAAAGTCTTTATTTTGAAACGCTATCTGAGTCTGAGTTTTGAGTCGTGCAATTGAGTTCATGCCTCAGTGTTCACCCCTTGTCAGTACGAACTGACCATCAAAATGAACTCAGCCGACTCAGATCAGATTAAGAACGCTATCCGCTCTCAGGGCCAACGTCTTGGGCAACAAGAGGAGCATATGGCCACCATGCAGCAGGGAGTGCAGAATCTAACCAGCAGCCAGAGGGAACTACAAACATCGGTGACGACCCAAGTGAATCTACTGGCAGCAGAGGTTCAGCGTGTGCTCACTCACCTGCAGGCTGTTTCTCCTCCTACGACTCCTCCGGTTCCAGCGGTGACCGGATTCGATCCCAACCGGGTTACTGAGCCGCACAGTGCTTCCATGCGTCTGGCTCCACCCGAAAAGTACTCCGGAGACTCAGAAGGCTGCCGGCCGTTCATCGTGCAGTGTGAGTTACACTATCACCACCAACCGGCTGCTTTTCCCACGGACAATTCCAAAGTGGCTTTTATGATCTCTCATCTCTCCGGTCGAGCAGCAGCGTGGGCCACGGCAGAATGGTCCCGAGGCTCGCCTATCTGCGGGTCTCTGGAAAACTTCATAGACACTATGAGGAAGACCTTCGATCAAACCACGCCGGGCAGGGAAGCAGCTCGGGCTCTGATCAAGCTGCGACAACATCAGCGGAGTGTGGCTGACTACGCCATCGAGTTCCGGACTAAGGCAGCCGACAGCGGCTGGAACTCCGCTGCATTGTTTGACGTTTTCGTCAGCGGTCTCTCGGATTCTTTACAAGACCAGCTGGCGCCTCTCGATCTGCCCGCTGACTTGGACTCTGTCATATCCATGGCTATAAGGATAGACAATCGTTTGACGGAGAGGAGAAGGAATAAATCCAAGGATGCGGTTGATCCGCCTCTCCAGAGGAGACGCTCGCCGCTTGATATTACTTCTTCTTGGAGGCTCCGTCACCCCTCACCACCTGCGTTCCGGACAACAGCGCCCCCTGGCTCCGTGGAGGAGCCAATGCAGTTGGGCCGCACCAAGCTGTCGCTGGCAGAACGTCAGCGTCGATTCAAGGAGGGTCTCTGTTTCTACTGCGGGCAGCGCGGACACCCACAAGTGGCTTGTCCGGTAAAAGAGGAGGCTCACCAATAAAGAGGAGTACGTTGGTGAGCCGGATCTCTTCCTCTGACTTTCCTCCTCGCACCCTGACCCGGATCCAGGTAAAAATCAGAGACAATGTAGTTACTCATGGTGTTCTCATTGACTCAGGGGCGGACGAAAGTCTTATGGATTGGGGTTTAGTTAAAAAATGGGACATAAAAACTAAACCTCTACCCCAGCCTCTTGAAGCGAGTGCTCTCGATGGGCGGCTGTTGTTTAAAGTGACTCACCAAACAGAGCCTTTGGAAGTAAGATGTAATGATAACCACCACGAGACAATGTCTTTTCACTTATTTAACTCAGCCCAACATCCACTCATTTTTGGGGTTTCCCTGGTTGAAACTTCATAACCCTCACATAGATTGGCAATCTGGGAGGGTGGAGGGGTGGGGAAAGAATTGCATTGATCACTGTTTTAAGCAGGTAGCAGAGATTGACAGGAGATGTAACACTGGGAGTGTTAGGCAGGATACAGTCCCAAAAATATATCTTCCAGATGTACTTTCAGTTCCTTCCTGCTACCACGACCTTAGTGAAGTCTTTAGTAAGTTCAAAGCTCTGGCTCTTCCTCCTCACCGCTCCTATGACTGTGCTATTGACTTGATTGCCGGGTCTCCCATTCCTAAGGGTCGACTTTATGCAATTTCAGGACCTGAGAAAGAGGCCATGAAGGACTATATTGATGCCTCCCTCAAAACAGGGCTTATTCGTCATTCCTCATCCCCAGCAGGTGCAGGTTTTTTTTTCGTGGGCAAAAAGGATGGGTCTCTTAGGCCCTGTATCGACTACTCACCTCTCAATGACATTACGGTTAAAAACCGGTACCCCCTCCCTCTCATCTCGTCCGCTTTCGAGCAGCTTCAGGAAGCCAAGGTTTTCACCAAGTTAGACCTGCGTAACGCCTATCATTTGGTCAGGATCAGGGAGGGCGATGAATGGAAGAAGGGTTTTAACACCCCTTCAGGACATTATGAATACCTGGTCATGCCATTTGGCTTGTCAAACGCTCCTGCAGTCTTCCAGGCTATGATCAACGACGTGTTGAGGGAGTTTCTGAACCGTTTCGTTTTTGTTTATCTGGACGACATTCTGATCTACTCCCCTGACCTTCACACCCACAAACAACATGTCCGCCTGGTTCTACAGAAACTGCTCCAAAATAAGTTGTTTGTCAAAGCTGAAAAGTGTTAATTTCATGTAGAAACAGTCACTTTTTTGGGCTTCATTATTTCCCCAGGTCAGGTTAGGATGGACCCAGAAAAAGTTAGCGCAGTAGCCTGTTGGCCTACCCCTGACTCTCGCAAGAAAGTGCAGCAGTTTTTAGGCTTTGCTAATTTTTACAGACGTTTTGTGCGGAGCTTCAGCGCTATTGCAGCCCCTCTTCATGTCCTCACGTCCCCTCAGGTGCCTTTTGTGTGGTCTCCTCAGGCTGAGGAGGCTTTTTCTCGGCTGAAAAGATGTTCACCACTGCCCCCATACTTACAATGCTGGATCCCACTCGCCAGTTCGTGGTGGAAGTGGATGCCTCCAACGAGGGGGTGGGAGCGGTCCTCTCCCAGCAACAACAGAAGGACAACAAACTTCACCCCTGCGCTTTCCTGTCCAGGAAGCTCTCTCCGGCAGAGAGAAATTATGACGTGGGAAACCGTGAGTTGCTGGCCGTGAAGTTAGCGTTGGAAGAGTGGAGGCATTGGTTGGAGGGAGCCGAGCATCCTTTTGTGGTCTGGACCGATCACAAGAACCTGGAGTACATAAGAAAGGCAAAAAGACTGAACTCCCGCCAGGCTAGGTGGACCTTGTTTTTCAACCGTTTTGACTTTGTTCTTTCCTACAGGCCGGGGTCTCAGAATGTCAAGCCTGACGCTCTGTCCCGTCTGTTTGACCCTGTGCCTGCAGCCAAGGAGCCGGAACCCATCATCCCATTGAACCGGGTGGTAGGAGCGCTGACTTGGCCAGTAGAGAAGGAGGTAATACGTGCCAATGCTGGAGCTCCTGCACCAAGGGGTTGCCCGCCTAACCGGATTTTTGTTCAGGAGGCCGAGCGACCACAGGTGATCCACTGGGCTCACACTTCGCTGCTCACCTGTCACCCCGGAGTCAAGAGAACTATGTTCATTATTAAACAACGTTTCTGGTGGACATCCATGGAGAAGGAGGTGAAGGAGTATGTGGAGGCGTGCCCTATCTGCGCTCGAAACAAGACCTCTTCCAGGTCGCGAATAGGACTATTACAACCACTCCCTATTCCCAACAGGCCCTGGTCAGAGATCTCCATGGACTTCGTCACTGGCCTGCCCCTCTCTGGAGGTAAAACCACAGTTCTCACGGTAGTGGACAGATTTTCCAAGATGACACATTTCATTGCTCTGCCCAAGATGCCCTCAGCTAAGGAAACGGCGGAGGTCATGATGCAGAATGTGTTTCGGCTTCATGGTTTCCCTAAGGATATTGTCTCCGACCGGGGCCCCCAGTTTGTGTCACGCTTCTGGAAGGAGTTCTGCAGCCTCATCGGTGCCACGGTCAGTCTCTCGTCTGGATACCATCCGGAGTCTAACGGCCAGACAGAGCGCCTAAATCAAGAACTGGAGACCTGCCTGCGCTGCCTGGTGTCCCAGAATCCATCCTCCTGGAGCAAGCACCTCACCTGGGTTGAGTATGCACACAACATCCTCCCTACTTCTGCCACGGGCCTGTCCCCGTTTCACTGTGTTTATGGCTACCAGCCGCCACTGTTCCCAGCCACGGAGAGGGAGGTCACGGTCCCGTCTGCCCACGCTCTGGTCAGGCGTTGTCGGCGCGTGTGGGCTGCGGCTAGGAAGATACTCTGCAGGAATGCGCAACTGGTTAAAAGAGCAGCAGACCGAAAACGCCGACCAGCCCCTGTATACCAGCCAGGCCAAAAAGTCTGGCTCTCTACACGAGACCTTCCCCTCCACGTACTCTCCCGAAAACTGGCTCCCCGGTTTGTGGGTCCTTTTCCCATCACCAAGGTCATAAACCCAGTCTCAGTGAGACTAGGGCTTCCCAGGGCCATGAAGGTACATCCCACCTTCCATGTAGGGAAATTAAAACCGTTGAAGGAGAGCGCTATGGTTCCCACCGTCAAACCCCCCCCGCCCCCCCGGATGATCGATGGAGGTCCGGTTTACACGGTCAAGTCACTATTGGCTAGTCGGAAAAGGGGTAGAGGGCGACAGTTACTGGTTGACTGGAAGGGTTATGGTCCTGAGGAGCGGCAATGGATTCCTTCCCGCTTCATCGTAGACAAAAACCTCATTGAGGATTTTGACCGCCTCAACTCAGAGGAGCCTGGGCCGTCAGGAGCCGTCCCTAGAAGGGGGGGTACTGTCATGTCCAAGAAACTTATAGTGAAAGTTTATTCTTTATGTTAGAGTTGTCATGTCCCTTTGTCTTGTGCTTTATGTCTATGCCCTTAATTATTTCTTCCTCTCATTTCAGGCCTCCACGCTCCCCGCCCCTTTCTGTCTCCTGCGTCCTTGATTATTTTCCCCGCCCTGATTGTTTCCAACTGTGTCCCCTTTACCTGTGTATATATTGTGTTAGCTCCCTCCTGTTAATTGTCAGTTTGTTGTCTCTCGAAGACCTACGTATCGGCTTACCTCACGGCCCTTTCACGGACCTTTCACGGACCTATGCTATAGATCACGATTCTAGTTTTCCTCGAAAGAGTGTTTGGTTTTCCTTATTTTATTACTGTGCAAAATTCCAGTAAAGTCTTTATTTTGAAACGCTATCTGAGTCTGAGTTTTGAGTCGTGCAATTGAGTTCATGCCTCAGTGTTCACCCCTTGACAATGTTTTGGTTCCTACCTTTTTATGTGCAACATTTAGAGGCGGAACTAATCTGCTGTGTTTTGTGTTACACCTGTTTAATCGACGCACTGGATAGTTGCAAAGGCAGAGCAACGCAAGACGTTAAAGGAAAACTACGGAAACCAAAGGAAAAATGCATATAAAGTTATTATCAACCCCTCTAGGTGACTAGCAGCCTACAAGTTACGTTTCGTGCTGGTTTTGTGTAATTGTGTGCGGTTGAGCTGCAGGTTTGTGTGTGTATGTATGTATGCTATGCGCTAGCTTGTGCTACATGCTATTGTTAGCTTGTGCTACTTACTGTGTGTGATATGTGCGCCGTTTATTGTTTGATTGGCGGCATTAACAGTGATGACATATGCATATATTACATATTTATTTGTTGTTTACCTTTTATATTTTTCTGTCTTATAACCCAGTTCTCCCGGGTTGGAATAGGTCCCACAAGAATAAACCCCGTATTTAATCAAGACCTCAGCCTCGTGTCATTTACTGGAGGGAGCTACATTAGTATTTTAAAAAATCTCCTGAGGGAGAATCCCCCCAGACCCCCCTGCAGGGGTTGGGTTTTCAGCATGTCAACTCTTTCACCTGTGGGGAAATTACAGGATTGGCTCCAGGTCGCCCTTTTTATTTATTTACTACAAGACAAATGTGCCTTTTTATTTCATACAGTTCAATTTGTATTGAGACAGGGAAATATCTAAACCTCACGCGTTGCATTTCACTGTCAAGGGGAGCGTGTATGTAATTACATTGCAAATACTGACTTGAGCCCCACCACTGTATGGGTTAGCCCTACACAAATACAAATACTCTGGCGCCACAACTGTTTGCGGTCTACTATGACAGAGAAGAGCCTATCAAGTTTGGCTGTACTCAGCATTGAATCAAAACGCACCATAGCTTTAAATCTTAATAAGTTTGTGTGGCGTTTTGCTGATCAAGATGGTACGCCGCATTCAGCTGTTATAGACATGCCAACTTGATGCTCTGCTCACGGATGAGTCGATGAGAATAATAAACTGTTTAAGAAGATGACCTTACGTGTGTAAATATATTTTATATATATATATCTCAAGTCCTGAGAAAGTCAAATAAGACGGTGTGTAAAACTTCACTGCCCAGCCGAAAAAAGGTAACCACTTTGATTTAACTAGGCGAGTAGGTAAGGACTTTCCACTGGATCATAACTGCAGCGATGTACCATAATTTTCGGACTATAAGGCGCACCTGAATATAAGCCGCAGCAGCTAAATTGAATGATGCGTACATATATAAGCCGCACTGGACTATAAGCCGCAGGTGTTTTAATGTTTAATTACCATATGTAAGGGTTCGTGCACAGAGGGGATTGTCTGGAAAGAGATGGCTGTTTGAGGAAGCTCCCATTTATTAACATTTCAACAAACAAGTTGCATATTTGCATAACGTATTCAAGTGTTACCATTTAGTGCAATAGTAGCTACAGAACATGTACTGTGCTGTGTAAACTGTACTGTATCACATAGCGTTTCAGACACACAAACTTTTCAACTTTCAAACTTAAACGGTGCGCTCCCAGCGCACGTACCGGCAGTGATCTACAGCAGTGGTTTTCAACCAGTGGTACAGGGACAAACTGTCTCGCTCTCGTAATGTCTGTCTGTCTTGCTCTCGTTCTGTCTCTCGTATAACTCTCGGTTCCACTTTCACTTTTGCGCGCTACCTGTCTCACTCTTTTCCGGCCTTCAGCTTTTCCTGCTGGAGCCCGCCGCTTAAAGGTGGGGGGCGCGGACCGGCCATAGAGCCCATAAAGTTAAAGGTGGTGGACTGTAACCTGTAAAATCCATAGATTTAGGAGGTCCCCTAGTGGCCGTTAGCTGTAAAAATCCATAGATTAGCCGCACCGTTATATAAGCCGCAGGGTCGAAAAATGGGAAAAAAGGCGCGGCTTATATTCCGAAAATTACGGTATATTTTTTATCTGAATACACGTTGTTTTAACCCTAATTGATGCAGTTAGTCATTTATTTAATGTTTGTTCTTTCTGATGTAAAGTCAAGGTTGTAACTTTTTGCAATGAAGTTGTGGGGCGCTGAACTGTTCCTTTGATTCTTTTGAATTATGATAGTAATTACTGGTTTTTCAAATTTGAAGGAGGGTGAGAAAGCATCTTGAGGAACGTTCATCATTAACTCCTCCAAAAAAAATAGTTTATTTAAAAATAACACTGAATATGTGAATCATAACAGTGATTGACAGCTGATAGGAATAATATGATTGTTAATATTATCATATTCATACAGACACACATCAATGAGACAGTTAATTAATGTACTTATTGCAGCAGTCTGCATATTTGGTACCCCTGCTGGTCTAAGAGTTAAACCAACTCATTCAGTTAAAATTCATTAAATTACGTGTGCCACCTTATATATTTATATTTAAGGCTTTACTGATGTGCCACAATAATGTCACCTATTGTTATTGAGTTAAAATATAAATATTGTGGCTTTCCAAGTTAACATTGATTGATATGACTGCAATTAAATTAGCATATACTTCTGCCAGGGGATGCGACCCCTGAAATTCTCCTGCCACCCTCTTGCCACCCCATGAATATTTGTCTAGATCCGCCCCTGGTGATGACCCTGCGTCAGAAGCCCGTCTCTTTTCGGTGCAGCAAAACAGCAGCGGTTCTTTAAAGCCTTAGCTTGGCCCTAGATTAACAATAAACACACAAGTATAATATTAATGTTCAGGAAAGGTGTGGTGAATGGACTGAACAAATCGCCGTAAATACCGATCAGGCAGAGAGGAGAGAGTTTCATGCTCTCTATGTTACGGCTACTTGACGGGCATCGCCAGGAAGACCCTCCGCTATACAAAACAAAACGTTACTACACGTAAGTATGATAGAGAATTGCGAAACTTTACCTGAAGCCAGCTATTCTCCGACAACATACCTACGCGGGGGCGGAAGCAAAACACGGCAAGAACGGAAGTGGGTAGGTCTGGGCACCAGCGAACAAGAGGCCGCCAGCTAGAAGCCTCTGCCCCTTTATAGGGTGCCCCCTTGCAGTGATAGGCTAAAAAGAATATGCATTACAAAACTATTTACTGCTCATCCTGCTACACTTGCAACAAACATATCTTGAACTTTTCATCCAGATGGTTAAAAGAGTATTTCAGGTATCAACTTCCAGAAGAGCAGTTACGGTTTTTTCATAGGACTTCTGGTGTTATTAATTATGCAAACAGCCTGCCTGTAGGTATGCTGACGTCAGCTGCCTCATGGCTATGGGTTAGAAATGGTCTGCTGCACCTTTTAGTAGGTTCAGAAGGCCTTTGTTATTTTTTTACATGTGTGCCCGCCGATACAAATACAATACGATGTGGATCTGTAGTGGTCTAATAATGACGTAGCGAACTAGGAAATGAGGTAAGATGTATGGACGGGTCAAATAAGACATACATTTTACCCAGGAGACAGCTGTTTGTGTCATGTGTGAAGACATACTGTAACTGAATACATTGATTTATTATAAGTCACGTGATATGAAAAATAACGTACCAATGTAACCCAAGCCAGGATCCTTTCCTTAACCTAGCCAAGTCGTTTTTGCTGCAAAAACATTAAACACATTATTCTGTTTGAATTCACAATGTTAACCAGGTGCTTAAAACTGTGATTGTTAAGTTTCACTTTTATTTTAGAAACATGCAGTAGCTGCAGTCTTCCCAATCTGCCTCTTCTGTAGCAACACAACGAAACTGATAACAAGTAGTAACGGGTCAAAAACGTGATAACGTTTCATCATGTGCTTCGAACAGACGGAACAATTATTTTAAATATGGATGAATTACCGTAATATTTGCAACAGTTCTCCTGAGCCCAAGATAGGTATTCCTACCAACTTTTTTAATACCTAGACATTTACTTTACGGCCGACATGAGGTTGACATCTATGGATTCTTCACAACTAGTTGAATGTATTGCCATGAAATTTGGTGCACACATTCATGACCCCTAACAATACATTTTAATCACTTGCGTTGATACAAGACTTTTCCTAAAGCTCATTCATCAGGCCAACACTTTGATTGGTCCTATACTTTGATATTTTCCCAAAGAGCTCGAAAACTAATGAAATTCCCATTGGCCTCGCTCAGCTGTACTCTATGTGTATTACTCATTTAAAAAACGTGAGCATACTTGCATGCTAAACTACGATTGCAGACATGGCAAACATAAGCCAAGACCTGACGTGTTGAGTTTATGAGCTTCCTTTTACTATAATTCTTAACCTTTGCTCACATGACATCAACCTCTGCCACAAATGTAAAAAGGGAATTATCTTGATTTTAGTAGTTAAAGATGTCAGTGTGTTTTTTTTATTTCAATTGGTAATGACCCTTACTGTATACAAAGTGTCAACCCAGTGACAGATCAGCCTCCAAATATTCAGATGCTGTTTGTATTTGTTTGGCATAAATGATCGGTTCATGTCCAAATAGTGTATGTCTATTAGTATAAAAAACGATTTTGAAATAATACAATCAATACAAATGTTTGGAAAACAAATCTCACTTGCAAGTTTTAAACTTACATTACCCTTCTTAGGGTTAGTTTGGCAAAGAGGTTCGAATGTGAGGTCTTATTGTCTGAGGAACATGAAAAGTGTCTCCTTAAATAATTCCAATATAAAGCTGAGGCTATCCATCTAATGACCAGAAATAACAAACATGTTTAAAAAGCAGGTTTGTCTGTGGAGTCCTCCCTTCAGAGGTTTGTTCAGGCCTAGCAGTGTAGACACCAACCCATAATCCTCCTGCAGACACACCTGTAGAGGAGAGTATAAAGACCCTGGACTGAACTGAGTCAAACATCATGCTTCAAGGAATCTCTCCACAGCAGCTCCACAGCCTCCAGACCGACCCTGAAGATGACTCCCTCTGCCAGCCTGCTGCTGCTGCTCCTGCTCGGCCTCTCTCAGGCACTTCCTCTCCAGGAGGAAGGAATCGAAGAAGATGAAGAAGAAGAAGTAGACGAAGAGGACACTGTCGACATCACCACCAGGATTTTGACCTCCAACAACGCCACAGATGAGATCCTGCTGGAAGGAGACCTGCTGGCTCCCAAAACCAGAAACGCCATGAAGTGTTGGTCCCAGAGCTGTCTGTGGAAGAAAGGCTCCAGAGGCTTAGTGACGATCCCCTTCACCACGAGCAGTCAATTCACCAGCTCGGAGAGACAGAAAATCACCAACGCTATGAATGCCTTCCACAGCAAGACCTGCCTCCGCTTCGTCCCCCGTCGGAACCAGTACGACTACATCAGCATTGAGAACAAGGGCGGATGTTACTCCTCTCTGGGCAGAACAGGAGGCAGACAGGTGCTCTCTCTCAACAGGCGGGGCTGTGTCTACCACGGCACCATCCAGCACGAGATCAACCACGCTCTGGGCTTCCAGCACGAACAGACCAGGAGCGACCGCGACTCATACGTCAGGATCAACTGGCAGAACATCAACCCGCAAAATGCCTACAACTTCAAAAGGCACAACACCAACAACCTGAACACCCCCTACGACTACAGCTCCATCATGCACTATGGAAAAACAGCCTTCTCTATCCAGCGGGGGAAGGACTCCATCACCCCCATCCCAAACCCCAACGTCCAGATCGGCCAGAGGAGGGGCATGTCTCGCTGGGACCTTTTTAGGATCAACAAGCTCTACCGTTGCTAATAACAATGCTGATGAAAAATCGTACTTTTTCTGCTTTGTTTTTCCTGTAATTAATCAAAAAACACTGTGACGTATGGAATCAACATCAAATATGTCACTGTTCTTCAAATGTTCAAACGGCAGATTATATGACCGTCGTCATATCCCTAAACAACCTAGTTAATAAAAGTAATGAAGAAATTACTGATTACTGTCAAGTTATTTTCATCATTTGATCTATAGTGGTCTCATAATGACGTAGCGAAGGAGGAAATGAGGTAAGATAATGTCGTGAAAGGAGCAACAAGTCCATGCAGACGAAGGGTGTGGGGGGGGGGGGGTATATGGGTGGTTAATGGGTGGATGTATGGACGGGTCAAATAAGACATACATTTTACCCAGGAGATAAAAGTGCTGCAGAGATTACTGATTGCTGTCTAGTTATTTTCATCATTTGTGTCTTTAAAAAAAAAATACACACATATGCCAACCCAGTCTCACGGCATTTTGTGTTTTAGTCACGACATTTAATCTATTGATTCGTGTTCACCAAAACGATTTTCACCTTTTTTTTGTGTCACACAGAACGATTTTAAAAGCAATGTATTTATATTGGTAGGTTGCAGGGGCGTAGCTGGGGGGGGGAGGTTAGGATGATTCCAAGGGCCCAGAACTGGGGGGGGGGGGCCCAGAGAACACTTTTATTATCTTTTTATTAATATGGTTTTATTATTATCCTCAAGTAAGTTAATGTAGATGTCTCAAAAGTATAATTGCCTGTATTAAAAAAGACGTCCAAAAAAAAAAAGGTGCTTGTTACTCTGTTTGACAGAATGAGCACCGCTCCCTTCATTCATTGCATGGTATGGGCGCCTGAGCAATGGAGCAAGCGGAGCAGGTGCATCCCCACAATTGACCTTGGGGGAGCAAACGTGTGCTTTTGCACCCCCACTTTTTGATCATATGAAACATATGATATGTCCCCCCCAATATATCACTGTAAACATAAGTATGTAATTTCAATCGAATTAATAATACGCAATGAAAGAACTTGTGCTGATTATAGACACTTAATAGCGAGTTTTTAAGTTTCCAAAGATTGTGACCCCCCCCTGCATTTCGCTCACAATGGTTTGATCAACTGCCTCCCACCCACAGCAGTCCTGATGTGGGTAGGCTGAAGCCCATCTCCTACTGTAACTAACCTGCACACTGTGTGTGTGTGTGTGTGTGTGTGTGTGTGTGTGTGTGTGTGTGTGTGTGTGTGTGTGTGTGTGTGTGTGTGTGTGTGTGTGTGTGTGTGTGTGTGTGTGTGTGTGTGTGTGTGTGTGTGTGTGTGTGTGTGTGTGTGTAGCCAGCCAACCAGGTAGAACATGGCAGAAAAAAGAAAAAATCAGGAGAAGGAGAGAAAGAGAAACAAGAGTTACAGGTAATGGAAATATCAGTCAGCTTAAAGTGTAGGATAACATAACAAATTAAGACACAAATACTTGGATAATATATTCCCCCCTCTCTCCCTTTCTTTACAGAGTAGCATAAAGATTGTGTATTCAAACCAGTTCAGTGTACTCATAAGTGTATTGCTCTCCTTAATGTAGAATGATGTGGTGACTGTGCAGACTCAGGGAGGAGGCAGAGGAAGTGAGAAAGAGACCCAAGAGTTACAGGTAATGGGATATCAGACAACTTAAAGTGTAGGATAACATCCCTAGTCAAAAAATGCTATAGGAATCTCTATACGTTTTTGGAACCCTATAGGAATCCTTTAGGATCCCTTAGGATTTTGAGACAGTTCTGTGCTCTATATTGCAGGAAATTGCACGTACAGGTGTTCATTAAATTAAAAAGATTCTGCCATGGAGGTGGTCGTGCCTGACCCACTCCAAACCACCCCTTGCCTGCCAGTTACTAATCTTGCACCCCCAATTTCAACTATAACTAGGTGGCACGGCAACGCACCAGCAGCTTGCAGCTTGAACAAACTGACAGGAAAATGTCCTCTACAGCTCATGAATCAGGAGCTCAGAAACGAAAGAAAAAACGTCAGCAAGAGGAAAATAATAAAAGAGGTCGACAGCTAGTCACCAAGTATTTTCACAAGAAAGGTATTTATTCACAGAACTTGTTTTGAAGCCCATAACAGCTTGGCCAACATTTTGTGGCTGACGTTAGCTACCTGTTGCTATCAAAAATTAGATGAGTGTAGATGAGCCCAGTGAATTTGTATCCAGCAGCTATGCCCTTTTGCTATGGCTAGCTAACCTAACCTCTATAATGTTACATGCTAATCACATCTGCTCTAATGCACAGATGCGGCTTCAGGATCAGTACCCCTTCCCTCAGGCCAGCTCCCAGTTGAAGGAGAGGGAGGTAAAGCAGCATGACTTGGGGTTAACAAACAGATTTTAAATATGCTTACCATGCATTGAATATAACTTTAGGTAATATTCACATTTAGTTACTCTAGTTCTTCCAGTAATTGCAATACCATTTACCACTGGCACATTAAATTGAGGTTGTTACAGTAGCTATAGCTAGATTTGAGCAATTGGAAAATATCTATACAAATGATTATTATTATTATTATTATTATTATTATTATTATTATTATTATTATAACAATTAAGAGATAGCTCGAGCTGTACTGTGTTATTACCATTATAGGGCATTTTATAAATTATGTACACTATGGATACTCTAGAGCCAGGGCCCTCGAGTAAGGCAGCCAATGAGGAGAGCAGAGGTGAAGAGGCAGAAGTACAAGTACAAGAAGAGGTCGAGGAACATGAAAGCAGCACAGATGAGGAGGAAGCAGCTATGGACAGTCAATGTCAGGGACAAAGTGAGGCTCCGACACAGGATGCCACAGATACTGAGCCACCTGTAGTGGTGTCTGAGGTAGAAGATCTGCTATCACTTGACCCAGGGTTGTTCCCAGCTAGGATGAGTGACAAGGACAGGGCAACTATCGTAAAGAAATTAGCAATGCGAGATACAGATCAAGAATTTCCACATGATTCAAAGGGAAAGAGATTTCCAGATTACTTGAAATACACCAAAGCAGATAAGGGTAGGGGAAAAGTGAAAAGGGACTGGTTGATTCACAGTGAAAGTGCAAATGCACTGTTCTGCATACCATGTGTTCTTTTCTCCAAGGAGCAAAAAATACCCTCTCTTAGTGCTTTGAGTAGTGACCAGGGATACAAGATGTGTGACGTCGAGTGGCGTCGCATGTATGATAAATTCCCGAGCCATGAAACAAGTAGGAATCACAGGGACTGTTATTTGCGATGGAAACACCTACAGTGTTCGGTTATGACTGCATGTGGCATTGATCATCAGTTGCGAGAGAGCTACAGTCTGAAATTGAGAAAAACAAAGCTATCTTGCAGAGATTCCTTGATGTCACTCTGCACTTGGCAACGAGGAATTTAGCTTTCCGAGGTAAAACGCATGCTTTGGGCGATGTCCACAATGGACATTTTGTAGGTACGCTAGAACTTTTGTCACGATATGATCCACTCTTGAAAGACCACTTAGACAAAATCAGGACATCCAAAAAAGGAAGCCAGCTAACTCATTATCTGAGCCCAGACATCCAGAACGAGTTTATTGAATTGCGCTGGGGAAAGGTTTTAAAAACCATTCTGACGGAAAGGGAGGATGCCATATACTATGGAATCATTTGTGATGCAACGCCTGACATTTCCCACACCGAGCAAAATGTTGTGCTCATAAGATATGTACATTATAATGAAGACACAGGCGAATGGGAGATCACTGAAAGATTTATTGAATTCAAAGATTTCAACGGAAATGTGATGTGAAATAGCAGGCATGATGGAGAGTGTGCTTCTGGATCTATGGATAGAAATTAGTGATTGCAGGGGGCAAGGGTATGATAATGGGGCGAATATGTCAGGGGAAATCAAGGGAGTCCAAGCCCAAATACTGAAAAAGAATAATCTTGCTACTTTCTCAGCTTGTGCCTCCCACACGTTGAATCTGGTAGGCGTGCATGCTGCAGAATCGAGCCCTGAAGTGTCCAACTTTTTTGGTTACATTAACCGCCTCTACACATTTGTAAGTGCCAGTCCATCTCGTTGGTCTATATACAAAAAGAAAACAGGTTGCTCTGTACATAGGCTATCTGACACTTGCTGGAGTGCGAGAATTGATTCTGTGAAACCTGTAGCAAAGCACCTACCTGGTGTCATTGAAGCCCTTGCTACCATACTGAGCTCATGCAGTCTCAGAGTTGAGGCCAGATCTGAAGCTATTGGTCTGAGGAACTACCTCATGTCATTTGATGCCATTGTCCTTCTCACCATTTGGGTGAAATTATTGCAATCTATTGATGACAGAAATGTGATACTCCAGTCAGGGAAAATCTCAATAGAGGTGGAGGCAGGTAATGTTGCTGCACTAAGAGATGAGATGCAGACTCTCAGAAATGGATGGGCTGCTATTCTGTCTGAGGCATCAATGGTAGCTAAGGAAATGGAAGTTCCACCTCATTTCAAAAAAGAACTTTGCAGTGAGAGGAGGAGGAAGAGGTTTCATGATGAAACTGCTGAAGGAACAGTTCAGGAGGATAGGCCAGAAACAACATTCCGTAACACTGTGTTTTTCACTGCCATGGACCAGATCATAAGTGACTTGGACACTCGGTTCTAAAACAACAGCAAATATTGTTGAAGAATTTGCTGCCATACTTAAAATTGGGAAGTTGAGTGACAGTGTCATGGCTTCTGTGTGTCAGCCACTGAGGGAGAAATACTCACAGGATCTCACAGATCAGTTTGAGAGTGAGATAAGGCATCTCAATAAAATATTTTCTGCCATTTTCCCCCTGATTGTAGCTCTCTTGATCTACTGAATGCAATATACAAGATGGAACTCCAGAGCATTTTTGGAGACGTTTGCATTGCCCTCAGAATTTTCTTGACGCTCCCAGTTACCGTAGCTGGTGGTGAAAGATCATTTAGTAAGTTGAAACTTATCAAGAGCTATTCAAGATCTACCATGTCGCAAGAGAGGTTGAACAGCCTTGCAATGTTATCGATTGAAAGCAAGCTGGCTCTGTCACTTGATTTCAAAGATCCCGTAAAAGATTTTGCCACCAAGAAGGTCCGGTGATTGGCTTTCGGGATTTAGGGATACAAATCCAGTCTATGACAGGATTGTGGGATGTTTCCCTATAGTAAGCTGAAAGGCTACAGCCCACATTGTGAACAATTACTATCTGATGCATAGTCCTCTAGCACTACATTTTTCATTGTTTGCTGTAAGTGTGTTCATGTCCTGAGAGTTTATTGTTTTATAATTGTGTTCAAATCTTCAGTTAATTTATACTTTTGTCCTTGTGTTGTTCAAATCTTACAGTAATGTACAGTAATAAGTCAAAGAATGTTGAGATTTTTTGTTTGTTCATTCCTGTATTGGGTGTAATTTTCAATTAAATAGACAGAAGATAAAGTTGATAGTCAGTGCATGTTGATTTCTTGCAGTCCATTACAGTTCATTAACTTCAACAGGGTTTTCGAGGTTGGGTTTCATCGTGTCGTTTAGGGGGTGGACGCAAGGTCATGACCCCACCAGTATCCAAGAATCCTGAATTGTCCCCACCAATAGCTCAACACTTGTCACTCGCGCCTCCTTGAATTACTTGCGCGTGTAACAGGTAGGGCTTTAGCACTCTGCTGAGAAAGGCAGCAACCCGGCCGCTACAGCAAAAAAGCTAGTGCTCTGCCCGCGACAGTTCAAAATCTGCTTCGTAAAAGGTATATCCAAGCAGGGAACGATTGTATACTACAGAGCACATCAAAATGTAAGTGTCTGTCAACCTAATAGTGTGCTTGAGTAGACTATTTGTGTTGGAGATGGGATTACAGAGAGACAGGACAAGTAACAGCTTTTGTATGTTGTGTATCAGAAAACATTGTCACAAGAATAGGGGAAAATATGCCTAGCTAGTGGGACTCAAGGTTCTTTGGTAGACTATTGCATTGGTCCATTCATTGAAGATGAACGCAATGCAACATCCTTTACTATGTTCACCCACCAACAGTTCAGGTGCTGAACTGCTGATCCGAATGTATAGGTAAAAACCATATTATGCGTTTTCATCAATAAATAAATGGCCAATTTTTTTTTTGCGTGCACGCTAACGTCCACTCGCATGGATTGGGGGCCCACAAATAGATTATTTTATGGGGCCCAGAATCTCCAGTTACGCCCCTGGTAGTTTGTTTCGTGCCTGCAACACGTATTTTTGACCTGTCGGGTCTTGGAAGACCGGAAGCTGTGGGGTTCATAAAAACATCTCCTTACTCAATATCAAGCCACAATTATTGTTTTTATTTGAAATCGTATAATGTCTGACTTTATTTCTCGTCTGTGAGGAAAATAAATGGGGCTTGGAGCCTAAAAATACTTAAATCTGTATTTTTTATAATCTTTTTTTCCTTCTAATTTGTTATTCTTTTCAAAATAACACACTGTTATTTACTCAACAATAACACACAATTATCCTTGTTTTTATGTATTATTACATTTGTATTATCCCGAAATGATCTGTAATAAAAGTAATGCAGAGATTACTGATTGCTGTCTAGTTATTTTCATCATTTGTGTCTTTTAAAAAAGATACACACACATGCTCATGAATGCAATGCCGACATGGTGCATGTATTCATCTTATCATTTTCAGTTCACTGTAAAGTCACACAGGAATTCTGTATTTCTGTATTTTTGTATCAGTATTGGATCGTGAGGTGAAAGTTACAATCCTGCAATTAATGTCAAGCTTTATCTTGCACTGAAAAACTTTTCTGATCAAAACTGAACAAAAATGAATTGAGGATGAACATCACTGACTGTTAGTCAGCCCCCAGTCCTGCCTCTCATGTATAACCATTATATTTTTACAACTGTTAGAAATTAAAATCAATGTTTTAATGGGGAAATGTAGTTTAAACATGCCGTCAGTTTTAATGCTCTTTTATACTGAAAAAACAGAAATTCTTGTGCACAAGCAGTTAAGCTTTTATTCTGAAAATCCTTCATCTACGGTTAGCATTTAGCATGTGGCTAATATACGATTTCCTGAAGAGGTGAATTTAGTAGCGAAATGATATGGAGTGGTGCAAACCGAAGCCTACTGATTTAACACTACTACAACTATAGATGTCGAGATACTACCATGCTGAATATTAAATGAAGGTACAGTTTATTTGAATACATTATTGTTTACAGATGAGAGTAGCATGTGACAACATCCGGAATGACCGGAAACCAAACGAGCCGATAAGTATTTTTTAGAGTATTGATTACAGCGTTTAGAATGTGTTAAATGAAAAGTGATGAAAGAGAATATGAGGAGAAAAGGCGTGTTAAGCATATATTGAATGTGAAAAGAAGCAATCCTCTGTTTAAATGCAACAACGGACATTGGAGACGAGACGAGCCGGCTGGCGGGGAGGAGCCAGCAGAGGATATATAACAGCATCGGAGGAGAGATCCTGGCTCTTCTCTTCCCTAACGAGGAGCGGATCACAGCTGTTTGTCTGACTGAACAATATCATGCTTGTGACCAACCCGCGCCTTTTTTAATTAAAGTACCCAATTGAACTTTCACAGAGACTCCATTTAGTCTCCTTTTAAAGCTTCTCTCCTGGACGGGAGAATAACGAACACAGTTTACAATCTGGTGACCCCGACGTGATCCCGCTGACCGAGGAGAGAAAACCAACCGGCTGTTTCCTGGAGACGCTTGCAGCCATTCGACACACAAGAGCTCAAATCAATCGGTAAGAAGATGCCTGTTATGACAAAGATTCTTCACTAGTTAAACTAGGCAAAGTTAGATTTGTGTGTTTGACGGCAGCCGGCGAATGCTGAAAATAGCTGTGCATTTTAATGTTAAAACAACCCAAATTGATAAAATAATCACTCTAAAACCACGAGGCGTTGTTTTGTCACAAGCAGGGTGAGTTCACACTTTCTTTTGTTCCATTAACCCTGCATGCTATTAACCATGTGTGGGTGTTGAATTTTAAATATAAATGTGTGTGGACATTGTACTTCGGATAGGTGCCTTGCTGTTTTCACATAGGTGTCTTTTGTTACGTTCCTAGAAATTAGTTAGCCTATGACGTAAGGGTATATAGCCCATTTGACGATTTTTGTTAAGATCTGGAGACATAGCGAATCGGTTAAGGGCCGAGTAAGTGAAAACCAGCAGGGCATAGTGAATCAACTCAGGGTTAAGTAACCGAAGTCAGTGCTTTAAAGAAAGTCCTTTTCAAGAAAAGGCTTGGTTAAGGTCTAAGCCTTTATCAGTGGTTAAAACTGTTCTGTTTAAAAAAAAGATATTGCAGGTGGGTTACGGTAATTTGAATTACAACAGCAGTGCAGTAATAAGACGACGGTCTATTATTAGTTGCTGATAGGTCTCCATATTGGTCCCGGTTTGGCGTGTCCAAATAGCAACAGTTAACCATAGTCGACTATAAAGTCAAATATTACGTGAACAGGTTTATA
Organism: Notothenia rossii; assembly: GCF_949606895.1. Classification (NCBI taxonomy): domain Eukaryota; kingdom Metazoa; phylum Chordata; class Actinopteri; order Perciformes; family Nototheniidae; genus Notothenia; species Notothenia rossii. The sequence continues at coordinate 35,358,381 of NC_136904.1, read as the reverse complement.
GCTAGTGCGTAAGGGTTCCTAGATAGAAATGTTGTTATTTTAAACTAAGTGTTGTTTTGGCTTGTATTTCAGGGTTTATAATACCACACCAGTGGTTTACTTTGTTACGGTTCGTTTAAAGATCACCTCGCCATTGTTTAAACTCCCACCTGAGAGCCGCATGGACAAATCTCTTTGTCTACAGGTCAGAGTGCGAAATAATCGGGTGCCATCTTGTTTACACCCCACATGTGGAAAAACAAAGACAGGGCAATCGCCATTTCGTGAAATGCAAATTCAAAGCACTCCTTTCTTTGTTCTTATGCAGCTGGTTTCACTCCAATGAGGCATTTTCCTGACCTCCATCTTGTGAAGAACGAATAATACTTCTTGTCACAGTTGGAACTAGAAGGCTGAATCAATTTTTGGATATTAAAGGGAAGGATTGTTGTATTTTCAAAGATTTGAAGTATTGCTGCTGGCAAATGTGTTTTGGCGGTTTTTGAAATATTCCTGCTTGCAAATTTGTTTTGGCGGTTTTTGAAATATTCCTGCTTGCAAATGTGTTTTGGCGGTTACGTGCTGTGTTGTTTAACCATAGTGTAATGTTCTTCCTATTTTAAAGATACTTTTAAGGAAAATAAGTTTCTCCTTGTTAAAAAACAACTCACCACAACAGCTATTCCCTTGTGGATTAAGCTAGGAAATTAAAATAGCGCACTCTGGTGGTAGTACAGAATTATTACACAAATAGAAGAAACACCATACCATGTGAAGTATAATTTTAAGTGTTATAAATAAACATAAGCTTGATCGCCAGAATAGAATTGCAAAGTGGTTTCTAATTATAAGATGAGAAACTTTACATAATAACATAACCTAGACTGTAGAATATTCAAACACCACTTTATTGAAGCTAACACAAGTTGAGACATTTGCATAATTTCATACACTTCGGTATGCACTGTACACAGTGGATTTAGATTTTTACCGCAGATTTCTATTTTCATATTTCAAAGTCAAAACCATACTGTACACTGTACAATTTTTATTTTTAACAATTTAAAATTTGCACAAATTTTATATTTTAATTTACTTTAATAATATTAACCAAAAAAAAAAAAAAAAAAAACCTGATTTAAAGTTAAGATCGGATGACATAGGATATTATTTATCAGGAACAAAGGTGCTAGTCGGAAGATTAGTGCTTCAATCTTTGATAACTTCATAATTTCATTCGAATAGGAAGAGAACATGCCACTTAAAGACACTAAGTTGAGACCAGACGCAGAACCATGCACAACTGCAGATATTAAGGAAAGGGTAAAAATCAGATCAGATGCTACAACAGTTCCAAATCTTAGACGGAAGACATGGACCCAATATGAGAAACTGTTGGAACAGTGGCAAACGAGAGGACTGCTTCCAGCAGATAATCAGCCTGAACCAACGAAAGCCCATAGACAATCTGTAATTGACCATGAGAATGGAGAATACCTGCGAGAGCAACAAGCATGGATCAAAGCCGGACAACCCTCCTGGTATGGACCTGCAAAGATTGCTATGAACAAAGCGGAGATAAGAAAAGTACATGTTACAAGTCTGATGCTCCATTTAAAGTGTTCTGTAACTGGGACGGCAAACATGTACGTCGTTCAAAAACCAAATCCGCTAGAACAGGAACACACAGCGGAAAAAATAGAAGAAGTTCCAATAATCCAAACTCCAAAGCTCTATCCAGACCTGCCTCAGAAACCTCCTCCTTACATAACGGAATCAGAACTGTTCTCTGAAGCCTCAGTACAAGCCCCAACTTTTAATGTTTCAGGAGGAATATTGAAGTTCGACGATGTCCCCACAGAAAGAAGTGTTAAAGAATTGGACTATGAAGTAAGAATGCTACACAGTAAATCTGACCAGCTGCGGGAGATTTTCAAACACGAAATGCAAGAATTGAAGGACATGACTAGACAGCATCAACTTCAGCAAAACACATTACGAACACCTATGTCATTCCAGCCCAACAAGAAACCTCCCAGTGCTGAGGCATCATCAATGGCAGGTTCGGACATGCCGATTTTCTCTCTGCTACTACCAAAAAACACAGGAATGGATGATCAGGAAAAGTCCGGAGTGCGACAGACAAACAAAGACAACAAGAAGAGGAGAGATTCCGGGAGATGATGGTAGAAAAACATGGACAGGACAAAGAAAAGGAAGAAAGAAAACTACAAATAACAAAAACATGGGGACAATCACAAACAACACGCCGAACAAACTACTCTCCTGACTATTCCAAAGGACAGGAAGATGACGACGGTGCACAGTCGGAAACCAGTGTACACTCCCCATATCATGAACAATCACATCAACAACGCAGTCTTGCAACTCCTACTGAGAGTACTAGTAGTGACGAAAATGAGCAACATTACTCTGGGACATGCCCCAAAACAAACAAAAAAAAGACCTCTCAAAGAACCAGGACTGGAGTACATACCTCCATGCCATTGATAGCGGCTGGAAGAGGATTTGACTACCAACCATGGACTCACAGGGACATGGAATCTTTAGTGGCCAAACTACCTCCACTCACCCAAGGAGGACAGAAGTGGGTGAATGATCTGGAGAAATACACAGTCCAAGACCACCTGTGCTTGGGAGACATGAGGGCATTGCTTGGAAGGATAGAGGGAAGACTAGAGACAAGAGCAGTGGATTCCAAGGCTAAATGCACCAACTCTCCAGATGATATTTCATTCAACAAAATCCGGTCGAGGTATTGGGCTGCCATTCGTCACATTTACCCAACAACACGCAGTTTACATGCCCTCAACAGCCTGAGAAAAGAGCCTGGGGAAGACATGCATGCCTTCCTGAAGAGATGTGAAGGAGTGTGGGAGGACTGCACTGGAGAACGACATGACACTTCGCCAGCTGTCATAATGTTGTGGAAGAACGCAGTCATAAAAGCCCTTCCCAAATCAGTGCAGGCACGCCTGTGAGATGTCGTGGGATTGGAAGCTAAACTCCCAGAAGAATGGAGATTAAATCTCATACACCACGACATCAAATACCAGGAAACAATGGTGGAAGACGATGAAGACACAAAGAAACTGGCGAAAAGACTATTGAAGATGCAGGTAGCTGAGAGAGATAACGAAGCTAATACAAACAAGAAATTGACAAGGCAGATGCCAGCTGTAACAGCAAAAGTCATACTAACAGAGAAAGAAGTGCAGACGCCTCAAACAGTTCAAACTCAGATAGTGCCAGAAAATCAGATGCAGAACCAACAAAGAGGTAGAGGAGGTTTCCAAGGAAGAGGCAGAGGAAGAGTTTTCCGGTTTGAGGGATGCTACTTATGCAGTCAGCCGGGCCATTGGGCTAGAGATTGTCCAAATCAACAAACACAAAACCCACCACCATCTTTACAATACAACCCTACGCAATTTCAACAGCCCCAGACACAACAGTATCATCCCCAAGCACAGCAACCGCCTGTGTATACCCCTGTCCAACTACAGCCACAAGCACCCATGTACATGCCTTCACAGTATCAACAGAGGGGAGGGCCTAGTGGAGGCAGAGGATTTCAGGGACAACCAGGAGGAGGAGGGGTGCCAAACATGAACCAGATGCCTCTGACAGCTTGGAGTGGTCCATACGTATGAGGAGGCCCAGAGGATCCAATCACAGGTGACGTAATTCCAGCCCAAGATGAACCAATGGTCACCTGTGAGATTGAGGGGGAGAAGGTGGAAATGATGGTGGACACAGGAGCCACAGCTTCCTGTTTGACAAGATTGAAGGGAAAACCACCACCACTCTCAAATCATACCCTCAAAACAGTTGGATACTCGGGAAAAATTTATGTACAGAGATATACATTACCATTGGTCACAAAAATTGGGAAGCAGCTCCTGCAACATCCTTTCCTCTATGCCCCAAACTGTCCCATAAATCTGATGGGGAGAGACCTGCTCGTAAAATCAGGAGCGAGAATTCTATGCACACCAGATGGGCTGATAATCCAGTTTCCAGGCCAGATACCACTCCACCAGACATACGACGGACAACAGAGAATCATGATGATGGCAGCAAATCCAGAAAACGGCGAAGAAAATGACACAACCACTGTGTACTGGAGCCGCCTGATCACCACTGAAATCGATACTCCACATGTCCAAAGAACATACATGGCCTGGAAACCATGGATAAATACACTAGGACCCTATGGGCCCCCGCAAGATCCTCTACATTGTACGTACAATTATCTTAGGCGACCAGATGAAGAATATCAAGATGCATGGATGGAAGATAAAGAGGGAAGAATGGAAGATTTGACTGTGGCAGACATCTACGTAGGACCGCAGGGTGTAGCAGCAGCGGTAAAACTCACACCAGAACAAAAACAATGGTACAATCTATCTGAAGAAGCTGTTCCTCATGTCCCACTCGCCATGACCATAGGAGCTGAGTCCAGATCATTGGGTGCAATGATAAAGACTGCATTGAACACTGAGTGGATGGCGACAGAATCACCTTTTCTGTCGCGATCAATAGACCAGACAATGTGGAGGATTGGGAACAACAGCCAGGAACGAGGACTATTGGAGAAGCAAGAATAGGACAGAGATCATGGCCGAGAACACACAAACCATCCGGACACAGAAGAAATGCTAATGCAGGTGCCTACACATCTTTGGACCACCGGAGACTACGATGTTGGATTAGTGAATCATGAAGTCTTAGTGGAACTGGTGGAAAATTACAAACCATGTTGGCGGCCGCAATACAAATTGAGGCAAGAACAAATAGATGGAATAGGAAACACCATTCAAGGATTGTTGCAGGCTGGAGTAATCAGGCACACCGGCTCAAATTGGAATACTCCCATCTTACCGGTACCAAAAGCTGGAAACAAGGGATGGAGAATGGTCCATGATCTGAGAGAAGTCAACAATGTCACTAAAACTGCTAATATTCCTGTTCCCGATCCACATGTAGCATTACAAAATCTTAATCCAGGTCACAAATATTTCACAGTGATAGATCTAGCTAATGCATTCTTTTGCTTACCATTAGATCCAAAAGTCCAGGATATATTTGCTTTTACGTACCAAAGACAGCGATATACTAATAATCGGATGCCACAGGGTTACAAGGATAGCCCAGGACTATTTAACAGTGCTTTGAAACAAGACCTCAGTGCATTGCACCTACCGGAGGGAGTAATTTTGATACAGTATGTTGATGATTTGCTGCTAGCCGGGCCAGATGCAGCAACATGTCTGACTGTGACACAACAATTGCTAATCCTACTGGCCAATGTGGGCTATAAGGTGAAGAGAGAAAAAACACAGATCGCAAGGAGAACAGTTACATTCCTGGGAAGGATGATTTCCTCAAACAGTCTAACTCTGACACCAGCACAACGGACTTCCATCCTCTCCCAACCAAAGCCCAAAACAGTGCAACAAATGCTTGCGTTCCTGGGCCTGACAGGTTACAGTAGGACGTACATACCTGACTATGTGGATTTGACACAACCACTGAGACACATAATTGCAGAAGCAGGAAACAGAAATCTAAAAGCCACTCTCGAGTGGACATTGTTGGCCGAAGAAGCTTTCACGAAGACGAAGCAAGCCCTGAGTCAAGCGGCACACCTTTCCACTCCGGATTATGACGACGATTTTTGCCTTGATGTTTCTGAATCAGGTGGAGTAGTCAATGGAGTCCTGTTTCAGAAAAAAGGGGGAGTGAGACAGGTACTGATGTACCATAGCTCAAAGCTAGACAATATAGAACTGGGCCAGACAGGATGTGCAAGACACCTAGCTGCACTAGCAAAAGTCATTGAGAAAACTGCACATGTGGTAATGTGCCACCCATTGAAAGTAAACACAGCCCATGGAGTAGTAGCATTCATAAATTCACAGGCATTCACATTTTCCCCAATCAGGAAAATCAAGATTCAGACCAGTCTGTTGAAACCACACATAACATACCAAAGTGGTTTAAAAAACATGTCTACAGGACTGAGCACGGAAGAGCACACACCCCATGACTGTCAGTTCGTCTCCCAAAAGGATCTCAAGATAAGATCAGATTTAGAAACAGATTCTCTGGACCAACCAGACTTCACTCTCTACAGTGACGGCTGCTGTTACAACGGAGATGACGGGAATGTGGCCTCCTATGCAGTAGTCCGGCAGGAGGGAGAAAATGTACAAACCATAGAAGCAGAAATCATCCCCCAACCTGCTTCGGCCCAACTGGCAGAAGTAGTGGCACTCACCAAAGCCTTGGAGCATGCAGAGGGACAACGAGTCAACATCTATACAGATTCAGCATATGCCTATGGAGCAGTGCATATAGACGGACCACAGTGGATCAGAAGAGGGTTCCTAACATCTGCTAAGACACCAGTAAAACATGCCGAAGCTCTAAAACTCCTGCTGACATCTTTACTGTTGCCCGCAAAAGTGGCAGTAATGAAATGCAAAGGACATCAAATATTGAACAATGCAATATCCAGAGGAAATGATGCAGCAGACAAGGCAGCAAAGAAGGCAGGAGGGTACAGCAAGCAAATGATATGTACAAAGGCTAATAGTCAAGAGGAGTTAACCACTGAACACATCAAAGACATGCAGAAATATGCTGGAGTGTATGAACAGAATCAATGGAGTCAGAAGGGAGCAAAGGAAGTAGATGGCCTGTGGAGAGCCCACGACGGCCGTTTAGTCGCACCTGCAAAGTTATGCCACCTGCTAATAGAACAATCACATGGTCCCACTCATGTAGGCAAAGCAAGAACAACAAAAGACATTGAACAACAGTGGTGGCATCCCTACATGAAGGACATGGTTGAAAACTTTGTTAATGACTGTGACACGTGCAATGCATTCAATGTAAAAAAGCCATATAAGTGCCCAATGGGAAGATATCCAGTCCCAGAAGCCCCATTCAAAGACATTTGTATTGATTATACAGACATGGGAGCAGACAATGTGGTCAGAGGGTTTAGATATATGTTAGTAATGATAGATCGTTATACGAGATGGATTGAAGCCATTCCCTGCAAAAAAGAAGACGCAAAGACAGTCATAAAATGGCTCAAAACAGAACTCGTACCCCGTTATGGAGTGCCAAGGATAATAAGATCAGACAATGGTTCACATTTTACAAGCAAACACTTAGAGGAAGTTGAGTTATATTTCGTTATAATTCATAAGTTTGGGTCAGCATACCACCCACAATCTCAGGGTATAGTAGAAAGAGCAAATAGAACATTAAAGGGGAAAATAGCAAAAGTAATTTTTGGCACAAACATGAAATGGGTAGATGCTTTGCCTCTGGCACTCATGTCAATGAGATCTTCTGAGGGTGCTAAAACACATCTTTCACCCCATGAGTTGTTAACTGGTCGGCCAATGCCTGGGCCTCGTAGAGAAGGAGGGACTGGCCCAGTTTTAGACATCAGACAAATAGAAGTGGATGAATATGTCAGGGCTCTGAGTAATATTATCCAAGTCTTGTCTACACAGGTTCAGAGAACTGCAGAAACACCAGACGAGACACCAGAAGAGACTCCTGTACGGCCGGGGAACTGGGTGAGGTTGAAAGTTCACAAAAGAAAGTGGGCTGAACCCAGGTGGACGGGTCCGTGGGAAGTAGTTGAAAGAACTTCACACGCTCTCCGGATAAAAGGTAAAAAAGGAGCAAATTGGCACCACCTGACACATTGTCGCCCTGCATCGGCACCTTCCAGAAAGCTCTCGGAAGTTAGTACTGATTTGGCAGAGCTGGAACAAAACAAATAACAAATCAAGAGATATTAAGATAGAAACAGCTCAAAAGACGAATTGTCTTTAGGTTTTGTAGATTGAATACTAAAACGGAATAACCATTCTTGTTTTAGATCTGAGACCTATTTATTTTACCATTCAAAAAAGAGTCCAATATTTTTGTTTTATTATTTTCTATATATTTATTTTTGCTTTCATTATTTAAAAAAAACTCTGGAACTGATATAACCATGGGTAAAATTGATGAAGTGCCATTCAAGAAGTCAGAACAATTAAGGGGCACCAAAGGGATAAGAATCGTAATATCATTGTTAGCTCTGTTCATCACAATTGGCATTTCCTGGTTGGGAAGGGGATACAGCATCATGAAGAACCCGAATCCATTCGTGCACTCGTAGAAAATGCCAATATCCCTAATGAACCTTCAACTGTGTTTGATAGACTTCCATTTATCCCCAGAGCCAAAAGAACAGCGGAGAGACAGGAGGAAGGGTTAGAAATACTCATCCCCAGAGGTGAAGCGGTTACGGTCAGTCTTGATGTGTGTGATGTGGTTGTATGTGGAGAGCTGCGAGACAAAACAGGCCATGACTTTTATGGGTGCATTCATGCTTGGGGACGGCCAGATGATAATTCATGGTGTCCCAGTTCAGAGAAGGTATATTGGAGTGCTAGGGCAGAAGGAAATAACAATCCCCCTGGGTTGACGTTTAGGTCTCAGCTATCTTTTTCCAAAGGTCGCCATAGTGGAGGCATGAACAAACACAATCCAATAATAATTGCTTTTAAAAGCGCACTCACTCCCCATTTCAAGAAAAAGGGAGACGTCACTGCATTCCATTTATTGATGGGGATAGAAGTTCCAGGAAATGACCCAATGGGATCAATTTTTGTGAAAATAATTGACCCACCAGCTGATATAATTCCTGATCTCGCCCCAATATATACTGAATCCCCTTTTAAACGAGAACCAGAAATACTCCCTGCTAAATCTGTGAACAATCCATTGGTCACCTATCTGAGTACGACCTCTATACAGAAAGTCATAGCAGTAGAAACAGGATACGAGGACACAAATTCCTGGTTAGACTGGGTTGTTTATTCTGTTAAGCAGAGCAAGATGGCGGACTGTCTGGCTTGTGCGGCTGCCCGACCAAGTTTGGGAACAGTGCCATTTCCATTTAACGCCCACAATAACCCAAGAGAACAGCTCTGTATGTACAAACTCTATGGGAAAAAATCCCCAGCAGATTGTGTCGACATTGCACAAAAATATCCAGTGGTAAAAATGAATGACATTCCACCTGATTTCACATCTTACGAGGGACTTTATGATTGCATCACAAGGGACCAGTGCTTGAATTGGAATAAAAAAGGTGCCAGTACTCTAAATCAGCAACAAGTATTTGGCACAAAGTCATAGTATATCCTATAATGCTGGTGGGTTTGTCTCTTTACTGTATATTTTAGAAAGGCTCACTGTACTTAAACAAAATGACTCAGGGTGCATCTGAGATTAGAGGGGGTGCAGTGGGAAAGTGCTATTTTTATAAGTGGGGAGTGGACCTGACACCCTCTAGTCTAGGGGGGTCCGGGGGCATGCTCCCCCAGGAACATTTTTTTTTAAATATTGAAGTTAGATGCATCAATCTGGTGCACTTTGAGAGCAAAATGAAGAGATATATGGATACCTCTCAACATCCATAATGAAACAACTGTAAACAGACTTACTTTTTCTTTATGGATATAAAAGAAAGTAAAGCTTGACTCCTACTGGCTGGTTAAATGACTCCTCGTCCCTGAGGCCACTACCAGTTTTGTGTGTCATTTTGCTGGATTTATTTGTCAATAGCGTTGCTGCACAAAGTGATAGCCCTCTAGTTTAAATCTACTACGCAAAAATAAACATATGGAGATGGGTTACTATTTAAAAAAAAATGCAAATCTATTTGGGAACACTGGGGCCGGGCCTCAAATCCTATAGGGGGGTCCGGGGGCATGCTCCCCCGGTAAGATTTTTTTTAAAATGTTGGACTTAAATGCATCAATCTGGTGCATTTTGAGGGGGAAATAAAGAGACTACACCCATATGAAACAAAAATGTATACATTTAAATAATCATAAAATCATAAGTACATGGCCATAACCAATAACATACAATATCCAATATGAAAAAACATTGAAACTTGTTTATTTATTTGTTTTTGGTTCATTTATAGTTGTGAGTGTGTCTGGGCTCCTGAATCGGCCTCTCCTGTCTCCCTCCTCTCCCCCCTGCTCCTCTTTGAGGCAACAGCAAAGACTAGTTTTGGCTCTCAACAAGTTTATCTTACCTTTTTTCACCTAGTTAACATTTTGTTTGTATTATTCATGCATATTTTACAAATCACTACCCCCTCAAATGGAAATATGTGTGTACATAAATGGTGACCGAACCGTTTGAGACCCACTGAGATAACTTAAACTAAGTTAACTATCTAAAGACTCAAGAGAGTAATTTACCTCACCAGAGCTGTAGTTATCAGCCTCTCAGTCTGACAGCAAAGGACTCTCCCTCCACCTTGTTGTTTTAACAGCTCCTTATATCCGTTAGCGCAGCTAGCTAGCACCAGATGCTAACAACAATACACGTAACCGGTGCGCGCGCTTTCTCGCTCGCTCGCGCCACACATACACCAACACACACCCTCCCGAGCTTGAATGACACAAAGAGACCAATCGAGGGCATTAGTATGATCTGTATGAAAGTGGCAATGTCGGCAGGCCACGTCATGTAGACAGCCAGTCACCCTCTGTGAGGCAGAGTCAGACCCACATTTGCGCTGCGTTGCGTTTACAATATATACGTATATTGCCGGCGGCTGAGTACCGGCATTTTAGTAAGAAGTGCCGGTACCGCATGGGTAAAAATCAGAAGTGCCGGTACTGCGTACCGGTGAGTACCGGCCCAATTCAAGCACTGCAAGGGACTACCTAAAAGGTTTAGAAGTAGGTACTCTTAAGTGGTGCAATTCTACAACGATTTTAAGCCAGCAGGATTTTCTCCCAGGTATAGCCATGCCCATCAGGCAGTATCCCAGAACAGATGTGTGGTGGTATTGTGGTACTAAAACCCTGTTCTCAGTTTTACCACGGGATTGGACAGGGACCTGTGCTCTGGTACAGCTAGTGATGCCTTTCTATGCAGTACCAATGACGGCCGAGCAACTGATAAACATGGCGGTCCAACCCAAAGCAACTAGAGCCAAAAGGTCAGTCGGTAGAGGGAGTTTTGATTCCATTGTGTACATTGACAACATAGGGGTGCCCAGGGGAGTCCCAGATGAGTTTAAAGCTAGAAACCAGATCTTAGCAGGGTTGGAATCCATTTTTCTTTGGCCCACCATAAATAAGAACGTGGACTGGATTAACTATATCTACTACAATCAGCAGAGGTTCATAAATGACTCCAAGGATGCGATGAAGGGACTAAGTGAACAACTGGACAAGACCAGCCAGATGTCTTTGCAGAACAGAGTGGCCCTAGATATGTTGTTGGCAGAAAAAGGGGGAGTATGCAAAATGTTTGGAACATTATGTTGTACTTTCATCCCAAACAATACCTCACCTGATGGATCGGTAACCAAGGCTCTGAAAGGACTCACTACTTTGAGCATGGAGTTAGCAGACAACAGTGGGATAGAGAAGAACCCCCTCGAGGATTTCTTGGATGGTTGGCTGGGGAAGTTCAAGGGTTTTTTACTAAATGGACTGATCTCTGTCTCAGGTGTGATCGTGACATTGGCACTGTGTAGTTGTTGTTTCTCAACCTGCATCCGCGCTTGTGCAAACCGACTGATTAATGGGGCCCTCAACCAGGAATATGCTAGGGGTCAATATCAAATGGGGGGACAGTTTCCAATGTTAGTAGAACAGGACGATCCACCCCCGTATACAGATGTTGATGAAAATGATGAGTTAGTTTGAATGATGTTAAATGATATGGATGTTCAGAGATGAGATTGTTCAATGAATGTCCAGCCGATGTGATTCTTTAAATGATATCGTTAGAAGAAGTGAGCAAAATGAAACCATGGAACAAATCCATTTCAATTTATTTTTATACTATTCCAAGATAGTGTATTTTTATTTTCAATTTATTTTATACTATTCCAAGATAGTATATTTTTAAGCTCCAATTTATTTTACACTACAACCAGATGGTCTATTTTATTTGACTTTACTATTTTATGCTATTCTAATATTGTGGATCTCATGTTGTAAAAATCATTGCTATTCTAAAATGGTTTGTTTCTTTTCACTTTGTAAAAACAAGTGCCTTAACACTGAGCGTGGTATGAGAACGGTTTCTGTGAAAGGAGGAACGAAGAAATGTTCTGATACCAAGCCATTGCTGCTATTTTGAAGAATGATATTGAATGTAAACACTAGAAGTTATGAACAAGGGAAAACTTTTATGTTTGAACACAGACAAGAATTTATTTTGTATTTTTGTAAAGCCGGCTGTAAAACCATTCCATTTGATTGTATTTTTGTTAATATGAGATATGTAATATGCAAAGTTCAGATGAAGAACTCATTGATTTCAGTATTATACACACCTTTTAGGTGTGTAAGGAGGGACTGTTAGAAATTAAAATCAATGTTTTAATGGGGAGATGTAGTTTAAACATGCCGTCAGTTTTAATGCTCTTTTATACTGAAAAACCAGAAATTCTTGTGCACAAGCAGTTAAGCTTTTATTCTGAAAATCCTTCATCTACGGTTAGCATTTAGCATGTGGCTAATATACGATTTCCTGAAGAGGTGAATTTAGTAGCGAAATGATATGGAGTGGTGCAAACCGAAGCCTACTGATTTAACACTACAACTATAGATGTCGAGATACTACCATGCTGAATATTAAATGAAGGTTGTAGTGCCGAGAGATAGGGAGTCAGAGGCGGTGCATCGAAGGTGCAAAGTTGTCTTTAATAGAGAGCTGCAAAGGACATGTTGTCGGGTCGCAGCCCGGGACGACAAGAGGAAGAGCCAGGAGGGCACACAATATATATAAGGAACACACAACAGGTCCGTGTGGAAACAAAACCCCAATTGTAGTTCCATGTGTGAATTATGAACCAGTGTATCAATACGTGGTCACCACACAAGCCCCCCCAGAATTCAAATATGGCAAAATAAATCCTCGCGTCCGTGGAGGAAGCACCACAGGGGCCGAGGAGGGCGGGGTCGCAATTGAGGACCGGGCCATGGAACGGGCCGACGAAAGGAGGCCGCATGAGAGGGTAGGGACCCTAACGAGGGCTAGGGCACCCCCACCGGGGGCGGGCCGGAACGGGCCGTTGTAAGGGGGCTGCAGTAGGTGTCGTGGCGAACCCAGCAGGAAAAAACGCTGCCCGGCCGCAGGCGAAGGCACGGCGGCGGCGGGCATGAAACCTCCGGAAGGACGGAGCGGAATCCCAGGAAGGCAGGAGCAGTCACCCCGGGAGGAAGGAGCCTTGGACAGGGGAGAAGCCAGACGGAGCGCCGTCCGAAGCTGCCGTCGAGGCCAACCGTGAGCCGCGGTAAGAGGAGAGGCCAGGCAGGGTCCCGGAGCGCGCCACCCACGGGCCAATGAAGGCATGGGCGACGTCCGAAACCGCCGAGGCGAAAGAAGAGGCCAGGCAGGGTCCCGGAGCGCGCCACCCACGGGCCAATAAAGGCATGGGCGACGTCCGAAACCGCCGAGGCGAGACGGGGTCCAGAAGCGTGCCACCCAGGCGCCGATGAGAGCGCGGGTGGCGTCAGAAGCCGCCGTCGAGGTGATGAAACAGCGAGAGGGTCCACACGAGGCCGACCAGACATGGTCGAACCTCCTCTCAGGCACCAGAAAAAGCTCAAAAAGGGCCGTACTGTCCACGGTCCAAAAAAGGTAGGTGAAATCGTGAGAGGATCCACACGAGGCCGACCAGACATGGTCGAACCTCCTCTCAGGCACCAGGGGGAAAAAAAACAAACTCAAAAGGTCGATAGCCGTTAGCAGCTAGCCGTTAGCCGCTAGCTGGCAGCCGTCGGTAGCCGCTAGCCGTAGCCGTTAGCTAACGAGGTTAGCTGCTAGTCGTCGAAGGCTAGCGCAGCCTGGACGTGCAGCCGCACGAGCAGAAGAAAACAGCCCCAGGAGGTAGCAATCGGGTTCATCCCTACCCAGCGGGTCGTGCATCGTCTCCCTGTTGGTTGGAAGACCGATGCGGGAATGGCGAGCAACGTCCCCAGCCATTCTGCGAGGCGTGCACCGAGCCTCAGTCCGCGTGCCGGTGGCAGCAACGGACGATTCCAAAAATCCCCGGCATTTCGAGAAAGAAACCTGAGTTTCCTTTGCCGTGTTCGGGTCCGTCTCGGAAACTTCTGCGAGACTTATATGTCAGGGTCACCAATGTAGTGCCGAGAGATAGGGAGTCAGAGGCGGTGCATCGAAGGTGCAAAGTTGTCTTTAATAGAGAGCTGCAAAGGACATGTTGTCGGGTCGCAGCCCGGGACGACAAGAGGAAGAGCCAGGAGGGCACACAATATATATAAGGAACACACAACAGGTCCGTGTGGAAACAAAACCCCAATTGTAGTTCCATGTGTGAATTATGAACCAGTGTATCAATACGTGGTCACCACACAGTACAGTTTATTTGAATACATTATTGTTTACAGACGAGAGTAGCATGTGACAACATCCAGAATGACCGGAAACCAAACGAGCCGATAAGTATTTTTTAGAGTATTGATTACAGCGTTTAGAATGTGTTAAATGAAAAGTGATGAAAGAGAATATGAGGAGAAAAGGCGTGTTAAGCATATATTGAATGTGAAAAGAAGCAATCCTCTGTTTAAATGCAACAACGGACATTGGAGACGAGGCGAGCCGGCTGGCGGGGAGGAGCCAGCAGAGGATATATAAGAGCACCGGAGGAGAGATCCTGGCTCTTCTCTTCCCTAACGAGGAGCGGATCACAGCTGTTTGTCTGACTGAACAATATCATGCTTGTGACCAACCCGCGCCTTTTTTAATTAAAGTACCCAATTGAACTTTCACAGAGACTCCATTTAGTCTCCTTTTAAAGCTTCTCTCCTGGACGGGAGAATAACGAACACAGTTTACACAACCCATGTATAACCATATTATTTGGGCCACAGAGCTCAGCATAAAACAATTTCAACAAAATTAAAGAACCCAGTGATCTTTTTACTTGCAACAAACATATCTTGAACTTTTCATCCAGATGGTTAAAAGGTATCTTGAACGACTTCCAGAGCAGCAGTTAAGTTTTTTTATAGGACTTCTGGTGTTGTTAATTATGCAAGCAGCCTGCCTGTAGGAATGCTGACGTCAGCTGCCTCATGGATATGGGTTAGAAAGGATCTGCTTTACCTTCTAGTAGGTTCAGAAGGCCTTTGTTATTTATTCACATGTTTGCCCACCGATACAAATACAATACGATGTGGATCTATAGTGGTCTAATAATGACGTAGCAAAGGAGGAAATGAGGTAAGATAATGTCGTGAAAGGAGCAACAAGTCCATGCAGACAAAGGGTGTGGGGTGTGTGGGGGGGTATATGGGTGGTTAATGGGTGGATGTATGGACGGGTCAAATAAGACATACATTTTACCCAGGAGACAGCTGTCGGTGTCATGTGTGAAGACATAACTGAATACATTGACTCATTATAAGTCACTTAATACGTAAAAAAATATGTAACCCAAGCCAGAATCCTTTCCTTAACCTAACCAAGTCGTTTTTGCTGCAAAAATCTTAAACACGTTATTCTGTTTGAATTCACAATGTTGACCAGGTGCTTAAAACTGTGATTGTTAAGTTTCACGTTTATTTTCACAGCTAGTTGAATGTATTGCCATGACATTTGGTGCACATATTCATGACCCCTAACAATACATTTGAATCACTTGCGTTGATATCAGACTTTTCCTAAAGCTCATTCATCAGGCCAACACTTTTATTGGTCCTATACTTTGATATTTTCCCAAAGAGCTCAAAAACTAATGACATTCCCATTGGCCTCGCTCAGCTGTACTGTAGGTGTATTACTCATTTAAAAAACGTTAGCATACTTGCATGCTAAACTAAGATTGCAGACATGGCAAACATAAGCCAAGACCTGACGTGTTGAGCTTATGAGCTTCCTTTTACTATAATTCTTAACCTTTGCTCACATGACATCAACTTTTGCCACAAATGTAAAAAGGGAATTATCTTGATTTTAGTAGTTAAAGATGTCTGTGTGTTTTTTTATTTCACTTGGTCATGACCCTTACTGTATACAAAGTGTCAACCCAATGACAGATCAGTCTACAAATATTCAGATGCTGTTTGTATTTGTTTGGCATAAATGATCTGTTCCTGTCCAAATAGTGTATGTCTATTAGTATAAAAAACGATTTTGAAATAATACAATCAATACAAATGTTTGGAAAAAAGATCTCACTTGCAAGTTTTAAACGTACATTACCCTTCTTAGGGTTAGTTTGGCAAAGAGGTTCTAATGTGAGGTCTTATTGTCTGAGGAACATGAAAAGTGTCTCCTTAAATAAATCCAACATAAAGCTGAGGCTATCCATCTAATGACCAGAAATAACAAACATGTTTAAAAAGCAGGTTTGTCTGTGGAGTCCTCCCTTCAGAGGTTTGTTCAGGCCTAGCAGTGTAGACACCAACCCATAATCCTCCTGCAGACACACCTGTAGAGGAGAGTATAAAGACCCTGGACTGAACTGAGTCAAACATCATGCTTCAAGGAATCTCTCCACAGCAGCTCCACAGCCTCCAGACCGACCCTGAAGATGACTCCCTCTGCCAGCCTGCTGCTGCTGCTCCTGCTCGGCCTCTCTCAGGCACTTCCTCTCCAGGAGGAAGGAATCGAAGAAGATGAAGAAGAAGAAGTAGACGAAGAGGACACTGTCGACATCACCACCAGGATTTTGACCTCCAACAACGCCACAGATGAGATCCTGCTGGAAGGAGACCTGCTGGCTCCCAAAACCAGAAACGCCATGAAGTGCTGGTCCCAGAGCTGCCTGTGGAAGAAAGGCTCCAGAGGCTTAGTGACGATCCCCTTCACCACGAGCAGTCAATTCACCAGCTCGGAGAGACAGAAGATCACCAACGCTATGAATGGCTTCCACAGCAAGACCTGCCTCCGCTTCGTCCCCCGTCGGAACCAGTACGACTACATCAGCATTGAGAACAAGGGCGGATGTTACTCCTCTCTGGGCAGAACAGGAGGCAGACAGGTGCTCTCTCTCAACAGGCGGGGCTGTGTCTACCACGGCACCATCCAGCACGAGATCAACCACGCTCTGGGCTTCAAGCACGAACAGACCAGGAGCGACCGCGACTCATACGTCAGGATCAACTGGCAGAACATCAACCCGCAGATGGCCTACAACTTCAAAAGGCACGACACCAACAACCTGAACACCCCCTACGACTACAGCTCCATCATGCACTATGGAAAAACAGCCTTCTCTATCCAGCGGGGGAAGGACTCCATCACCCCCATCCCAAACCCCAACGTCCAGATCGGCCAGAGGAGGGGCATGTCCCGCGGGGACATCGTGAGGATCAACAAGCTCTACCGTTGCTAATAACAATGCTGATGAAAAATGCAAAAAAATCATACTTTTTCTGCTTTGTTTTTCCTGTAATTAATCAAAAAACACTGTGACTTATGGAATCAACATCAAATATTTCACTGTTCTTCAAATGTTCAAATGTCAGATTATATGACCGTCATCATATCCCTAAATTATCTGTAATAAAAGTGCTGCAGAGATTACTGATTGCTGTCTCATTATTTTCATCATTTGTGTCTTTTTTTAAAAATACACACATATGTCAACCCAGTCTCACAGCATTTTGTGTTTTAGTCACAACATTTAATCTATTGATTCGTGTTCACCAACACGATTTTCACCTTTTTTTTCGTGTCACACAGAAAGATTTTAAAAGCAATGTATTTATATTGGTAGTTTGTTTCGTGCCTGCAACACGTATTTTTGTCCTGTCGGGTCTTGGAAGACCGGAAGCTGTGGGGTTCATAAAAACATCTCCTTACTCAATATCAAGCCACAATTATTGTTTTTATTTGAAATCGTATAATGTCTGACTTTATTTCTCGTCTGTGAGGAAAATAAATGGGGCTTGGAGCCTAAAAATACTTAAGTCTGTATTTTTTTAAAATCTTTTTTTCCTTCTAATTTGTTATTCTTTTCTAAATAACACACTGTTATTTACTCAACAATAACACACAATTATCCTTGTTTTTATGTATTATTACATTTGTATTATCCCTAAATGATCTGTAATAAAAGTAATGCAGAGATTACTGATTGCTGTCTAGTTATTTTCATCATTTGTGTCTTTTAAAAAAGATACACACACATGCTCATGAATGCAATGCCGACATGGTGCATGTATTCATCTTATCATTTTCAGTTCACTGTAAAGTCACACAGGAATTGTGTATTTCTGTATTTTTGTATCAGTATTGGATCGTGAGGTGAAAGTTACAATCCTGCAATTAATGTCAAGCTTTATCTTGCACTGAAAAACTTTTCTGATCAAAACTGAACAAAAATGAATTGAGGATGAACATCACTGACTGTTAGTCAGCCCCCAGTCCTGCCTCTCATGTATAACCATTATATTTTTACAACACATGTATAACCACATTATTTGGGCCACAGAGCTCAGCATAAAACAATTTCAACAAAATTAAAGAACCCAGTGATCTTTTTACCTTCAACAAACATATCTTGAACTTTTCATCCAGATGGTTAAAAGGTATCTTGAACGACTTCCAGAGCAGCAGTTAAGTTTTTTTATAGGACTTCTGGTGTTGTTAATTATGCAAGCAGCCTGCCTGTAGGAATGCTGACGTCAGCTGCCTCATGGATATGGGTTAGAAAGGATCTGCTTTACCTTCTAGTAGGTTCAGAAGGCCTTTGTTATTTATTCACATGTTTGCCCACCGATACAAATACAATACGATGTGGATCTATAGTGGTCTAATAATGACGTAGCAAAGGAGGAAATGAGGTAAGATAATGTCGTGAAAGGAGCAACAAGTCCATGCAGACAAAGGGTGTGGCGTGTGTGGGGGGTTATATGGGTGGTTAATGGGTGGATGTATGGACGGGTCAAATAAGACATACATTTTACCCAGGAGACAGCTGTCGGTGTCATGTGTGAAGACATAACTGAATACATTGACTCATTATAAGTCACTTAATACGTAAAAAAATATGTAACCCAAGCCAGAATCCTTTCCTTAACCTAACCAAGTCGTTTTTGCTGCAAAAATCTTAAACACGTTATTCTGTTTGAATTCACAATGTTGACCAGGTGCTTAAAACTGTGATTGTTAAGTTTCACGTTTATTTTCACAGCTAGTTGAATGTATTGCCATGACATTTGGTGCACATATTCATGACCCCTAACAATACATTTGAATCACTTGCGTTGATATCAGACTTTTCCTAAAGCTCATTCATCAGGCCAACACTTTTATTGGTCCTATACTTTGATATTTTCCCAAAGAGCTCAAAAACTAATGACATTCCCATTGGCCTCGCTCAGCTGTACTGTAGGTGTATTACTCATTTAAAAAACGTTAGCATACTTGCATGCTAAACTAAGATTGCAGACATGGCAAACATAAGCCAAGACCTGACGTGTTGAGCTTATGAGCTTCCTTTTACTATAATTCTTAACCTTTGCTCACATGACATCAACTTTTGCCACAAATGTAAAAAGGGAATTATCTTGATTTTAGTAGTTAAAGATGTCTGTGTGTTTTTTTATTTCACTTGGTCATGACCCTTACTGTATACAAAGTTTCAACCCAGTGACAGATCAGTCTCCAAATATTCAGATGCTGTTTGTATTTGTTTGGCATAAATGATCTGTTCCTGTCCAAATAGTGTATGTCTATTAGTATAAAAAACGATTTTGAAATAATACAATCAATAAAAATGTTTGGAAAAAAGATCTCACTTGCAAGTTTTAAACGTACATTACCCTTCTTAGGGTTAGTTTGGCAAAGAGGTTCTAATGTGAGGTCTTATTGTCTGAGGAACATGAAAAGTGTCTCCTTAAATAAATCCAACATAAAGCTGAGGCTATCCATCTAATGACCAGAAATAACAAACATGTTTAAAAAGCAGGTTTGTCTGTGGAGTCCTCCCTTCAGAGGTTTGTTCAGGCCTAGCAGTGTAGACACCAACCCATAATACTCCTGCAGACACACCTGTAGAGGAGAGTATAAAGACCCAGGACTGAACCTAGTCAAACATCATGCTTCAAGGAATCTCTCCACAGCAGCTCCACAGCCTCCAGACCGACCCTGAAGATGACTCCCTCTGCCAGCCTGCTGCTGCTGCTCCTGCTCGGCCTCTCTCAGGCACTTCCTCTCCAGGAGGAAGGAATCGAAGAAGATGAAGAAGAAGAAGTAGACGAAGAGGACACTGTCGACATCACCACCAGGATTTTGACCTCCAACAACGCCACAGATGAGATCCTGCTGGAAGGAGACCTGCTGGCTCCCAAAACCAGAAACGCCATGAAGTGCTGGTCCCAGAGCTGCCTGTGGAAGAAAGGCTCCAGAGGCTTAGTGACGATCCCCTTCACCACGAGCAGTCAATTCACCAGCTCGGAGAGACAGAAGATCACCAACGCTATGAATGGCTTCCACAGCAAGACCTGCCTCCGCTTCGTCCCCCGTCGGAACCAGTACGACTACATCAGCATTGAGAACAAGGGCGGATGTTACTCCTCTCTGGGCAGAACAGGAGGCAGACAGGTGCTCTCTCTCAACAGGCGGGGCTGTGTCTACCACGGCACCATCCAGCACGAGATCAACCACGCTCTGGGCTTCAAGCACGAACAGACCAGGAGCGACCGCGACTCATACGTCAGGATCAACTGGCAGAACATCAACCCGCAGATGGCCTACAACTTCAAAAGGCACGACACCAACAACCTGAACACCCCCTACGACTACAGCTCCATCATGCACTATGGAAAAACAGCCTTCTCCATCCAGCGGGGGAAGGACTCCATCACCCCCATCCCAAACCCCAACGTCCAGATCGGCCAGAGGAGGGGCATGTCCCGTGGGGACATCGTGAGGATCAACAAGCTCTACCGTTGCTAATAACAATGCTGATGATAAATGCAAAAAAATCGTACTTGTTCTGCTTTGTTTTTCCTGTAATTAATCAAAAAACACTGTGACTTATGGAATCAACATCAAATATTTCACTGTTCTTCAAATGTTCAAATGTCAGATTATATGACCGTCATCATATCCCTAAATTATCTGTAATAAAAGTGCTGCAGAGATTACTGATTGCTGTCTCATTATTTTCATCATTTGTGTCTTTTTAAAAAAATACACACATATGTCAACC
Source organism: Notothenia rossii (assembly GCF_949606895.1). Lineage (NCBI taxonomy): Eukaryota > Metazoa > Chordata > Actinopteri > Perciformes > Nototheniidae > Notothenia > Notothenia rossii. The sequence continues at coordinate 35,337,131 of NC_136904.1, read as the reverse complement.
CAGTCTCACGGCATTTTGTGTTTTAGTCACGACATTTAATCTATTGATTCGTGTTCACCAACACGATTTTCACCTTTTTTTCGTGTCACACAGAAAGATTTTAAAAGCAATGTATTTATATTGGTAGTTTGTTTCGTGCCTGCAACACGTATTTTTGTCCTGTCGGGTCTTGGAAGACCGGAAGCTGTGGGGTTCATAAAAACATCTCCTTACTCAATATCAAGCCACAATTATTGTTTTTATTTGAAATCGTATAATGTCTGACTTTATTTCTTGTCTGTGAGGAAAATAAATGGGGCTTGGAGCCTCAAAATAGTTAAATCTGTATTTTTTAAAATCTTTTTTCCTTCTAATTTGTTATTCTTTTCAAAATAACACACTGTTATTTACTCAACAATAACACACAATTATCCTTGTTTTTATGTATTATTACATTTGTATTATCCCTAAATGATCTGTAATAAAAGTAATGCAGAGATTAATGATTGCTGTCTAGTTATTTTCATCATTTGTGTCTTTTAAAAAAGATACACACACATGCTCATGAATGCAATGCCGACATGGTGCATGTATTCATCTTATCATTTTCAGTTCACTGTAAAGTCACACAGGAATTGTGTATTTCTGTATTTTTGTATCAGTATTGGATCGTGAGGTGAAAGTTACAATCCTGCAATTAATGTCAAGCTTTATCTTGCACTGAAAAACTTTTCTGATCAAAACTGAACAAAAATGAATTGAGGATGAACATCACTGACTGTTAGTCAGCCCCCAGTCCTGCCTCTCATGTATAACCATTATATTTTTACAACTGTTAGAAATTAAAATCAATGTTTTAATGGGGAAATGTAGTTTAAACATGCCGTCAGTTTTAATGCTCTTTTATACTGAAAAAACAGAAATTCTTGTGCACAAGCAGTTAAGCTTTTATTCTGAAAATCCTTCATCTACGGTTAGCATTTAGCATGTGGCTAATATACGATTTCCTGAAGAGGTGAATTTAGTAACGAAATGATATGCTATAGCTATAGATGTCGAGATACTACCATGCTGAATATTAAATGAAGGTACAGTTTATTTGAATACATTATTGTTTACAGACGAGAGTAGCATGTGACAACATCCGGAATGACCGGAAACCAAACGAGCCGATAAGTATTTTTTAGAGTATTGATTACAGCGTTTAGAATGTGTTAAATGAAAAGGGATGAAAGAGAATATGAGGCGAAAAGGCGTGTTAAGCATATATTGAATGTGAAAAGAACCAATCCTCTGTTTAAATGCAACAACGGACATTGGAGACGAGGCGAGCCGGCTGGCGGGGAGGAGCCAGCAGAGGATATATAAGAGCACCGGAGGAGAGATCCTGGCTCTTCTCTTCCCTAACGAGGAGTGGATCACAGCTGTTTGTCTGACTGAACAATATCATGCTTGTGACCAACCTGCGCCTTTTTTAATTAAAGTACCCAATTGAACTTTCACAGAGACTCCATTTAGTCTCCTTTTAAAGCTTCTCTCCTGGACGGGAGAATAACGAACACAGTTTACAATCTGGTGACCCCGACGTGATCCCGCTGACCGAGGAGAGAAAACCAACCGGCTGTTTCCTGGAGACGCTTGCAGCCATTCGACACACAAGAGCTCAAATCAATCGGTAAGAATATGCCTGTTATGACAAAGATTCTTCACTAGTTAAACTAGGCAAAGTTAGATTTGTGTGTTTGACGGCAGCCGGCGGATCCTGAAAATAGCTGTGCATTTTAATGTTAAAACAACCCAAATTGATAAAATAATCACTCTAAAACCACGAGGCGTTGTTTTGTCACAAGCAGGGTGAGTTCACACTTTCTTTTGTTCCATTAACCCTGCATGCTATTAACCATGTGTCGGTGTTGAATTTTAAATATAAATGTGTGTGGACATTGTACTTCGGATAGGTGCCTTGCTGTTTTCACATAGGTGTCTTGTGTTACGTTCCTAGTTAGTTAGCCTATGACGTAAGGGTATATAGCCCATTTGACGATTTTTGTTAAGATCTGGAGACATAGCGAATCGGTTAAGGGCCGAGTAAGTGAAAACCAGCAGGGCATAGTGAATCAACTCAGGGTTAAGTAACCGAAGTCAGTGCTTTAAAGAAAGTCCTTTTCAAGAAAAGGCTTGGTTAAGGTCTAAGCCTTTATCAGTGGTTAAAACTGTTCTGTTTTAAAAAAAGATATTGCAGGTGGGTTACGGTAATCGGAATTACAACAGCAGTGCAGTAATAAGACGACGGTCTATTATTAGTTGCTGATAGGTCTCCATATTGGTCCCGGTTTGGCGTGTCCAAATAGCAACAGTTAACCATAGTCGACTATAAAGTCAAATATTACGTGAACAGGTTTATAGCTAGTGCGTAAGGGTTCCTAACTTTAAGTGATGATATCAATAAGATAAAGCCCATAGTCGACTATAAAGTCAAATATTACGTGAACAGGTTTATAGCTAGTGCGTAAGGGTTCCTAACTTTAAGTGATGATATCAATAAGATAAAGCCCATTTTTTCATAGTAAACTAGATAGAAATGTTGTTATTTTAAACTAAGTGTTGTTTTGGCTTGTATTTCAGGGTTTATAATTCCACACCAGTGGTTTACTTTGTTACGGTTCGTTTAAAGATCACCTCGCCATTGTTTAAACTCCCACCTGAGAGGCGAATGGACAAATCTCTTTGTCTACAGGTCAGAGTGCGAAATAATCGGGTGCCATCTTGTTTACACCCCACATGTGGAAAAACAAAGACAGGGCAATCGCCATTTCGTGAAATGCAAATTCAAAGCACTCCTTTCTTTGTTCTTATGCAGCTGGTTTCACTCCAATGAGGCATTTTCCTGACGTCCATCTTGTGAAGAACGAATAATACTTCTTGTCACAGTTGGAACTAGAAGGCTGAATCAATTTTTGGATATTAAAGGGAAGGATTGTTGTATTTTCAAAGATTTGAAGTATTGCTGCTGGCAAATGTGTTTTGGCGGTTTTCGAAATATTCCTGCTTGCAAATGTGTTTTGGCGGTTTTTGAAATATTCCTGGTTGCAAATGTGTTTTGGCGGTTACGTGCTGTGTTGTTTAACCATAGTGTAATGTTCTTCCTATTTTAAAGATACTTTTAAGGAAAATAAGTTTCTCCTTGTTAAAAAACAACTCACCACAACAGCTATTCCCTAGTGCAGGGGTCTGCAACCTTTTTGACCAAAAGAGCCATTTTGCTCCTTTTTCCCCCAAATTTTTTTGTCTGGAGCCGCAAAACATATTTCATAGTTTGATAGCTTATAAAGTTGTACTTATTGTTATATCAGAAAAAATCTACATTTTTTTTGCATTTATTAGGCTATTTATTACATTATATAAAACTGTTAACCTCTAATAAGAAACAAAGAACTCCTATAAGGAGAATTACAAATAATACACAGGCCTACTTTAAAATAAATTAAACACAGCACTTGGGGAGTCCTCTGCACATTTGAAGGAAAAAAATATAAAATTAAAATGGGCCCACTTTGAAATAAATAAAACATATAGCTGCACCCTAAAAAGAGTTAAAGGTAGAGTAGGTAAGAATGGGGAAACCAGCTCGAGTGTGCTAGAATTTGAAAATACACAACCGGAAAAAATATGCCTATTCCTTCAGACTTCCTTACAGAGCCCCTCCTCCAACACACACAAACGCGCATGACCAATGAGACCACGAGATAAGTTTGTGCACAGATGGAAGGCTGACAGGCAGGTAGGCCATCCAGTTATTTTAGCCGGGTCGTCTAAAATGATTGGTCGTGCTTTTTACAACGCTACGGCTTCGAGATTAATTTGTGTATGTATTTATTGTCAAAGCATTTAATATATTCATTGCTATCGGGAAATTAAGAGCATTCCGTGGTATATAACAAAAATGTATTTTCTGAAATAAATAACATACCCCATATAATTATGACTGAAGATCGTCAGCTGTCTTCCTCTCCCTTTTTGTTCCTTGATACGTAAAGGCTGCAGCACCGTTGACAACTTCTCTCTACATATCAAACATACCGGTAAACCAGCATCGTTTGCTGTGAAAGCATATAACTCTGTCCACACAGAATTAAATCCTGTGTTCCTCCGATACTTTTCTTTGATTTATCCATAGTTCGCTCATCGAGCCGGGGGTCAGGTTATTCGCCTCCAAGAAAAGGCGCTCGCGCGGGACCGTAGCAGGATGTGACGCATATGTTAGTTGATCTAATTAAAACCGTTTTGTTTTTTATTTATGTGTCACAGTATCACCTCAAAATACAAGATACGAAACATTTTCAACCATGCAACAAAATATAAATAGTCCTACAAATACTTTTATTTTATTTCCTTCTTATTTTTGTCTAAGCTCAAGGGAGCCAGGGCAGAGGGCTCAAAGGGCCGCATGCGGCCCGAGGGCCGCAGGTTGCCGACCCCTGCCCTAGTGGATTAAGCTAGGAAATTAAAATAGCGCACTCTGGTGGTAGTACAGAATTATTACACAAATAGAAGAAACACCATACCATGTGAAGTATAATTTTAAGTGTTATAAATAAACATAAGCTTGATCGCCAGAATAGAATTGCAAAGTGGTTTCTAATTATAAGATGAGAAACTTTACATAATAACATAACCTAGACTGTAGAATATTCAAACACCACTTTATTGAAGCTAACACAAGTTGAGACATTTGCATAATTTCATACACTTCGGTATGCACTGTACACAGTGGATTTAGATTTTTACCGCAGATTTCTATTTTCATATTTCAAAGTCAAAACCATACTGTACACTGTACAATTTTTATTTTTAACAATTTAAAATTTGCACAAATTTTATATTTTAATTTACTTTAATAATATTAACCAAAAAAAAAAAAAAAAAACCTGATTTAAAGTTAAGATCGGATGACATAGGATATTATTTATCAGGAACAAAGGTGCTAGTCGGAGGATTAGTGCTTCAATCTTTGATAACTTCATAATTTCATTCGAATAGGAAGAGAACATGCCACTTAAAGACACTAAGTTGAGACCAGACGCAGAACCATGCACAACTGCAGATATTAAGGAAAGGGTAAAAATCAGATCAGATGCTACAACAGTTCCAAATCTTAGACGGAAGACATGGACCCAATATGAGAAACTGTTGGAACAGTGGCAAACGAGAGGACTGCTTCCAGCAGATAATCAGCCTGAACCAACGAAAGCCCATAGACAATCTGTAATTGACCATGAGAATGGAGAATACCTGCGAGAGCAACAAGCATGGATCAAAGCCGGACAACCCTCCTGGTATGGACCTGCAAAGATTGCTATGAACAAAGCGGAGATAAGAAAAGTACATGTTACAAGTCTGATGCTCCATTTAAAGTGTTCTGTAACTGGGACGGCAAACATATACGTCGTTCAAAAACCAAATCCGCTAGAACAGGAACACACAGCGGAAAAAATAGAAGAAGTTCCAATAATCCAAACTCCAAAGCTCTATCCAGACCTGCCTCAGAAACCTCCTCCTTACATAACGGAATCAGAACTGTTCTCTGAAGCCTCAGTGCAAGCCCCAACTTTTAATGTTTCAGGAGGAATATTGAAGTTCGACGATGTCCCCACAGAAAGAAGTGTTAAAGAATTGGACTATGAAGTAAGAATGCTACACAGTAAATCTGACCAGCTGCGGGAGATTTTCAAACACGAAATGCAAGAATTGAAGGACATGACTAGACAGCATCAACTTCAGCAAAACACATTACGAACACCTATGTCATTCCAGCCCAACAAGAAACCTCCCAGTGCTGAGGCATCATCAATGGCAGGTTCGGACATGCCGATTTTCTCTCTGCTACTACCAAAAAACACAGGAATGGATGATCAGGAAAAGTCCGGAGTGCGACAGACAAACAAAGACAACAAGAAGAGGAGAGATTCCGGGAGATGATGGTAGAAAAACATGGACAGGACAAAGAAAAGGAAGAAAGAAAACTACAAATAACAAAAACATGGGGACAATCACAAACAACACGCCGAACAAACTACTCTCCTGACTATTCCAAAGGACAGGAAGATGACGACGGTGCACAGTCGGAAACCAGTGTACACTCCCCATATCATGAACAATCACATCAACAACGCAGTCTTGCAACTCCTACTGAGAGTACTAGTAGTGACGAAAATGAGCAACATTACTCTGGGACATGCCCCAAAACAAAAAAAAACAAGACCTCTCAAAGAACCAGGACTGGAGTACATACCTCCATGCCATTGATAGCGGCTGGAAGAGGATTTGACTACCAACCATGGACTCACAGGGACATGGAATCTTTAGTGGCCAAACTACCTCCACTCACCCAAGGAGGACAGAAGTGGGTGAATGATCTGGAGAAATACACAGTCCAAGACCACCTGTGCTTGGGAGACATGAGGGCATTGCTTGGAAGGATAGAGGGAAGACTAGAGGCAAGAGCAGTGGATTCCAAGGCTAAATGCACCAACTCTCCAGATGATATTTCATTCAACAAAATCCGGTCGAGGTATTGGGCTGCCATTCGTCACATTTACCCAACAACACGCAGTTTACATGCCCTCAACAGCCTGAGAAAAGAGCCTGGGGAAGACATGCATGCCTTCCTGAAGAGATGTGAAGGAGTGTGGGAGGACTGCACTGGAGAACGACATGACACTTCGCCAGCTGTCATAATGTTGTGGAAGAACGCAGTCATAAAAGCCCTTCCCAAATCAGTGCAGGCACGCCTGTGAGATGTCGTGGGATTGGAAGCTAAACTCCCAGAAGAATGGAGATTAAATCTCATACACCACGACATCAAATACCAGGAAACAATGGTGGAAGACGATGAAGACACAAAGAAACTGGCGAAAAGACTATTGAAGATGCAGGTAGCTGAGAGAGATAACGAAGCTAATACAAACAAGAAATTGACAAGGCAGATGCCAGCTGTAACAGCAAAAGTCATACTAACAGAGAAAGAAGTGCAGACGCCTCAAACAGTTCAAACTCAGATAGTGCCAGAAAATCAGATGCAGAACCAACAAAGAGGTAGAGGAGGTTTCCAAGGAAGAGGCAGAGGAAGAGTTTTCCGGTTTGAGGGATGCTACTTATGCAGTCAGCCGGGCCATTGGGCTAGAGATTGTCCAAATCAACAAACACAAAACCCACCACCATCTTTACAATACAACCCTACGCAATTTCAACAGCCCCAGACACAACAGTATCATCCCCAAGCACAGCAACCGCCTGTGTATACCCCTGTCCAACTACAGCCACAAGCACCCATGTACATGCCTTCACAGTATCAACAGAGGGGAGGGCCTAGTGGAGGCAGAGGATTTCAGGGACAACCAGGAGGAGGAGGGGTGCCAAACATGAACCAGATGCCTCTGACAGCTTGGAGTGGTCCATACGTATGAGGAGGCCCAGAGGATCCAATCACAGGTGACGTAATTCCAGCCCAAGATGAACCAATGGTCACCTGTGAGATTGAGGGGGAGAAGGTGGAAATGATGGTGGACACAGGAGCCACAGCTTCCTGTTTGACAAGATTGAAGGGAAAACCACCACCACTCTCAAATCATACCCTCAAAACAGTTGGATACTCGGGAAAAATTTATGTACAGAGATATACATTACCATTGGTCACAAAAATTGGGAAGCAGCTCCTGCAACATCCTTTCCTCTATGCCCCAAACTGTCTCATAAATCTGATGGGGAGAGACCTGCTAGTAAAATCAGGAGCGAGAATTCTATGCACACCAGATGGGCTGATAATCCAGTTTCCAGGCCAGATACCACTCCACCAGACATACGACGGACAACAGAGAATCATGATGATGGCAGCAAATCCAGAAAACGGCGAAGAAAATGACACAACCACTGTGTACTGGAGCCGCCTGATCACCACTGAAATCGATACTCCACATGTCCAAAGAACATACATGGCCTGGAAACCATGGATAAATACACTAGGACCCTATGGGGCCCCGCAAGATCCTCTACATTGTACGTACAATTATCTTAGGCGACCAGATGAAGAATATCAAGATGCATGGATGGAAGATAAAGAGGGAAGAATGGAAGATTTGACTGTGGCAGACATCTACGTAGGACCGCAGGGTGTAGCAGCAGCAGCGGTAAAACTCACACCAGAACAAAAACAATGGTACAATCTATCTGAAGAAGCTGTTCCTCATGTCACACTCGCCATGACCATAGGAGCTGAGTCGAGATCATTGGGTGCAATGATAAAGACTGCATTGAACACTGAGTGGATGGCGACAGAATCACCTTTTCTGTGGCGATCAATAGACCAGACAATGTGGAGGATTGGGAACAACAGCCAGGAACGAGGACTATTGGAGAAGCAAGAATTGGACAGAGATCATGGCCGAGAACACACAAACCATCCGGACACAGAAGAAATGCTAATGCAGGTGCCTACACATCTTTGGACCACCGGAGACTACGATGTTGGATTAGTGAATCATGAAGTCTTAGTGGAACTGGTGGAAAATTACAAACCATGTTGGCGGCCGCAATACAAATTGAAGCAAGAACAAATAGATGGAATAGGAAACACCATTCAAGGATTGTTGCAGGCTGGAGTAATCAGGCACACCGGCTCAAATTGGAATACTCCCATCTTGCCGGTACCAAAAGCTGGAAACAAGGGATGGAGAATGGTCCATGATCTGAGAGAAGTCAACAATGTCACTAAAACTGCTAATATTCCTGTTCCCGATCCACATGTAGCATTACAAAATCTTAATCCAGGTCACAAATATTTCACAGTGATAGATCTAGCTAATGCATTCTTTTGCTTACCATTAGATCCAAAAGTCCAGGATATATTTGCTTTTACGTACCAAAGACAGCGATATACTTATAATCGGATGCCACAGGGTTACAAGGATAGCCCAGGACTATTTAACAGTGCTTTGAAACAAGACCTCAGTGCATTGCACCTACCGGAGGGAGTAATTTTGATACAGTATGTTGATGATTTGCTGCTAGCCGGGCCAGATGCAGCAACATGTCTGACTGTGACACAACAATTGCTAATCCTACTGGCCAATGTGGGCTATAAGGTGAAGAGAGAAAAAACACAGATCGCAAGGAGAACAGTTACATTCCTGGGAAGGATGATTTCCTCAAACAGTCTAACTCTGACACCAGCACAACGGACTTCCATCCTCTCCCAACCAAAGCCCAAAACAGTGCAACAAATGCTTGCGTTCCTGGGCCTGACAGGTTACAGTAGGACGTACATACCTGACTATGTGGATTTGACACAACCACTGAGACACATAATTGCAGAAGCAGGAAACAGAAATCTAAAAGCCACTCTCGAGTGGACATTGTTGGCCGAAGAAGCTTTCACGAAGACGAAGCAAGCCCTGAGTCAAGCGGCACACCTTTCCACTCCGGATTATGACGACGATTTTTGCCTTGATGTTTCTGAATCAGGTGGAGTAGTCAATGGAGTCCTGTTTCAGAAAAAAGGGGGAGTGAGACAGGTACTGATGTACCATAGCTCAAAGCTAGACAATATAGAACTGGGCCAGACAGGATGTGCAAGACACCTAGCTGCACTAGCAAAAGTCATTGAGAAAACTGCACATGTGGTAATGTGCCACCCATTGAAAGTAAACACAGCCCATGGAGTAGTAGCATTCATAAATTCACAGGCATTCACATTTTCCCCAATCAGGAAAATCAAGATTCAGACCAGTCTGTTGAAACCACACATAACATACCAAAGTGGTTTAAAAAACATGTCTACAGGACTGAGCACGGAAGAGCACACACCCCATGACTGTCAGTTCGTCTCCCAAAAGGATCTCAAGATAAGATCAGATTTAGAAACAGATTCTCTGGACCAACCAGACTTCACTCTCTACAGTGACGGCTGCTGTTACAACGGAGATGACGGGAATGTGGCCTCCTATGCAGTAGTCCGGCAGGAGGGAGAAAATGTACAAACCATAGAAGCAGAAATCATCCCCCAACCTGCTTCGGCCCAACTGGCAGAAGTAGTGGCACTCACCAAAGCCTTGGAGCATGCAGAGGGACAACGAGTCAACATCTATACAGATTCAGCATATGCCTATGGAGCAGTGCATAGACGGACCACAGTGGATCAGAAGAGGGTTCCTAACATCTGCTAAGACACCAGTAAAACATGCCGAAGCTCTAAAACTCCTGCTGACATCTTTACTGTTGCCCGCAAAAGTGGCAGTAATGAAATGCAAAGGACATCAAATATTGAACAATGCAATATCCAGAGGAAATGATGCAGCAGACAAGGCAGCAAAGAAGGCAGGAGGGTACAGCAAGCAAATGATATGTACAAAGGTTAATAGTCAAGAGGAGTTAACCACTGAACACATCAAAGACATGCAGAAATATGCTGGAGTGTATGAACAGAATCAATGGAGTCAGAAGGGAGCAAAGGAAGTAGATGGCCTGTTGAGAGCCCACGACCAGGGCCGTGGGAAGTAGGGGTGCTGAGGGTGCTGCAGCACCCCCTGGTGGAGGACAGGGGATCTGCACTTCCACAAGATTAAATGCAAATATAATACAAAAATAACGAATTTTCAGCCTTGATGTAACAACATTCATAATTAAGTAAAGATAACACCCTTTTCACCCCGGTTACATTTTCCATTTGCCCTGTACGATGGGCGCTGTAAGTGATGAAAGTGGGGAATGTTGGCTTATCAGGCGCCCAGCTCATAGCCAAAGTGCGAGAGAGAGAGAGAGAGAGAGAGAGAGAGAGAGAGAGAGAGAGAGAGAGAGAGAGAGAGAGAGAGAGATAGATAGATAGATAGATAGAGAGAGGGGGTGCACCGGTACCGGCGGGGATTTTTGTTAGCTTCTGCTGCGCTAACGGATATAAGAAGCTGTTTCTACAATAATGTGGAGGGAGTGTTCTGTCCTGTCAGACTGAGAGGCTCAGTGAGGTAAAGGACTCTGAGTGTTTAGATAGTTCACTTTAGTCTAAGTTATCTCAGTGGATCTCAAACGTTTTGATCACAATTTATGTAAGCAAATATTTCAAAGGGACATCTTTATAATTATTAGGATATATAAAAACAGGTTTGAAATCATTCCAATTTATACTATAGGAAAGTAAACCAAAAAAAATGTTTAAAACTGGAGAGATTTAAAAATATGCATAAATAAATAAATGTTAACTGATAAAATAAGATATGAATGAACCACAAAAATAAAACAAGTTAGCCTACATTTATTTGTGATTGGCTATGGTAGGTTATTGGTTATGTTCACATACAAACCGATCTTTTTCACGTGGGTGTTTAGAGTTGTATCCCTAGATCAGTCTCTAGTAATTGGGCGCTCAAAGTGCACCAGATTGAAGTATTTTACTTTAAAATGTTAAAAAAAATCTTCCCGGGGGGGCACCCCCGGACCCCCTTAGAGGATGTGAAGTCCACCCCCCAATTAAAACATGTTCATGCAATACTAAATACATTTGAAGCCTTTTTATATAAGCTGTCCACCATATCAATACGTTTCTCTTTTTGTAGTGTATTGGTCTTTTGTAGAGGCTTTTCATTGCCAGCTAAAATCTTGCCTAGGGCAGCAAATTGGTCAGAACCAGCCCTGGTGTCATCCCCACAGCACCCCCCATTTGAAACATGTTCCCACGGCTATGCCCACGACGGCCGTTTAGTCGCACCTGCAAAGTTATGCCACCTGCTAATAGAACAATCACATGGTCCCACTCATGTAGGCAAAGCAAGAACAACAAAAGACATTGAACAACAGTGGTGGCATCCCTACATGAAGGACATGGTTGAAAACTTTGTTAATGACTGTGACACGTGCAATGCATTCAATGTAAAAAAGCCATATAAGTGCCCAATGGGAAGATATCCAGTCCCAGAAGCCCCATTCAAAGACATTTGTATTGATTATACAGACATGGGAGCAGACAATGTGGTCAGAGGGTTTAGATATATGTTAGTAATGATAGATCGTTATACGAGATGGATTGAAGCCATTCCCTGCAAAAAAGAAGACGCAAAGACAGTCATAAAATGGCTCAAAACAGAACTCGTACCCCGTTATGGAGTGCCAAGGATAATAAGATCAGACAATGGTTCACATTTTACAAGCAAACACTTAGAGGAAGTTGAGTTATATTTCGGTATAATTCATAAGTTTGGGTCAGCATACCACCCACAATCTCAGGGTATAGTAGAAAGAGCAAATAGAACATTAAAGGGGAAAATAGCAAAAGTCATTTTTGGCACAAACATGAAATGGGTAGATGCTTTGCCTCTGGCACTCATGTCAATGAGATCTTTTGAGGGTGCTAAAACACATCTTTCACCCCATGAGTTGTTAACTGGTCGGCCAATGCCTGGGCCTCCTAGAGAAGGAGGGACTGGCCCAGTTTTAGACATCAGACAAATAGAAGTGGATGAATATGTCAGGGCTCTGAGTAATATTATCCAAGTCTTGTCTACACAGGTTCAGAGAACTGCAGAAACACCAGACGAGACACCAGAAGAGACTCCTGTACGGCCGGGGGACTGGGTGAGGTTGAAAGTTCACAAAAGAAAGTGGGCTGAACCCAGGTGGACGGGTCCGTGGGAAGTAGTTGAAAGAACTTCACACGCTCTCCGGATAAAAGGTAAAAAAGGAGCAAATTGGCACCACCTGACACATTGTCGCCCTGCATCGGCACCTTCCAGAAAGCTCTCGGAAGTTAGTACTGATTTGGCAGAGCTGGAACAAAACAAATAACAAATCAAGAGATATTAAGATAGAAACAGCTCAAAAGACGAATTGTCTTTAGGTTTTGTAGATTGAATACTAAAACGGAATAACCATTCTTGTTTTAGATCTGAGACCTATTTATTTTACCATTCAAAAAAGAGTCCAATATTTTTGTTTTATTATTTTCTATATATTTATTTTTGCTTTCATTATTTAAAAAAAACTCTGGAACTGATATAACCATGGGTAAAATTGATGAAGTGCCATTCAAGAAGTCAGAACAATTAAAGGGCACCAAAGGGATAAGAATCGTAATATCATTGTTAGCTCTGTTCATCACAATTGGCATTTCCTGGTTGGGAAGGGGATACAGCATCATGAAGAACCCGAATCCATTCGTGCACTCGTAGAAAATGCCAATATCCCTAATGAACCTTCAACTGTGTTTGATAGACTTCCATTTATCCCCAGAGCCAAAAGAACAGCGGAGAGACAGGAGGAAGGGTTAGAAATACTCATCCCCAGAGGTGAAGCGGTTACGGTCAGTCTTGATGTGTGTGATGTGGTTGTATGTGGAGAGCTGCGAGACAAAACAGGCCATGACGTTTATGGGTGCATTCATGCTTGGGGACGGCCAGATGATAATTCATGGTGTCCCAGTTCAGAGAAGGTATATTGGAGTGCTAGGGCAGAAGGAAATAACAATCCCCCTGGGTTGACGTTTAGGTCTCAGCTATCTTTTTCCAAAGGTCGCCATAGTGGAGGCATGAACAAACATAATCCAATAATAATTGCTTTTAAAAGCGCACTCACTCCCCATTTCAAGAAAAAGGGAGACGTCACTGCATTCCATTTATTGATGGGGATAGAAGTTCCAGGAAATGACCCAATGGGATCAATTTTAGTGAAAATAATTGACCCACCAGCTGATATAATGCCTGATCTCGCCCCAATATATACTGAATCCCCTTTTAAACGAGAACCAGAAATACTCCCTGCTAAATCTGTGAACAATCCATTGGTCACCTATCTGAGTACGACCTCTATACAGAAAGTCATAGCAGTAGAAACAGGATACGAGGACACAAATTCCTGGTTAGACTGGGTTGTTTATTCTGTTAAGCAGAGCAAGATGGCGGACTGTCTGGCTTGTGCGGCTGCCCGACCAAGTTTGGGAACAGTGCCATTTCCATTTAACGCCCACAATAACCCAAGAGAACAGCTCTGTATGTACAAACTCTATGGGAAAAAATCCCCAGCAGATTGTGTCGACATTGCACAAAAATATCCAGTGGTAAAAATGAATGACATTCCACCTGATTTCACATCTTACGAGGGACTTTATGATTGCATCACAAGGGACCAGTGCTTGAATTGGAATAAAAAAGGTGCCAGTACTCTAAATCAGCAACAAGTATTTGGCACAAAGTCATAGTATATCCTATAATGCTGGTGGGTTTGTCTCTTTACTGTATATTTTAGAAAGGCTCACTGTACTTAAACAAAATGACTCAGGGTGCATCTGAGATTAGAGGGGGTGCAGTGGGAAAGTGCTATTTTTATAAGTGGGGAGTGGACCTGACACCCTCTAGTCTAGGGGGATCCGGGGGCATGCTCCCCCAGGAACATTTTTTTTAAATATTGAAGTTAGATGCATCAATCTGGTGCACTTTGAGAGCAAAATGAAGAGATATATGGATACCTCTCAACATCCATAATGAAACAACTGTAAACAGACTTACTTTTTCTTTATGGATATAAAAGAAAGTAAAGCTTGACTCCTACTGGCTGGTTAAATGACTCCTCGTCCCTGAGGCCACTACCAGTTTTGTGTGTCATTTTGCTGGATTTATTTGTCAATAGCGTTGCTGCACAAAGTGATAGCCCTCTAGTTTAAATCTACTACGCAAAAATAAACATATGGAGATGGGTTACTATTTTAAAAAAATGCAAATCTATTTGTGAATACTGGGGCCGGGCCTCAAATCCTATAGGGGGGTCCGGGGGCATGCTCCCCCGGTAAGATTTTTTTTTAAATGTTGGACTTAAATGCATCAATCTGGTGCATTTTGAGGGGGAAATAAAGAGACCACACCCATATGAAACAAAAATGTATACATTTAAATAATCATAAAATCATAAGTAAATGGCCATAACCAATAACATACAATATCCAATATGAAAAAACATTGAAACTTGTTTATTTATTTGTTTTTGGTTCATTTATAGTTGTGAGTGTGTCTGGGCTCCTGAATCGGCCTCTCCTGTCTCCCTCCTCTCCCCCCTGCTCCTCTTTGAGGCAACAGCAAAGACTAGTTTTGGCTCTCAACAAGTTTATCTTACCTTTTTTCACCTAGTTAACATTTTGTTTGTATTATTCATGCATATTTTACTAATCACTACCCCCTCAAATGGAAATATGTGTTTACATAAATGGTGACCGAACCGTTTGAGACCCACTGAGATAACTTAAACTAAGTTAACTATCTAAAGACTCAAAAGAGTAATTTACCTCACCAGAGCTGTAGTTATCAGCCTCTCAGTCTGACAGCAAAGGACTCTCCCTCCACCTTGTTGTTTTAACAGCTCCTTATATCCGTTAGCGCAGCTAGCTAGCACCAGATGCTAACAACAATACACGTAACCGGTGCGCGCGCTTTCTCGCTCGCTCGCGCCACACATACACCAACACACACCCTCCCGAGCTTGAATGACACAAAGAGACCAATCGAGGGCATTAGTATGATCTGTATGAAAGTGGCAATGTCGGCAGGCCACGTCATGTAGACAGCCAGTCACCCTCTGTGAGACAGAGTCAGACCCACATTTGCGCTGCGTTGCGTTTACAATATATACGTATATTGCCGGCGGCTGAGTACCGGCATTTTAGTAAGAAGTGCCGGTACCGCATGGGTAAAAATCAGAAGTGCCGGTACTGCGTACCGGTGAGTACCGGCCCAATTCAAGCACTGCAAGGGACTACCTAAAAGGTTTAGAAGTAGGTACTCTTAAGTGGTGCAATTCTACAACGATTTTAAGCCAGCAGGATTTTCTCCCAGGTATAGCCATGCCCATCAGGCAGTATCCCAGAACAGATGTGTGGTGGTATTGTGGTACTAAAACCCTGTTCTCAGTTTTACCACGGGATTGGACAGGGACCTGTGCTCTGGTACAGCTAGTGATGCCTTTCTATGCAGTACCAATGACGGCCGAGCAACTGATAAACATGGCGGTCCAACCCAAAGCAACTAGAGCCAAAAGGTCAGTCTGTAGAGGGAGTTTTGATTCCACTGTGTACATTGACAACATAGGGGTGCCCAGGGGAGTCCCAGATGAGTTTAAAGCTAGAAACCAGATCTTAGCAGGGTTGGAATCCATTTTTCTTTGGCCCACCATAAATAAGAACGTGGACTGGATTAACTATATCTACTACAATCAGCAGAGGTTCATAAATGACTCCAAGGATGCGATGAAGGGACTAAGTGAACAACTGGACAAGACCAGCCAGATGTCTTTGCAGAACAGAGTGGCCCTAGATATGTTGTTGGCAGAAAAAGGGGGAGTATGCAAAATGTTTGGAACATTATGTTGTACTTTCATCCCAAACAATACCTCACCTGATGGATCGGTAACCAAGGCTCTGAAAGGACTCACTACTTTGAGCATGGAGTTAGCAGACAACAGTGGGATAGAGAAGAACCCCCTCGAGGATTTCTTGGATGGTTGGCTGGGGAAGTACAAGGGTTTTTTACTAAATGGACTGATCTCTGTTTCAGGTGTGATCGTGACATTGGCACTGTGTAGTTGTTGTTTCTCAACCTGCATCCGCGCTTGTGCAAACCGACTGATTAATGGGGCCCTCAACCAGGAATATGCTAGGGGTCAATATCAAATGGGGGGACAGTTTCCAATGTTAGTAGAACAGGACGATCCACCCCCGTATACAGATGTTGATGAAAATGATGAGTTAGTTTGAATGATGTTAAATGATATGGATGTTCAGAGATGAGATTGTTCGATGAATGTCCAGCCAATGTGATTCTTTAAATGATATCATAAGAAGAAGTGAGCAAAATGAAACCATGGAACAAATCCATTTCAATTTATTTTATACTATTCCAAGATAGTGTATTTTTATTTTCAATTTATTTTATACTATTCCAAGATAGTATATTTTTAAGCTCCAATTTATTTTACACTACAACCAGATGGTCTATTTTATTTGACTTTACTATTTTATGCTATTCTAATATGGTGGATCTCATGTTGTAAAAATCATTGCTATTCTAAAATGGTTTGTTTCTTTTCACTTTGTAAAAACAAGTGCCTTAACACTGAGCGTGGTATGAGAACGGTTTCTGTGAAAGGAGGGACGAAGAAATGTTCTGATACCAAGCCATTGCTGCTATTTTGAAGAATGATATTGAATGTAAACACTAGAAGTTATGAACAAGGGAAAACTTTTATGTTTGAACACAGACAAGAATTTATTTTGTATTTTTGTAAAGCCGGCTGTAAAACCATTCCATTTGATTGTATTTTTGTTAATATGAGATATGTAATATGCAAAGTTCAGATGAAGAACTCATTGATTTCAGTATTATACACACCTTTTAGGTGTGTAAGGAGGGACTGTTAGAAATTAAAATCAATGTTTTAATGGGGAAATGTAGTTTAAACATGCCGTCAGTTTTAATGCTCTTTTATACTGAAAAACCAGAAATTGTTGTGCACAAGCAGTTAAGCTTTTATTCTGAAAATCCTTCATCTACGGTTAGCATTTAGCATGTGGCTAATATACGATTTCCTGAAGAGGTGAATTTAGTAGCGAAATGATATCGAGTGGTGCAAACCGAAGCCTACTGATTTAACACTACAACTATAGATGTCGAGATACTACCATGCTGAATATTAAATGAAGGTACAGTTTATTTGAATACATTATTGTTTACAGACGAGAGTAGCATGTGACAACATCCGGAATGACCGGAAACCAAACGAGCCGATAAGTATTTTTTAGAGTATTGATTACAGCGTTTAGAATGTGTTAAATGAAAAGTGATGAAAGAGAATATGAGGCGAAAAGGCGTGTTAAGCATATATTGAATGTGAAAAGAACCAATCCTCTGTTTAAATGCAACAACGGACATTGGAGACGAGGCGAGCCGGCTGGCGGGGAGGAGCCAGCAGAGGATATATAAGAGCACCGGAGGAGAGATCCTGGCTCTTCTCTTCCCTAACGAGGAGCGGATCACAGCTGTTTGTCTGACTGAACAATATCATGCTTGTGACCAACCCGCGCCTTTTTTAATTAAAGTGCCCAATTGAACTTTCACAGAGACTCCATTTAGTCTCCTTTTAAAGTTTCTCTCCTGGACGGGAGAATAACGAACACAGTTTACACAACCCATGTATAACCATATTATTTGGGCCACAGAGCTCAGCATAAAACAATTTCAACAAAATTAAAGAACCCAGTGATCTTTTTACTTGCAACAAACATATCTTGAACTTTTCATCCAGATGGTTAAAAGGTATCTTGAACGACTTCCAGAGCAGCAGTTACGTTTTTTTATAGGACTTCTGGTGTTGTTAATTATGCAAGCAGCCTGCCTGTAGGAATGCTGACGTCAGCTGCCTCATGGATATGGGTTAGAAAGGATCTGCTTTACCTTCTAGTAGGTTCAGAAGGCCTTTGTTATTTATTCACATGTTTGCCCACCGATACAAATACAATACGATGTGGATCTATAGTGGTCTAATAATGACGTAGCAAAGGAGGAAATGAGGTAAGATAATGTCGTGAAAGGAGCAACAAGTCCATGCAGACAAAGGGTGTGGGGTGTGTGGGGGGGTATATGGGTGGTTAATGGGTGGATGTATGGACGGGTCAAATAAGACATACATTTTACCCAGGAGACAGCTGTCGGTGTCATGTGTGAAGACATAACTGAATACATTGACTCATTATAAGTCACTTAATACGTAAAAAAATATGTAACCCAAGCCAGAATCCTTTCCTTAACCTAACCAAGTCGTTTTTGCTGCAAAAATCTTAAACACTTTATTCTGTTTGAATTCACAATGTTGACCAGGTGCTTAAAACTGTGATTGTTAAGTTTCACGTTTATTTTCACAGCTAGTTGAATGTATTGCCATGACATTTGGTGCACATATTCATGACCCCTAACAATACATTTGAATCACTTGCGTTGATATCAGACTTTTCCTAAAGCTCATTCATCAGGCCAACACTTTTATTGGTCCTATACTTTGATATTTTCCCAAAGAGCTCAAAAACTAATGACATTCCCATTGGCCTCGCTCAGCTGTACTGTAGGTGTATTACTCATTTAAAAAACGTTAGCATACTTGCATGCTAAACTAAGATTGCAGACATGGCAAACATAAGCCAAGACCTGACGTGTTGAGCTTATGAGCTTCCTTTTACTATAATTCTTAACCTTTGCTCACATGACATCAACTTTTGCCACAAATGTAAAAAGGGAATTATCTTGATTTTAGTAGTTAAAGATGTCTGTGTGTTTTTTTATTTCACTTGGTAATGACCCTTACTGTATACAAAGTGTCAACCCAGTGACAGATCAGTCTCCAAATATTCAGATGCTGTTTGTATTTGTTTGGCATAAATGATCTGTTCCTGTCCAAATAGTGTATGTCTATTAGTATAAAAAACGATTTTGAAATAATACAATCAATAAAAATGTTTGGAAAAAAGATCTCACTTGCAAGTTTTAAACGTACATTACCCTTCTTAGGGTTAGTTTGGCAAAGAGGTTCTAATGTGAGGTCTTATTGTCTGAGGAACATGAAAAGTGTCTCCTTAAATAAATCCAACATAAAGCTGAGGCTATCCATCTAATGACCAGAAATAACAAACATGTTTAAAAAGCAGGTTTGTCTGTGGAGTCTTCCCTTCAGAGGTTTGTTCAGGCCTAGCAGTGTAGACACCAACCCATAATCCTCCTGCAGACACACCTGTAGAGGAGAGTATAAAGACCCTGGACTGAACTGAGTCAAACATCATGCTTCAAGGAATCTCTCCACAGCAGCTTCACAGCCTCCAGACCGACCCTGAAGATGACTCCCTCTGCCAGCCTGCTGCTGCTGCTCCTGCTCGGCCTCTCTCAGGCACTTCCTCTCCAGGAGGAAGGAATCGAAGAAGATGAAGAAGAAGAAGTAGACGAAGAGGACACTGTCGACATCACCACCAGGATTTTGACCTCCAACAACGCCACAGATGAGATCCTGCTGGAAGGAGACCTGCTGGCTCCCAAAACCAGAAACGCCATGAAGTGCTGGTCCCAGAGCTGCCTGTGGAAGAAAGGCTCCAGAGGCTTAGTGACGATCCCCTTCACCACGAGCAGTCAATTCACCAGCTCGGAGAGACAGAAGATCACCAACGCTATGAATGGCTTCCACAGCAAGACCTGCCTCCGCTTCGTCCCCCGTCGGAACCAGTACGACTACATCAGCATTGAGAACAAGGGCGGATGTTACTCCTCTCTGGGCAGAACAGGAGGCAGACAGGTGCTCTCTCTCAACAGGCGGGGCTGTGTCTACCACGGCACCATCCAGCACGAGATCAACCACGCTCTGGGCTTCAAGCACGAACAGACCAGGAGCGACCGCGACTCATACGTCAGGATCAACTGGCAGAACATCAACCCGCAGATGGCCTACAACTTCAAAAGGCACGACACCAACAACCTGAACACCCCCTACGACTACAGCTCCATCATGCACTATGGAAAAACAGCCTTCTCCATCCAGCGGGGGAAGGACTCCATCACCCCCATCCCAAACCCCAACGTCCAGATCGGCCAGAGGAGGGGCATGTCCCGTGGGGACATCGTGAGGATCAACAAGCTCTACCGTTGCTAATAACAATGCTGATGATAAATGCAAAAAAATCGTACTTTTTCTGCTTTGTTTTTCCTGTAATTAATCAAAAAACACTGTGACTTATGGAATCAACATCAAATATTTCACTGTTCTTCAAATGTTCAAATGTCAGATTATATGACCGTCATCATATCCCTAAATGATCTGTAATAAAAGTGCTGCAGAGATTACTGATTGCTGTCTCATTATTTTCATCATTTGTGTCTTTTAAAAAAAATACACACATATGTCAACCCAGTCTCACGGCATTTTGTGTTTTAGTCACGACATTTGATCTATTGATTCGTGTTCACCAACACGATTTTCACCTTTTTTTCGTGTCACACAGAAAGATTTTAAAAGCAATGTATTTATATTGGTAGTTTGTTTCGTGCCTGCAACACGTATTTTTGTCCTGTCGGGTCTTGGAAGACCGGAAGCTGTGGGGTTCATAAAAACATCTCCTTACTCAATATCAAGCCACAATTATTGTTTTTATTTGAAATCGTATAATGTCTGACTTTATTTCTTGTCTGTGAGGAAAATAAATGGGGCTTGGAGCCTCAAAATACTTAAATCTGTATTTTTTAAAATCTTTTTTCCTTCTAATTTGTTATTCTTTTCAAAATAACACACTGTTATTTACTCAACAATAACACACAATTATCCTTGTTTTTATGTATTATTACATTTGTATTATCCCTAAATGATCTGTAATAAAAGTAATGCAGAGATTAATGATTGCTGTCTAGTTATTTTCATCATTTGTGTCTTTTAAAAAAGATACACACACATGCTCATGAATGCAATGCCGACATGGTGCATGTATTCATCTTATCATTTTCAGTTGACTGTAAAGTCACACAGGAATTGTGTATTTCTGTATTTTTGTATCAGTATTGGATCGTGAGGTGAAAGTTACAATCCTGCAATTAATGTCAAGCTTTATCTTGCACTGAAAAACTTTTCTGATCAAAACTGAACAAAAATGAATTGAGGATGAACATCACTGACTGTTAGTCAGCCCCCAGTCCTGCCTCTCATGTATAACCATTATATTTTTACAACTGTTAGAAATTAAAATCAATGTTTTAATGGGGAAATGTAGTTTAAACATGCCGTCAGTTTTAATGCTCTTTTATACTGAAAAACCAGAAATTCTTGTGCACAAGCAGTTAAGCTTTTATTCTGAAAATCCTTCATCTACGGTTAGCATTTAGCATGTGGCTAATATACGATTTCCTGAAGAGGTGAATTTAGTAGCGAAATTATATGGAGTGGTGCAAACCGAAGCCTACTGATTTAACACTACAACTATAGATGTCGAGATACTACCATGCTGAATATTAAATGAAGGTACAGTTTATTTGAATACATTATTGTTAACAGACGAGAGTAGCATGTGACAACATCCGGAATGACCGGAAACCAAACGAGCCGATAAGTATTTTTTAGAGTATTGATTACAGCGTTTAGAATGTGTTAAATGAAAAGTGATGAAAGAGAATATGAGGAGAAAAGGCGTGTTAAGCATATATTGAATGTGAAAAGAACCAATCCTCTGTTTAAATGCAACAACGGACATTGGAGACGAGGCGAGCCGGCTGGCGGGGAGGAGCCAGCAGAGGATATATTACAGCACCGGAGGAGAGATCCTGGCTCTTCTCTTCCCTAACGAGGAGCGGATCACAGCTGTTTGTCTGACTGAACAATATCATGCTTGTGACCAACCCGCGCCTTTTTTAATTAAAGTACCCAATTGAACTTTCACAGAGACTCCATTTAGTCTCCTTTTAAAGCTTCTCTCCTGGACGGGAGAATAACGAACACAGTTTACAATCTGGTGACCCCGACGTGATCCCGCTGACCGAGGAGAGAAAACCAACCGGCTGTTTCCTGGAGACGCTTGCAGCCATTCGACACACAAGAGCTCAAATCAATCGGTAAGAAGATGCCTGTTATGACAAAGATTCTTCACTAGTTAAACTAGGCAAAGTTAGATTTGTGTGTTTGACGGCAGCCGGCGGATCCTGAAAATAGCTGTGCATTTTAATGTTAAAACAACCCAAATTGATAAAATAATCACTCTAAAACCACGAGGCGTTGTTTTGTCACAAGCAGGGTGAGTTCACACTTTCTTTTGTTCCATTAACCCTGCATGCTATTAACCATGTGTGGGTGTTGAATTTTAAATATAAATGTGTGTGGACATTGTACTTCGGATAGGTGCCTTGCTGTTTTCACATAGGTGTCTTTTGTTACGTTCCTAGTTAGTTAGCCTATGACGTAAGGGTATATAGCCCATTTGACGATTTTTGTTAAGATCTGGAGACATAGCGAATCGGTTAAGGGCCGAGTAAGTGAAAACCAGCAGGGCATAGTGAATCAACTCAGGGTTAAGTAACCGAAGTCAGTGCTTTAAAGAAAGTCCTTTTCAAGAAAAGGCTTGGTTAAGGTCTAAGCCTTTATCAGTGGTTAAAACTGTTCTGTTTAAAAAAAAGATATTGCAGGTGGGTTACGGTAATCGGAATTACAACAGCAGTGCAGTAATAACACGACGGTCTATTATTAGTTGCTGATAGGTCTCCATATTGGTCCCGGTTTGGCGTGTACAAATAGCAACAGTTAACCATAGTCGACTATAAAGTCAAATATTACGTGAACAGGTTTATAGCTAGTGCGTAAGGGTTCCTAACTTTAAGTGATGATATCAATAAGATAAAGCCCATAGTCGACTATAAAGTCAAATATTACGTGAACAGGTTTATAGCTAGTGCGTAAGGGTTCCTAACTTTAAGTGATGATATCAATAAGATAAAGCCCATTTTTTCATAGTAAACTAGATAGAAATGTTGTTATTTTAAACTAAGTGTTGTTTTGGCTTGTATTTCAGGGTTTATAATACCACACCAGTGGTTTACTTTGTTACGGTTCGTTTAAAGATCACCTCGCCATTGTTTAAACTCCCACCTGAGAGCCGCATGGACAAATCTCTTTGTCTACAGGTCAGAGTGCGAAATAATCGGGTGTCATCTTGTTTACACCCCACATGTGGAAAAACAAAGACAGGGCAATCGCCATTTCGTGAAATGCAAATTCAAAGCACTCCTTTCTTTGTTCTTATGCAGCTGGTTTCACTCCAATGAGGCATTTTCCTGACCTCCATCTTGTGAAGAACGAATAATACTTCTTGTCACAGTTGGAACTAGAAGGCTGAACCAATTTGTGGATATTAAAGGGAAGGATTGTTGTATTTTCAAAGATTTGAAGTATTGCTGCTGGCAAATGTGTTTTGGCGGTTTTTGAAATATTCCTGCTTGCAAATGTGTTTTGGCGGTTTTTGAAATATTCCTGGTTGCAAATGTGTTTTGGCGGTTACGTGCTGTGTTGTTTAACCATAGTGTAATGTTCTTCCTATTTTAAAGATACTTTTAAGGAAAATAAGTGTCTCCTTGTTAAAAAACAACTCACCACAACAGCTATTCCCTAGTGGATTAAGCTAGGAAATTAAAATAGCGCACTCTGGTGGTAGTACAGAATTATTACACAAATAGAAGAAACACCATACCATGTGAAGTATAATTTGAAGTGTTATAAATAAACATAAGCTTTATCGCCAGAATAGAATTGCAAAGTGGTTTCTAATTATAAGATGAGAAACTTTACATAATAACATAACCTAGACTGTAGAATATTCAAACACCACTTTATTGAAGCTAACACAAGTTGAGACATTTGCATAATTTCATACACTTCGGTATGCACTGTACACAGTGGATTTAGATTTTTACCGCAGATTTCTATTTTCATATTTCAAAGTCAAAACCATACTGTACACTGTACAATTTTTGTAGTTCCAAATCTTAGACGGAAGACATGGACCCAATATGAGAAACTGTTGGAACAGTGGCAAACGAGAGGACTGCTTCCAGCAGATAATCAGCCTGAACCAACGAAAGCCCATAGACAATCTGTAATTGACCATGAGAATGGAGAATACCTGCGAGAGCAACAAGCATGGATCAAAGCCGGACAACCCTCCTGGTATGGACCTGCAAAGATTGCTATGAACAAAGCGGAGATAAGAAAAGTACATGTTACAAGTCTGATGCTCCATTTAAAGTGTTCTGTAACTGGGACGGCAAACATGTACGTCGTTCAAAAACCAAATCCGCTAGAACAGGAACACACAGCGGAAAAAATAGAAGAAGTTCCAATAATCCAAACTCCAAAGCTCTATCCAGACCTGCCTCAGAAACCTCCTCCTTACATAACGGAATCAGAACTGTTCTCTGAAGCCTCAGTACAAGCCCCAACTTTTAATGTTTCAGGAGGAATATTGAAGTTCGACGATGTCCCCACAGAAAGAAGTGTTAACGAATTGGACTATGAAGTAAGAATGCTACACAGTAAATCTGACCAGCTGCGGGAGATTTTCAAACACGAAATGCAAGAATTGAAGGCCATGACTAGACAGCATCAACTTCAGCAAAACACATTACGAACACCTATGTCATTCCAGCCCAACAAGAAACCTCCCAGTGCTGAGGTATCATCAATGGCAGGTTCGGACATGCCGATTTTCTCTCTGCTACTACCAAAAAACACAGGAATGGATGATCAGGAAAAGTCCGGAGTGCGACAGACAAACAAAGACAACAAGAAGAGGAGAGATTCCGGGAGATGATGGTAGAAAAACATGGACAGGACAAAGAAAAGGAAGAAAGAAAACTACAAATAACAAAAACATGGGGACAATCAAAAACAACACGCCGAACAAACTACTCTCCTGACTATTCCAAAGGACAGGAAGATGACGACGGTGCACAGTCGGAAACCAGTGTACACTCCCCATATCATGAACAATCACATCAACAACGCAGTCTTGCAACTCCTACTGAGAATACTAGTAGTGACGAAAATGAGCAACATTACTCTGGGACATGCCCCAAAACTAAAAAAAACAAGACCTCTCAAAGAACCAGGACTGGAGTACATACCTCCATGCCATTGATAGCGGCTGGAAGAGGATTTGACTACCAACCATGGACTCACAGGGACATGGAATCTTTAGTGGCCAAACTACCTCCACTCACCCAAGGAGGACAGAAGTGGGTGAATGAACTGGAGAAATACACAGTCCAAGACCACCTGTGCTTGGGAGACATGAGGGCATTGCTTGGAAGGATAGAGGGAAGACTAGAGGCAAGAGCAGTGGATTCCAAGGCTAAATGCACCAACTCTCCAGATGATATTTCATTCAACAAAATCCGGTCGAGGTATTGGGCTGCCATTCGTCACATTTACCCAACAACACGCAGTTTACATGCCCTCAACAGCCTGAGAAAAGAGCCTGGGGAAGACATGCATGCCTTCCTGAAGAGATGTCAAGGAGTGTGGGAGGACTGCACTGGAGAACGACATGACACTTCGCCAGCTGTCATAATGTTGTGGAAGAACGCAGTCATAAAAGCCCTTCCCAAATCAGTGCAGGCACGCCTGTGAGATGTCGTGGGATTGGAAGCTAAACTCCCAGAAGAATGGAGATTAAATCTCATACACCACGACATCAAATACCAGGAAACAATGGTGGAAGACGATGAAGACACAAAGAAACTGGCGAAAAGACTATTGAAGATGCAGGTAGCTGAGAGAGATAACGAAGCTAATACAAACAAGAAATTGACAAGGCAGATGCCAGCTGTAACAGCAAAAGTCATACTAACAGAGAAAGAAGTGCAGACGCCTCAAACAGTTCAAACTCAGATAGTGCCAGAAAATCAGATGCAGAACCAACAAAGAGGTAGAGGAGGTTTCCAAGGAAGAGGCAGAGGAAGAGTTTTCCGGTTTGAGGGATGCTACTTATGCAGTCAGCCGGGCCATTGGGCTAGAGATTGTCCAAATCAACAAACACAAAACCCACCACCATCTTTACAATACAACCCTACGCAATTTCAACAGCCCCAGACACAACAGTATCATCCCCAAGCACAGCAACCGCCTGTGTATACCCCTGTCCAACTACA
Source organism: Notothenia rossii (assembly GCF_949606895.1). Classification (NCBI taxonomy): domain Eukaryota; kingdom Metazoa; phylum Chordata; class Actinopteri; order Perciformes; family Nototheniidae; genus Notothenia; species Notothenia rossii. The sequence continues at coordinate 35,310,420 of NC_136904.1, read as the reverse complement.
GCCACAAGCACCCATGTACATGCCTTCACAGTATCAACAGAGGGGAGGGCCTAGTGGAGGCAGAGGATTTCAGGGACAACCAGGAGGAGGAGGGGTGCCAAACATGAACCAGATTCCTCTGACAGCTTGGAGTGGTCCATACGTATGAGGAGGCCCAGAGGATCCAATCACAGGTGACGTAATTCCAGCCCAAGATGAACCAATGGTCACCTGTGAGATTGAGGGGGAGAAGGTGGAAATGATGGTGGACACAGGAGCCACAGCTTCCTGTTTGACAAGATTGAAGGGAAAACCACCACCACTCTCAAATCATACCCTCAAAACAGTTGGATACTCGGGAAAAATTGATGTACAGAGATATACATTACCATTGGTCACAAAAATTGGGAAGCAGCTCCTGCAACATCCTTTCCTCTATGCCAGGGGTTCTTAACCTTTTTGACCTTGAGGCCCAATTTTTATAGTACAAAGTGGCCCGGGGCCCATTAAATATTAACACTGTATAGGTTTAATTGACCTCATTCTCGGTTTGATTTGTATTCAATAATAAACCAAATCCACTAACTGTTTAACAAGCAAAAACCTTATCAAATAAAATGACATGATAAAATGGGATCATCACAAATACTTTTATTAAACATGTGTATGTAAACCTACACATACTGTATCAAGACACCGAACAGGCTGATAATTCCTGGACCAAATAAAGCTGTGACAAGAAAAAATGTCAAGGATCAAGTCAGGCTTTTAAATAATAATAAAAAAGACCAATATTAGGATTTTACTTTAAATTAATAAAAAATATATATATATATATATATATAAATAATCAATCAATCAATAAAAGGGGGTGATAAAATAAATGCATTCAAATAATATAAATCTATTTTTAAATTAAATAAATAAACTAAATGAAATTGAAATAAAGTGCAAATGAAACTATAGCCTTATAATCTGCAAAGCTATTTGAAAATTGCTTCAGCAGTCTCCATTTTTGCATGGCAGAACCAGAATAATCTTTATATCTGTGACAAATGAACAATGACACAAATAATAACAACAATGAACAACAATAACAACAATAATACAACTCCCTTTTTATCTTGACCTCTTAATGAGACACTTGGGCCTGCTTCTGAGACATAATCAGATCCAGTCTGGGTGGAATGGGAGAAAGGCTCACTCTCAGAGTAGATTCCAGTGTTGCTCTGAGTCTGTTTCGGGCTTTGGTCTTAGTTGTGGCCACAATGGAGAATCCTGATTCACACAGGTACGTAGTTGTGAATGGGAGAAGGAGTTTCACAGCCCTCAGTGCAAGACATGGGTACTCCTTTGAGACAGCAACCCAGAATGAGCCCAGGTCCAGTTTGCCCCACTGCAGCTTTAAAGTGAGCCAGTGGAAACGTCCAGAAGCTGGGATTCCAGGTGTGAGGGCAAAGCAACATGAAAATGGGTCCAAAATCCACATGTTTCCCTCTCTGGGATCCTCAGGAAAGTAGTCACCAAATTTCTCTGCCAGTTGTGAGAGGTGCTGGGAGACTGAGTCGCTGATCTTCACCTGAGGGGAGTTTTCCAAAATGTCAGACAAAAGTGGAAACATGTCCATCCTATTTTCCTGGGCCCTCTTGGTCCACAAAGCAAGTTTCCTCTTGAAAGCTTCAACTTTGTCTGCAACACAAAATATGTTGCTGTTTCTTCCTTGAAGTGAGGTGTTCAGTTGGTTCAGTAGTGAAAAAATGTCACAGAGGCAAGTTTTGCTGTGAACATTGTGTCAGCATAGTAATCTACAAGATTAGATTTTTTCTCACTGAGAAAAGAGAAGACCTCATTCCTCAGTTCAAACAAACGATTGAGGACCAGTCCTCTGGAAAGCCATCTCACTTCACTGTGATATAGCAGTTGGACATGATCTGCTTCTATGTCCTCACAAAGCTTAGCAAAACATCTGGAGTTCACAGCATTGTTTTTAATAAAGTTTATGGTTTTCACACTTACATCCATCACCTGGTGGAGGTCTGGTGACATCTTTTTTGCTGCAAGGCTTTCACGGTGGAGAAAACAGTGTGTCCATTTAGCTTCTGGTGCACGATCAAGGATCTGTCTAATGACACCATGATGCCTGCCAGTCATTGATGCTGCACCGTCACTGCACACCCCGACACAGTTCTGCCAGTCCAGGCCGTTCTCAGTGAAGTAGTTATCCATGCAGCGGAAACATTCCTGAGCCGTAGTTCGTGTTGGTAGCTCTCCACAAAACAGTATGTCTTCGTGCAAACTACTGTCCCAGCGATAGCGAACAAAAACAAGCAGCAGTGCAGCATTCGTGACATCCGTGGACTCGTCTAATTGCAAAGAAAAAAAAGGGCTGCTTTTTATTCTTTCTATAAGTTGATGCTGTATGTCTGATGCCATGTCCGCGATACGGTGACTCACAGTGTCGTTTGAGAGTGGGATGGTCAGCAGCTTTTTTGCAGCGGCCTCTCCGACCATCTCACGGCACATATCAACAGCGGCAGGCAGAACCAACTCCTCCGCTATGGTGAATGCTTTCTTACTCTGTGCCACACGTCTGGCTACGAGGTAGCTCGCTTTCAATGCACATTTAGAGTTGCTTGTCAGTGACACGACAGACCTTTTCTGCATCTGCAGCCCACTTTCCTTCCTCTTAAAATATTCCACCGGCTTTCCCACGAGATTCGGGTGCTTGGTCTCTAGATGCCGCTGTAGTTTTGAGGGCTTGAGGGCTTCGTTGGACAGCATTAGCCCACACTCCACACACTGGGCTTTTGGCACTGCCTCTGTTCCTCCATTTACGAAACCGTATTTAATGAAGTCGAGATTGTATTTCCGTAAAAACTTTGTCTTTTGGGTGGGGGGGTTGGCAGGACATTCGTCTTCATTTTTTCTTTTTAAAAACTTCTCAATTTTTGCCGCTTCATCTATGTGTATTGGCGCTTGTTAACAACTGAGTGGTAATAAAGATACATTGACAAAAAAAAAAACGCCACCACGTGGTCGAAAGCTGCACGCAGTCTCGCGGCCCTTGCGGCCCACAGGTGCAAAACTGAAAGTTTTTTGTGGCCCTCTGGGGGGCGCTGGCGGCCCAAGTGTGGGCCGCGGCCCTATGGTTAAGAATCACTGCTCTATGCCCCAAACTGTCCCATAAATCTGATGGGGAGAGACCTGCTCGTAAAATCAGGAGCGAGAATTCTATGCACACCAGATGGGCTGATAATCCAGTTTCCAGGCCAGATACCACTCCACCAGACATACGACGGACAACAGAGAATCATGATGATGGCAGCAAATCCAGAAAACGGCGAAGAAAATGACACAACCACTGTGTACTGGAGCCGCCTGATCACCACTGAAATCGATACTCCACATGTCCAAAGAACATACATGGCCTGGAAACCATGGATAAATACACTAGGACCCCATGGGCCCCCGCAAGATCCTCTACATTGTACGTACAATTATCTTAGGCGACCAGATGAAGAATATCAAGATGCATGGATGGAAGATAAAGAGGGAAGAATGGAAGATTTGACTGTGGCAGACATCTACGTAGGACCGCAGGGTGTAGCAGCAGCGGTAAAACTCACACCAGAACAAAAACAATGGTACAATCTATCTGAAGAAGCTGTTCCTCATGTCACACTCGCCATGACCATAGGAGCTGAGTCCAGATCATTGGGTGCAATGATAAAGACTGCATTGAACACTGAGTGGATGGCGACAGAATCACCTTTTCTGTGGCGATCAATAGACCAGACAATGTGGAGGATTGGGAACAACAGCCAGGAACGAGGACTATTGGAGAAGCAAGAATTGGACAGAGATCATGGCCGAGAACACACAAACCATACGGACACAGAAGAAATGCTAATGCAGGTGCCTACACATCTTTGGACCACCGGAGACTACGATGTTGGATTAGTGAATCATGAAGTCTTAGTGGAACTGGTGGAAAATTACAAACCATGTTGGCGGCCGCAATACAAATTGAAGCAAGAACAAATAGATGGAATAGGAAACACCATTCAAGGATTGTTGCAGGCTGGAGTAATCAGGCACACCGGCTCAAATTGGAATACTCCCATCTTGCCGGTACCAAAAGCTGGAAACAAGGGATGGAGAATGGTCCATGATCTGAGAGAAGTCAACAATGTCACTAAAACTGCTAATATTCCTGTTCCCGATCCACATGTAGCATTACAAAATCTTAATCCAGGTCACAAATATTTCACAGTGATAGATCTAGCTAATGCATTCTTTTGCTTACCATTAGATCCAAAAGTCCAGGATATATTTGCTTTTACGTACCAAAGACAGCGATATACTTATAATCGGATGCCACAGGGTTACAAGGATAGCCCAGGACTATTTAACAGTGCTTTGAAACAAGACCTCAGTGCATTGCACCTACCGGAGGGAGTCATTTTGATACAGTATGTTGATGATTTGCTGCTAGCCGGGCCAGATGCAGCAACATGTCTGACTGTGACACAACAATTGCTAATCCTACTGGCCAATGTGGGCTATAAGGTGAAGAGAGAAAAAACACAGATCGCAAGGAGAACAGTTACATTCCTGGGAAGGATGATTTCCTCAAACAGTCTAACTCTGACACCAGCACAACGGACTTCCATCCTCTCCCAACCAAAGCCCAAAACAGTGCAACAAATGCTTGCGTTCCTGGGCCTGACAGGTTACAGTAGGACGTACATACCTGACTATGTGGATTTGACACAACCACTGAGACACATAATTGCAGAAGCAGGAAACAGAAATCTAAAAGCCACTCTCGAGTGGACATTGTTGGCCGAAGAAGCTTTCACGAAGACGAAGCAAGCCCTGAGTCAAGCGGCACACCTTTCCACTCCGGATTATGACGATGATTTTTGCCTTGATGTTTCTGAATCAGGTGGAGTAGTCAATGGAGTCCTGTTTCAGAAAAAAGGGGAAGTGAGACAGGTACTGATGTACCATAGCTCAAAGCTAGACAATATAGAACTGGGCCAGACAGGATGTGCAAGACACCTAGCTGCACTAGCAAAAGTCATTGAGAAAACTGCACATGTGGTAATGTGCCACCCATTGAAAGTAAACACAGCCCATGGAGTAGTAGCATTCATAAATTCACAGGCATTCACATTTTCCCCAATCAGGAAAATCAAGATTCAGACCAGTCTGTTGAAACCACACATAACATACCAAAGTGGTTTAAAAAACATGTCTACAGGACTGAGCACGGAAGAGCACACACCCCATGACTGTCAGTTCGTCTCCCAAAAGGATCTCAAGATAAGATCAGATTTAGAAACAGATTCTCTGGACCAACCAGACTTCACTCTCTACAGTGACGGCTGCTGTTACAAGGGAGATGACGGGAATGTGGCCTCCTATGCAGTAATCCGGCAGGAGGGAGAAAATGTACAAACCATAGAAGCAGAAATCATCCCCCAACCTGCTTCGGCCCAACTGGCAGAAGTAGTGGCACTCACCAAAGCCTTGGAGCATGCAGAGGGACAACGAGTCAACATCTATACAGATTCAGCATATGCCTATGGAGCAGTGCATATAGACGGACCACAGTGGATCAGAAGAGGGTTCCTAACATCTGCTAAGACACCAGTAAAACATGCCGAAGCTCTAAAACTCCTGCTGACATCTTTACTGTTGCCCGCAAAAGTGGCAGTAATGAAATGCAAAGGACATCAAATATTGAACAATGCAATATCCAGAGGAAATGATGCAGCAGACAAGGCAGCAAAGAAGGCAGGAGGGTACAGCAAGCAAATTATATGTACAAAGGCTAATAGTCAAGAGGAGTTAACCACTGAACACATCAAAGACATGCAGAAATATGCTGGAGTGTATGAACAGAATCAATGGAGTCAGAAGGGAGCAAAGGAAGTAGATGGCCTGTGGAGAGCCCACGACCAGGGCCGTGGGAAGTAGGGGTGCTGAGGGTGCTGCAGCACCCCCTGGTGGAGGACAGGGGATCTGCACTTCCACAAGATTAAATGCAAATATAATACAAAAATAACGAATTTTCAGCCTTGATGTAACAACATTCATAATTAAGTAAAGATAACACCCTTTTCACCCCGGTTACATTTTCCATTTGCCCTGTACAATGGGCGCTGTAAGTGATGAAAGTGGGGAATGTTGGCTTATCAGGCGCCCAGCTCATAGCCAAAGTGCGAGAGAGAGAGAGAGAGAGAGAGAGAGAGAGAGAGAGAGAGAGAGAGAGAGAGAGAGAGAGAGAGAGAGAGAGAGAGAGAGATAGATAGATAGATAGATAGATAGATAGAGAGAGGGGGTGCACCGGTACCGGCGGGGATTGTTGTTAGCTTCTGCTGCGCTAACGGATATAAGAAGCTGTTTCTACAATAATGTGGAGGGAGTGTTCTGTCCTGTCAGACTGAGAGGCTCAGTGAGGTAAAGGACTCTGAGTGTTTAGATAGTTCACTTTAGTCTAAGTTATCTCAGTGGATCTCAAACGTTTTGATCACAATTTATGTAAGCAAATATTTCAAAGGGACATCTTTATAATTATTAGGATATATAAAAACAGGTTTGAAATCATTCCAATTTATACTATAGGAAAGTAAACCAAAAAAAATGTTTAAAACTGGAGAGATTTAAAAATATGCATAAATAAATAAATGTTAACTGATAAAATAAGATATGAATGAACCACAAAAATAAAACAAGTTAGCCTACATTTATTTGTTATTGGCTATGGTAGGTTATTGGTTATGTTCACATACAAACCGATCTTTTTCACGTGGGTGTTTAGAGTTGTATCCCTAGATCAGTCTCTAGTAATTGGGCGCTCAAAGTGCACCAGATTGAAGTATTTTACTTTAAAATGTTAAAAAAAATCTTCCCGGGGGGGCACCCCCGGACCCCCTTAGAGGATGTGAAGTCCACCCCCCAATTAAAACATGTTCATGCAATACTAAATACATTTGAAGCCTTTTTATATAAGCTGTCCACCATATCAATACGTTTCTCTTTTTGTAGTGTATTGGTCTTTTGTAGAGGCTTTTCATTGCCAGCTAAAATCTTGCCTAGGGCAGCAAATTGGTCAGAACCAGCCCTGGTGTCATCCCCACAGCACCCCCCATTTGAAACATGTTCCCACGGCTATGCCCACGACGGCCGTTTAGTCGCACCTGCAAAGTTATGCCACCTGCTAATAGAACAATCACATGGTCCCACTCATGTAGGCAAAGCAAGAACAACAAAAGACATTGAACAACAGTGGTGGCATCCCTACATGAAGGACATGGTTGAAAACTTTGTTAATGACTGTGACACGTGCAATGCATTCAATGTAAAAAAGCCATATAAGTGCCCAATGGGAAGATATCCAGTCCCAGAAGCCCTATTCAAAGACATTTGTATTGATTATACAGACATGGGAGCAGACAATGTGGTCAGAGGGTTTAGATATATGTTAGTAATGATAGATCGTTATACGAGATGGATTGAAGCCATTCCCTGCAAAAAAGAAGACGCAAAGACAGTCATAAAATGGCTCAAAACAGAACTCGTACCCCGTTATGGAGTGCCAAGGATAATAAGATCAGACAATGGTTCACATTTTACAAGCAAACACTTAGAGGAAGTTGAGTTATATTTCGGTATAATTCATAAGTTTGGGTCAGCAAACCACCCACAATCTCAGGGTATAGTAGAAAGAGCAAATAGAACATTAAAGGGGAAAATAGCAAAAGTCATTTTTGGCACAAACATGAAATGGGTAGATGCTTTGCCTCTGGCACTCATTTCAATGAGATCTTCTGAGGGTGCTAAAACACATCTTTCACCCCACGAATTGTCTTTAGGTTTTGTAGATTGAATACTAAAACGGAATAACCATTCTTGTTTTAGATCTGAGACCTATTTATTTTACCATTCAAAAAAGAGTCCAATATTTTTGTTTTATTATTTTCTATATATTTATTTTTGCTTTCATTATTTAAAAAAAACTCTGGAACTGATATAACCATGGGTAAAATTGATGAAGTGCCATTCAAGAAGTCAGAACAATTAAGGGGCACCAAAGGGATAAGAATCGTAATATCATTGTTAGCTCTGTTCATCACAATTGGCATTTCCTGGTTGGGAAGGGGATACAGCATCATGAAGAACCCGAATCCATTCGTGCACTCGTAGAAAATGCCAATATCCCTAATGAACCTTCAACTGTGTTTGATAGACTTCCATTTATCCCCAGAGCCAAAAGAAGAGCAGAGAGACAGGAGGAAGGGTTAGAAATACTCATCCCCAGCGGTGAAGCGGTTACGGTCAGTCTTGATGTGTGTGATGTGGTTGTATGTGGAGAGCTGCGAGACAAAACAGGCCATGACGTTTATGGGTGCATTCATGCTTGGGGACGGCCAGATGATAATTCATGGTGTCCCAGTTCAGAGAAGGTATATTGGAGTGCTAGGGCAGAAGGAAATAACAATCCCCCTGGGTTGACGTTTAGGTCTCAGCTATCTTTTTCCAAAGGTCGCCATAGTGGAGGCATGAACAAACATAATCCAATAATAATTGCTTTTAAAAGCGCACTCACTCCCCATTTCAAGAAAAAGGGAGACGTCACTGCATTCCATTTATTGATGGGGATAGAAGTTCCAGGAAATGACCCAATGGGATCAATTTTAGTGAAAATAATTGACCCACCAGCTGATATAATTCCTGATCTCGCCCCAATATATACTGAATCCCCTTTTAAACGAGAACCAGAAATACTCCCTGCTAAATCTGTGAACAATCCATTGGTCACCTATCTGAGTACGACCTCTATACAGAAAGTCATTGCAGTAGAAACAGGATACGAGGACACAAATTCCTGGTTAGACTGGGTTGTTTATTCTGTTAAGCAGAGCAAGATGGCGGACTGTCTGGCTTGTGCGGCTGCCCGACCAAGTTTGGGAACAGTGCCATTTCCATTTAACGCCCACAATAACCCAAGAGAACAGCTCTGTATGTACAAACTCTATGGGAAAAAATCCCCAGCAGATTGTGTCGACATTGCACAAAAATATCCAGTGGTAAAAATGAATGACATTCCACCTGATTTCACATCTTACGAGGGACTTTATGATTGCATCACAAGGGACCAGTGCTTGAATTGGAATAAAAAAGGTGCCAGTACTCTAAATCAGCAACAAGTATTTGGCACAAAGTCATAGTATATCCTATAATGCTGGTGGGTTTGTCTCTTTACTGTATATTTTAGAAAGGCTCACTGTACTTAAACAAAATGACTCAGGGTGCATCTGAGATTAGAGGGGGTGCAGTGGGAAAGTGCTATTTTTATAAGTGGGGAGTGGACCTGACACCCTCTAGTCTAGGGGGATCCGGGGGCATGCTCCCCCAGGAACATTTTTTTTAAATATTGAAGTTAGATGCATCAATCTGGTGCACTTTGAGAGCAAAATGAAGAGATATATGGATACCTCTCAACATCCATAATGAAACAACTGTAAACAGACTTACTTTTTCTTTATGGATATAAAAGAAAGTAAAGCTTGACTCCTACTGGCTGGTTAAATGACTCCTCGTCCCTGAGGCCACTACCAGTTTTTTGTGTCATTTTGCTGGATTTATTTGTCAATAGCGTTGCTGCACAAAGTGATAGCCCTCTAGTTTAAATCTACTACGCAAAAATAAACATATGGAGATGGGTTACTATTTAAAAAAAATGCAAATCTATTTGGGAACACTGGGGCCGGGCCTCAAATCCTATAGGGGGGTCCGGGGGCATGCTCCCCCGGTAAGATTTTTTTTTAAATGTTGGACTTAAATGCATCAATCTGGTGCATTTTGAGGGGGAAATAAAGAGACCACACCCATATGAAACAAAAATGTATACATTTAAATAATCATAAAATCATAAGTACATGGCCATAACCAATAACATACAATATCCAATATGAAAAAACATTGAAACTTGTTTATTTATTTGTTTTTGGTTCATTTATAGTTGTGAGTGTGTCTGGGCTCCTGAATCGGCCTCTCCTGTCTCCCTCCTCTCCCCCCTGCTCCTCTTTGAGGCAACAGCAAAGACTAGTTTTGGCTCTCAACAAGTTTATCTTACCTTTTTTCACCTAGTTAACATTTTGTTTGTATTATTCATGCATATTTTACTAATCACTACCCCCTCAAATGGAAATATGTGTTTACATAAATGGTGACCGAACCGTTTGAGACCCACTGTGATAACTTAAACTAAGTTAACTATCTAAAGACTCAAGAGAGTAATTTACCTCACCAGAGCTGTAGTTATCAGCCTCTCAGTCTGACAGCAAAGGACTCTCCCTCCACCTTGTTGTTTTAACAGCTCCTTATATCCGTTAGCGCAGCTAGCTAGCACCAGATGCTAACAACAATACACGTAACCGGTGCGCGCGCTTTCTCGCTCGCTCGCGCCACACATACACCAACACACACCCTCCCGAGCTTGAATGACACAAAGAGACCAATCGAGGGCATTAGTATGATCTGTATGAAAGTGGCAATGTCGGCAGGCCACGTCATGTAGACAGCCAGTCACCCTCTGTGAGGCAGAGTCAGACCCACATTTGCGCTGCGTTGCGTTTACAATATATATGTATATTGCCGGCGGCTGAGTACCGGCATTTTAGTAAGAAGTGCCGGTACCGCATGGGTAAAAATCAGAAGTGCCGGTACTGCGTACCGGTGAGTACCGGCCCAATTCAAGCACTGCAAGGCACTACCTAAAAGGTTTAGAAGTAGGTACTCTTAAGTGGTGCAATTCTACAACGATTTTAAGCCAGCAGGATTTTCTCCCAGGTATAGCCATGCCCATCAGGCAGTATCCCAGAACAGATGTGTGGTGGTATTGTGGTACTAAAACCCTGTTCTCAGTTTTACCACGGGATTGGACAGGGACCTGTGCTCTGGTACAGCTAGTGATGCCTTTCTATGCAGTACCAATGACGGCCGAGCAACTGATAAACATGGCGGTCCAACCCAAAGCAACTAGAGCCAAAAGGTCAGTCGGTAGAGGGAGTTTTGATTCCACTGTGTACATTGACAACATATGGGTGCCCAGGGGAGTCCCAGATTAGTTTAAAGCTAGAAACCAGATCTTAGCAGGGTTGGAATCCATTTTTCTTTGGCCCACCATAAATAAGAACGTGGACTGGATTAACTATATATACTACAATCAGCAGAGGTTCATAAATGACTCCAAGGATGCGATGAAGGGACTAAGTGAACAACTGGACAAGACCAGCCAGATGTCTTTGCAGAACAGAGTGGCCCTAGATATGTTGTTGGCAGAAAAAGGGGGAGTATGCAAAATGTTTGGAACATTATGTTGTACTTTCATCCCAAACAATACCTCACCTGATGGATCGGTAACCAAGGCTCTGAAAGGACTCACTACTTTGAGCATGGAGTTAGCAGACAACAGTGGGATAGAGAAGAACCCCCTCGAGGATTTCTTGGATGGTTGGCTGGGGAAGTACAAGGGTTTTTTACTAAATGGACTGATCTCTGTCTCAGGTGTGATCGTGACATTGGCACTGTGTAGTTGTTGTTTCTCAACCTGCATCCGCGCTTGTGCAAACCGACTGATTAATGGGGCCCTCAACCAGGAATATGCTAGGGGTCAATATCAAATGGGGGGACAGTTTCCAATGTTAGTAGAACAGGACGATCCACCCCCGTATACAGATGTTGATGAAAATGATGAGTTAGTTTGAATGATGTTAAATGATATGGATGTTCAGAGATGAGATTGTTCGATGAATGTCCAGCCAATGTGATTCTTTAAATGATATCATAAGAAGAAGTGAGCAAAATGAAACCATGGAACAAATCCATTTCAATTTATTTTATACTATTCCAAGATAGTGTATTTTTATTTTCAATTTATTTTATACTATTCCAAGATAGTATATTTTTAAGCTCCAATTTATTTTACACTACAACCAGATGGTCTATTTTATTTGACTTTACTATTTTATGCTATTCTAATATGGTGGATCTCATGTTGTAAAAATCATTGCTATTCTAAAATGGTTTGTTTCTTTTCACTTTGTAAAAACAAGTGCCTTAACACTGAGAGTGGTATGAGAACGGTTTCTGTGAAAGGAGGGACGAAGAAATGTTCTGATACCAAGCCATTGCTGCTATTTTGAAGAATGATATTGAATGTAAACACTAGAAGTTATGAACAAGGGAAAACTTTTATGTTTGAACACAGACAAGAATTTATTTTGTATTTTTGTAAAGCCGGCTGTAAAACCATTCCATTTGATTGTATTTTTGTTAATATGAGATATGTAATATGCAAAGTTCAGATGAAGAACTCATTGATTTCAGTATTATACACACCTTTTAGGTGTGTAAGGAGGGACTGTTAGAAATTAAAATCAATGTTTTAATGGGGAAATGTAGTTTAAACATGCCGTCAGTTTTAATGCTCTTTTATACTGAAAAACCAGAAATTCTTGTGCACAAGCAGTTAAGCTTTTATTCTGAAAATCCTTCATCTACGGTTAGCATTTAGCATGTGGCTAATATACGATTTCCTGAAGAGGTGAATTTAGTAGCGAAATTATATGGAGTGGTGCAAACCGAAGCCTACTGATTTAACACTACAACTATAGATGTCGAGATACTACCATGCTGAATATTAAATGAAGGTACAGTTTATTTGAATACATTATTGTTTACAGACGAGAGTAGCATGTGACAACATCCGGAATGACCGGAAACCAAACGAGCCGATAAATATTTTTTAGAGTATTGATTACAGCGTTTAGAATGTGTTAAATGAAAAGTGATGAAAGAGAATATGAGGCGAAAAGGCGTGTTAAGCATATATTGAATGTGAAAAGAACCAATCCTCTGTTTAAATGCAACAACGGACATTGGAGACGAGGCGAGCCGGCTGGCGGGGAGGAGCCAGCAGAGGATATATAAGAGCACCGGAGGAGAGATCCTGGCTCTTCTCTTCCCTAACGAGGAGCGGATCACAGCTGTTTGTCTGACTGAACAATATCATGCTTGTGACCAACCCGCGCCTTTTTTAATTAAAGTACCCAATTGAACTTTCACAGAGACTCCATTTAGTCTCCTTTTAAAGCTTCTCTCCTGGACGGGAGAATAACGAACACAGTTTACACAACCCATGTATAACCATATTATTTGGGCCACAGAGCTCAGCATAAAACAATTTCAACAAAATTAAAGAACCCAGTGATCTTTTTACTTGCAACAAACATATCTTGAACTTTTCATCCAGATGGTTAAAAGGTATCTTGAACGACTTCCAGAGCAGCAGTTAAGTTTTTTTATAGGACTTCTGGTGTTGTTAATTATGCAAGCAGCCTGCCTGTAGGAATGCTGACGTCAGCTGCCTCATGGATATGGGTTAGAAAGGATCTGCTTTACCTTCTAGTAGGTTCAGAAGGCCTTTGTTATTTATTCACATGTTTGCCCACCGATACAAATACAATACGATGTGGATCTATAGTGGTCTAATAATGACGTAGCAAAGGAGGAAATGAGGTAAGATAATGTCGTGAAAGGAGCAACAAGTCCATGCAGACAAAGGGTGTGGGGTGTGTGGGGGGGTATATGGGTGGTTAATGGGTGGATGTATGGACGGGTCAAATAAGACATACATTTTACCCAGGAGACAGCTGTCGGTGTCATGTGTGAAGACATAACTGAATACATTGACTCATTATAAGTCACTTAATACGTAAAAAAATATGTAACCCAAGCCAGAATCCTTTCCTTAACCTAACCAAGTCGTTTTTGCTGCAAAAATCTTAAACACGTTATTCTGTTTGAATTCACAATGTTGACCAGGTGCTTAAAACTGTGATTGTTAAGTTTCACGTTTATTTTCACAGCTAGTTGAATGTATTGCCATGACATTTGGTGCACATATTCATGACCCCTAACAATACATTTGAATCACTTGCGTTGATATCAGACTTTTCCTAAAGCTCATTCATCAGGCCAACACTTTTATTGGTCCTATACTTTGATATTTTCCCAAAGAGCTCAAAAACTAATGACATTCCCATTGGCCTCGCTCAGCTGTACTGTAGGTGTATTACTCATTTAAAAAACGTTAGCATACTTGCATGCTAAACTAAGATTGCAGACATGGCAAACATAAGCCAAGACCTGACGTGTTGAGCTTATGAGCTTCCTTTTACTATAATTCTTAACCTTTGCTCACATGACATCAACTTTTGCCACAAATGTAAAAAGGGAATTATCTTGATTTTAGTAGTTAAAGATGTCTGTGTGTTTTTTTATTTCACTTGGTCATGACCCTTACTGTATACAAAGTGTCAACCCAGTGACAGATCAGTCTCCAAATATTCAGATGCTGTTTGTATTTGTTTGGCATAAATGATCTGTTCCTGTCCAAATAGTGTATGTCTATTAGTATAAAAAACGATTTTGAAATAATACAATCAATAAAAATGTTTGGAAAAAAAGATCAAACTTGCAAGTTTTAAACGTACATTACCCTTCTTAGGGTTAGTTTGGCAAAGAGGTTCTAATGTGAGGTCTTATTGTCTGAGGAACATGAAAAGTGTCTCCTTAAATAAATCCAACATAAAGCTGAGGCTATCCATCTAATGACCAGAAATAACAAACATGTTTAAAAAGCAGGTTTGTCTGTGGAGTCCTCCCTTCAGAGGTTTGTTCAGGCCTAGCAGTGTAGACACCAACCCATAATCCTCCTGCAGACACACCTGTAGAGGAGAGTATAAAGACCCTGGACTGAACTGAGTCAAACATCATGCTTCAAGGAATCTCTCCACAGCAGCTCCACAGCCTCCAGACCGACCCTGAAGATGACTCCCTCTGCCAGCCTGCTGCTGCTGCTCCTGCTCGGCCTCTCTCAGGCACTTCCTCTCCAGGAGGAAGGAATCGAAGAAGATGAAGAAGAAGAAGTAGACGAAGAGGACACTGTCGACATCACCACCAGGATTTTGACCTCCAACAACGCCACAGATGAGATCCTGCTGGAAGGAGACCTGCTGGCTCCCAAAACCAGAAACGCCATGAAGTGCTGGTCCCAGAGCTGCCTGTGGAAGAAAGGCTCCAGAGGCTTAGTGACGATCCCCTTCACCACGAGCAGTCAATTCACCAGCTCGGAGAGACAGAAGATCACCAACGCTATGAATGGCTTCCACAGCAAGACCTGCCTCCGCTTCGTCCCCCGTCGGAACCAGTACGACTACATCAGCATTGAGAACAAGGGCGGATGTTACTCCTCTCTGGGCAGAACAGGAGGCAGACAGGTGCTCTCTCTCAACAGGCGGGGCTGTGTCTACCACGGCACCATCCAGCACGAGATCAACCACGCTCTGGGCTTCCAGCACGAACAGACCAGGAGCGACCGCGACTCATACGTCAGGATCAACTGGCAGAACATCAACCCGCAGATGGCCTACAACTTCAAAAGGCACGACACCAACAACCTGAACACCCCCTACGACTACAGCTCCATCATGCACTATGGAAAAACAGCCTTTTCCATCCAGCGGGGGAAGGACTCCATCACCCCCATCCCAAACCCCAACGTCCAGATCGGCCAGAGGAGGGGCATGTCCCGCGGGGACATCGTGAGGATCAACAAGCTCTACCGTTGCTAATAACAATGCTGATGAAAAATGCAAAAAAATCGTACTTTTTCTGCTTTGTTTTTCCTGTAATTAATCAAAAAACACTGTGACGTATGGAATCAACATCAAATATTTCACTGTTCTTCAAATGTTCAAATGTCAGATTATATGACCGTCATCATATCCCTAAATGATCTGTAATAAAAGTGCTGCAGAGATTACTGATTGCCGTCTCATTATTTTCATCATTTGTGTCTTTTTTTTAAAATACACACATATGTCAACCCAGTCTCACAGCATTTTGTGTTTTAGTCACAACATTTAATCTATTGATTCGTGTTCACCAACACGATTTTCACCTTTTTTTCGTGTCACACAGAAAGATTTTAAAAGCAATGTATTTATATTGGTAGTTTGTTTCGTGCCTGCAACACGTATTTTTGTCCTGTCGGGTCTTGGAAGACCGGAAGCTGTAGGGTTCATAAAAACATCTCCTTACTCAATATCAAGCCACGATTATTGTTTTTATTTGAAATCGTATAATGTCTGACTTTATTTCTCGTCTGTGAGGAAAATAAATTGGGCTTGGAGCCTCAAAATACTTAAATCTGTATTTTTTTAAATCTTTTTTTCCTTCTAATTTGTTATTCTTTTCCAAATAACACACTGTTATTTACTCAACAATAACACACAATTATCCTTGTTTTTATGTATTATTACATTTGTATTATCCCTAAATGATCTGTAATAAAAGTAATGCAGAGATTACTGATTGCTGTCTAGTTATTTTCATCATTTGTGTCTTTTAAAAAAGATACACACACATGCTCATGAATGCAATGCCGACATGGTGCATGTATTCATCTTATCATTTTCAGTTCACTGTAAAGTCACACAGGAATTGTGTATTTCTGTATTTTTGTATCAGTATTGGATCGTGAGGTGAAAGTTACAATCCTGCAATTAATGTCAAGCTTTATCTTGCACTGAAAAACTTTTCTGATCAAAACTGAACAAAAATGAATTGAGGATGAACATCACTGACTGTTAGTCAGCCCCCAGTCCTGCCTCTCATGTATAACCATTATATTTTTACAACCCATGTATAACCATATTATTTGGGCCACAGAGCTCAGCATAAAACAATTTCAACAAAATTAAAGAACCCAGTGATCTTTTTACTTACAACAAACATATCTTGAACTTTTCATCCAGATGGTTAAAAGGTATCTTGAACGACTTCCAGAGCAGCAGTTAAGTTTTTTTATAGGACTTCTGGTGTTGTTAATTATGCAAGCAGCCTGCCTGTAGGAATGCTGACGTCAGCTGCCTCATGGATATGGGTTAGAAAGGATCTGCTTTACCTTCTAGTAGGTTCAGAAGGCCTTTGTTATTTATTCACATGTTTGCCCACCGATACAAATACAATACGATGTGGATCTATAGTGGTCTAATAATGACGTAGCAAAGGAGGAAATGAGGTAAGATAATGTCGTGAAAGGAGCAACAAGTCCATGCAGACAAAGGGTGTGGGGTGTGTGGGGGGGTATATGGGTGGTTAATGGGTGGATGTATGGACGGGTCAAATAAGACATACATTTTACCCAGGAGACAGCTGTCGGTGTCATGTGTGAAGACATAACTGAATACATTGACTCATTATAAGTCACTTAATACGTAAAAAAATATGTAACCCAAGCCAGAATCCTTTCCTTAACCTAACCAAGTCGTTTTTGCTGCAAAAATCTTAAACACGTTATTCTGTTTGAATTCACAATGTTGACCAGGTGCTTAAAACTGTGATTGTTAAGTTTCACGTTTATTTTCACAGCTAGTTGAATGTATTGCCATGACATTTGGTGCACATATTCATGACCCCTAACAATACATTTCAATCACTTGCGTTGATATCAGACTTTTCCTAAAGCTCATTCATCAGGCCAACACTTTTATTGGTCCTATACTTTGATATTTTCCCAAAGAGCTCAAAAACTAATGACATTCCCATTGGCCTCGCTCAGCTGTACTGTAGGTGTATTACTCATTTAAAAAACGTTAGCATACTTGCATGCTAAACTAAGATTGCAGACATGGCAAACATAAGCCAAGACCTGACGTGTTGAGCTTATGAGCTTCCTTTTACTATAATTCTTAACCTTTGCTCACATGACATCAACTTTTGCCACAAATGTAAAAAGGGAATTATCTTGATTTTAGTAGTTAAAGATGTCTGTGTGTTTTTTTATTTCACTTGGTCATGACCCTTACTGTATACAAAGTGTCAACCCAGTGACAGATCAGTCTCCAAATATTCAGATGCTGTTTGTATTTGTTTGGCATAAATGATCTGTTCCTGTCCAAATAGTGTATGTCTATTAGTATAAAAAACGATTTTGAAATAATACAATCAATAAAAATGTTTGGAAAAAAAGATCAAACTTGCAAGTTTTAAACGTACATTACCCTTCTTAGGGTTAGTTTGGCAAAGAGGTTCTAATGTGAGGTCTTATTGTCTGAGGAACATGAAAAGTGTCTCCTTAAATAAATCCAACATAAAGCTGAGGCTATCCATCTAATGACCAGAAATAACAAACATGTTTAAAAAGCAGGTTTGTCTGTGGAGTCCTCCCTTCAGAGGTTTGTTCAGGCCTAGCAGTGTAGACACCAACCCATAATCCTCCTGCAGACACACCTGTAGAGGAGAGTATAAAGACCCTGGACTGAACTGAGTCAAACATCATGCTTCAAGGAATCTCTCCACAGCAGCTCCACAGCCTCCAGACCGACCCTGAAGATGACTCCCTCTGCCAGCCTGCTGCTGCTGCTCCTGCTCGGCCTCTCTCAGGCACTTCCTCTCCAGGAGGAAGGAATCGAAGAAGATGAAGAAGAAGAAGTAGACGAAGAGGACACTGTCGACATCACCACCAGGATTTTGACCTCCAACAACGCCACAGATGAGATCCTGCTGGAAGGAGACCTGCTGGCTCCCAAAACCAGAAACGCCATGAAGTGCTGGTCCCAGAGCTGCCTGTGGAAGAAAGGCTCCAGAGGCTTAGTGACGATCCCCTTCACCACGAGCAGTCAATTCACCAGCTCGGAGAGACAGAAGATCACCAACGCTATGAATGGCTTCCACAGCAAGACCTGCCTCCGCTTCGTCCCCCGTCGGAACCAGTACGACTACATCAGCATTGAGAACAAGGGCGGATGTTACTCCTCTCTGGGCAGAACAGGAGGCAGACAGGTGCTCTCTCTCAACAGGCGGGGCTGTGTCTACCACGGCACCATCCAGCACGAGATCAACCACGCTCTGGGCTTCCAGCACGAACAGACCAGGAGCGACCGCGACTCATACGTCAGGATCAACTGGCAGAACATCAACCCGCAGATGGCCTACAACTTCAAAAGGCACGACACCAACAACCTGAACACCCCCTACGACTACAGCTCCATCATGCACTATGGAAAAACAGCCTTTTCCATCCAGCGGGGGAAGGACTCCATCACCCCCATCCCAAACCCCAACGTCCAGATCGGCCAGAGGAGGGGCATGTCCCGCGGGGACATCGTGAGGATCAACAAGCTCTACCGTTGCTAATAACAATGCTGATGAAAAATGCAAAAAAATCGTACTTTTTCTGCTTTGTTTTTCCTGTAATTAATCAAAAAACACTGTGACGTATGGAATCAACATCAAATATTTCACTGTTCTTCAAATGTTCAAATGTCAGATTATATGACCGTCATCATATCCCTAAATGATCTGTAATAAAAGTGCTGCAGAGATTACTGATTGCCGTCTCATTATTTTCATCATTTGTGTCTTTTTTTTAAAATACACACATATGTCAACCCAGTCTCACAGCATTTTGTGTTTTAGTCACAACATTTAATCTATTGATTCGTGTTCACCAACACGATTTTCACCTTTTTTTCGTGTCACACAGAAAGATTTTAAAAGCAATGTATTTATATTGGTAGTTTGTTTCGTGCCTGCAACACGTATTTTTGTCCTGTCGGGTCTTGGAAGACCGGAAGCTGTAGGGTTCATAAAAACATCTCCTTACTCAATATCAAGCCACGATTATTGTTTTTATTTGAAATCGTATAATGTCTGACTTTATTTCTCGTCTGTGAGGAAAATAAATTGGGCTTGGAGCCTCAAAATACTTAAATCTGTATTTTTTTTAATCTTTTTTTCCTTCTAATTTGTTATTCTTTTCCAAATAACACACTGTTATTTACTCAACAATAACACACAATTATCCTTGTTTTTATGTATTATTACATTTGTATTATCCCTAAATGATCTGTAATAAAAGTAATGCAGAGATTAATGATTGCTGTCTAGTTATTTTCATCATTTGTGTCTTTTAAAAAAGATACACACACATGCTCATGAATGCAATGCCGACATGGTGCATGTATTCATCTTATCATTTTCAGTTCACTGTAAAGTCACACAGGAATTGTGTATTTCTGTATTTTTGTATCAGTATTGGATCGTGAGGTGAAAGTTACAATCCTGCAATTAATGTCAAGCTTTATCTTGCACTGAAAAACTTTTCTGATCAAAACTGAACAAAAATGAATTGAGGATGAACATCACTGACTGTTAGTCAGCCCCCAGTCCTGCCTCTCATGTATAACCATTATATTTTTACAACCCATGTATAACCATATTATTTGGGCCACAGAGCTCAGCATAAAACAATTTCAACAAAATTAAAGAACCCAGTGATCTTTTTACTTGCAACAAACATATCTTGAACTTTTCATCCAGATGGTTAAAAGGTATCTTGAACGACTTCCAGAGCAGCAGTTAAGTTTTTTTATAGGACTTCTGGTGTTGTTAATTATGCAAGCAGCCTGCCTGTAGGAATGCTGACGTCAGCTGCCTCATGGATATGGGTTAGAAAGGATCTGCTTTACCTTCTAGTAGGTTCAGAAGGCCTTTGTTATTTATTCACATGTTTGCCCACCGATACAAATACAATACGATGTGGATCTATAGTGGTCTAATAATGACGTAGCAAAGGAGGAAATGAGGTAAGATAATGTCGTGAAAGGAGCAACAAGTCCATGCAGACAAAGGGTGTGGGGTGTGTGGGGGGGTATATGGGTGGTTAATGGGTGGATGTATGGACGGGTCAAATAAGACATACATTTTACCCAGGAGACAGCTGTCGGTGTCATGTGTGAAGACATAACTGAATACATTGACTCATTATAAGTCACTTAATACGTAAAAAAATATGTAACCCAAGCCAGAATCCTTTCCTTAACCTAACCAAGTCGTTTTTGCTGCAAAAATCTTAAACACGTTATTCTGTTTGAATTCACAATGTTGACCAGGTGCTTAAAACTGTGATTGTTAAGTTTCACGTTTATTTTCACAGCTAGTTGAATGTATTGCCATGACATTTGGTGCACATATTCATGACCCCTAACAATACATTTGAATCACTTGCGTTGATATCAGACTTTTCCTAAAGCTCATTCATCAGGCCAACACTTTTATTGGTCCTATACTTTGATATTTTCCCAAAGAGCTCAAAAACTAATGACATTCCCATTGGCCTCGCTCAGCTGTACTGTAGGTGTATTACTCATTTAAAAAACGTTAGCATACTTGCATGCTAAACTAAGATTGCAGACATGGCAAACATAAGCCAAGACCTGACGTGTTGAGCTTATGAGCTTCCTTTTACTATAATTCTTAACCTTTGCTCACATGACATCAACTTTTGCCACAAATGTAAAAAGGGAATTATCTTGATTTTAGTAGTTAAAGATGTCTGTGTGTTTTTTTATTTCACTTGGTCATGACCCTTACTGTATACAAAGTGTCAACCCAGTGACAGATCAGTCTCCAAATATTCAGATGCTGTTTGTATTTGTTTGGCATAAATGATCTGTTCCTGTCCAAATAGTGTATGTCTATTAGTATAAAAAACGATTTTGAAATAATACAATCAATAAAAATGTTTGGAAAAAAGATCTCACTTGCAAGTTTTAAACGTACATTACCCTTCTTAGGGTTAGTTTGGCAAAGAGGTTCTAATGTGAGGTCTTATTGTCTGAGGAACATGAAAAGTGTCTCCTTAAATAAATCCAACATAAAGCTGAGGCTATCCATCTAATGACCAGAAGTAACAAACATGTTTAAAAAGCAGGTTTGTCTGTGGAGTCCTCCCTTCAGAGGTTTGTTCAGGCCTAGCAGTGTAGACACCAACCCATAATCCTCCTGCAGACACACCTGTAGAGGAGAGTATAAAGACCCTAGACTGAACCGAGTCAAACATCATGCTTCAAGGAATCTCTCCACAGCAGCTTCACAGCCTCCAGACCGACCCTGAAGATGACTCCCTCTGCCAGCCTGCTGCTGCTGCTCCTGCTCGGCCTCTCTCAGGCACTTCCTCTCCAGGAGGAAGGAATCGAAGAAGATGAAGAAGAAGAAGTAGACGAAGAGGACACTGTCGACATCACCACCAGGATTTTGACCTCCAACAACGCCACAGATGAGATCCTGCTGGAAGGAGACCTGCTGGCTCCCAAAACCAGAAACGCCATGAAGTGCTGGTCCCAGAGCTGCCTGTGGAAGAAAGGCTCCAGAGGCTTAGTGACGATCCCCTTCACCACGAGCAGTCAATTCACCAGCTCGGAGAGACAGAAGATCACCAACGCTATGAATGGCTTCCACAGCAAGACCTGCCTCCGCTTCGTCCCCCGTCGGAACCAGTACGACTACATCAGCATTGAGAACAAGGGCGGATGTTACTCCTCTCTGGGCAGAACAGGAGGCAGACAGGTGCTCTCTCTCAACAGGCGGGGCTGTGTCTACCACGGCACCATCCAGCACGAGATCAACCACGCTCTGGGCTTCCAGCACGAACAGACCAGGAGCGACCGCGACTCATACGTCAGGATCAACTGGCAGAACATCAACCCGCAGATGGCCTACAACTTCAAAAGGCACGACACCAACAACCTGAACACCCCCTACGACTACAGCTCCATCATGCACTATGGAAAAACAGCCTTTTCCATCCAGCGGGGGAAGGACTCCATCACCCCCATCCCAAACCCCAACGTCCAGATCGGCCAGAGGAGGGGCATGTCCCGCGGGGACATCGTGAGGATCAACAAGCTCTACCGTTGCTAATAACAATGCTGATGAAAAATGCAAAAAAATCGTACTTTTTCTGCTTTGTTTTTCCTGTAATTAATCAAAAAACACTGTGACGTATGGAATCAACATCAAATATTTCACTGTTCTTCAAATGTTCAAATGTCAGATTATATGACCGTCATCATATCCCTAAATGATCTGTAATAAAAGTGCTGCAGAGATTACTGATTGCCGTCTCATTATTTTCATCATTTGTGTCTTTTTTTTAAAATACACACATATGTCAACCCAGTCTCACGGCATTTTGTGTTTTAGTCACAACATTTAATCTATTGATTCGTGTTCACCAACACGATTTTCACCTTTTTTTCGTGTCACACAGAAAGATTTTAAAAGCAATGTATTTATATTGGTAGTTTGTTTCGTGCCTGCAACACGTATTTTTGTCCTGTCGGGTCTTGGAAGACCGGAAGCTGTAGGGTTCATAAAAACATCTCCTTACTCAATATCAAGCCACAATTATTGTTTTTATTTGAAATCGTATAATGTCTGACTTTATTTCTCGTCTGTGAGGAAAATAAATTGGGCTTGGAGCCTCAAAATACTTAAATCTGTATTTTTTAAAATCTTTTTTTCCTTCTAATTTGTTATTCTTTTCCAAATAACACACTGTTATTTACTCAACAATAACACACAATTATCCTTGTTTTTATGTATTATTACATTTGTATTATCCCTAAATGATCTGTAATAAAAGTAATGCAGAGATTACTGATTGCTGTCTAGTTATTTTCATCATTTGTGTCTTTTAAAAAAGATACACACACATGCTCATGAATGCAATGCCGACATGGTGCATGTATTCATCTTATCATTTTCAGTTCACTGTAAAGTCACACAGGAATTGTGTATTTCTGTATTTTTGTATCAGTATTGGATCGTGAGGTGAAAGTTACAATCCTGCAATTAATGTCAAGCTTTATCTTGCACTGAAAAACTTTTCTGATCAAAACTGAACAAAAATGAATTGAGGATGAACATCACTGACTGTTAGTCAGCCCCCAGTCCTGCCTCTCATGTATAACCATTATATTTTTACAACCCATGTATAACCATATTATTTGGGCCACAGAGCTCAGCATAAAACAATTTCAACAAAATTAAAGAACCCAGTGATCTTTTTACTTGCAACAAACATATCTTGAACTTTTCATCCAGATGGTTAAAAGGTATCTTGAACGACTTCCAGAGCAGCAGTTAAGTTTTTTTATAGGACTTCTGGTGTTGTTAATTATGCAAGCAGCCTGCCTGTAGGAATGCTGACGTCAGCTGCCTCATGGATATGGGTTAGAAAGGATCTGCTTTACCTTCTAGTAGGTTCAGAAGGCCTTTGTTATTTATTCACATGTTTGCCCACCGATACAAATACAATACGATGTGGATCTATAGTGGTCTAATAATGACGTAGCAAAGGAGGAAATGAGGTAAGATAATGTCGTGAAAGGAGCAACAAGTCCATGCAGACAAAGGGTGTGGGGTGTGTGGGGGGGTATATGGGTGGTTAATGGGTGGATGTATGGACGGGTCAAATAAGACATACATTTTACCCAGGAGACAGCTGTCGGTGTCATGTGTGAAGACATAACTGAATACATTGACTCATTATAAGTCACTTAATACGTAAAAAAATATGTAACCCAAGCCAGAATCCTTTCCTTAACCTAACCAAGTCGTTTTTGCTGCAAAAATCTTAAACACGTTATTCTGTTTGAATTCACAATGTTGACCAGGTGCTTAAAACTGTGATTGTTAAGTTTCACGTTTATTTTCACAGCTAGTTGAATGTATTGCCATGATATTTGGTGCACATATTCATGACCCCTAACAATACATTTGAATCACTTGCGTTGATATCAGACTTTTCCTAAAGCTCATTCATCAGGCCAACACTTTTATTGGTCCTATACTTTGATATTTTCCCAAAGAGCTCAAAAACTAATGACATTCCCATTGGCCTCGCTCAGCTGTACTGTAGGTGTATTACTCATTTAAAAAACGTTAGCATACTTGCATGCTAACCTAAGATTGCAGACATGGCAAACATAAGCCAAGACCTGACGTGTTGAGCTTATGAGCTTCCTTTTACTATAATTCTTAACCTTTGCTCACATGACATCAACTTTTGCCACAAATGTAAAAAGGGAATTATCTTGATTTTAGTAGTTAAAGATGTCTGTGTGTTTTTTTATTTCACTTGGTAATGACCCTTACTGTATACAAAGTGTCAACCCAGTGACAGATCAGTCTCCAAATATTCAGATGCTGTTTGTATTTGTTTGGCATAAATGATCTGTTCCTGTCCAAATAGTGTATGTCTATTAGTATAAAAAACGATTTTGAAATAATACAATCAATAAAAATGTTTGGAAAAAAGATCTCACTTGCAAGTTTTAAACGTACATTACCCTTCTTAGGGTTAGTTTGGCAAAGAGGTTCTAATGTGAGGTCTTATTGTCTGAGGAACATGAAAAGTGTCTCTTTAAATAAATCCAACATAAAGCTGAGGCTATCCATCTAATGACCAGAAGTAACAAACATGTTTAAAAAGCAGGTTTGTCTGTGGAGTCCTCCCTTCAGAGGTTTGTTCAGGCCTAGCAGTGTAGACACCAACCCATAATCCTCCTGCAGACACACCTGTAGAGGAGAGTATAAAGACCCTAGACTGAACCGAGTCAAACATCATGCTTCAAGAAATCTCTCCACAGCAGCTCCACAGCCTCCAGACCGACCCTGAAGATGACTCCATCTGCCAGCCTGCTGCTGCTGCTCCTGCTCGGCCTCTCTCAGGCACTTCCTCTCCAGGAGGAAGGAATCGAAGAAGATGAAGAAGAAGAAGTAGATGAAGAGGACACTGTCGACATCACCACCAGGATTTTGACCTCCAACAACGCCACAGATGAGATCCTGCTGGAAGGAGACCTGCTGGCTCCCAAAACCAGAAACGCCATGAAGTGCTGGTCCCAGAGCTGCCTGTGGAAGAAAGGCTCCAGAGGCTTAGTGACGATCCCCTTCACCACGAGCAGTCAATTCACCAACTCGGAGAGACAGAAGATCACCAACGCTATGAATGGCTTCCACAGCAAGACCTGCCTCCGCTTCGTCCCCCGTCGGAACCAGTACGACTACATCAGCATTGAGAACAAGGGCGGATGTTACTCCTCTCTGGGCAGAACAGGAGGCAGACAGGTGCTCTCTCTCAACAGGCGGGGCTGTGTCTACCACGGCACCATCCAGCACGAGATCAACCACGCTCTGGGCTTCAAGCACGAACAGACCAGGAGCGACCGCGACTCATACGTCAGGATCAACTGGCAGAACATCAACCCGCAGATGGCCTACAACTTCAAAAGGCACGACACCAACAACCTGAACACCCCCTACGACTACAGCTCCATCATGCACTATGGAAAAACAGCCTTCTCCATCCAGCGGGGGAAGGACTCCATCACCCCCATCCCAAACCCCAACGTCCAGATCGGCCAGAGGAGGGGCATGTCCCGCGGGGACATCGTGAGGATCAACAAGCTCTACCGTTGCTAATAACAATGCTGATGAAAAATGCAAAAAAATCGTACTTTTTCTGCTTTGTTTTTCTTGTAATTAATCAAAAAACACTGTGACGTATGGAATCAACATCAAATATTTCACTGTTCTTCAAATGTACAAATGTCAGATTATATGACCGTCATCATATCCCTAAATTATCTGTAATAAAAGTGCTGCAGAGATTACTGATTGCTGTCTCATTATTTTCATCATTTGTGTCTTTTTTTTTAAATACACACATATGTCAACCCAGTCTCACGGGTTATATCTCATGTATAACCATTATATTTTTACAACTGTTAGAAATTAAAATCAATGTTTTAATGGGGAAATGTAGTTTAAACATGCCGTCAGTTTTAATGCTCTTTTATACTGAAAAACCAGAAATTCTTGTGCACAAGCAGTTAAGCTTTTATTCTGAAAATCCTTCATCTACGGTTAGCATTTAGCATGTGGCTAATATACGATTTCCTGAAGAGGTGAATTTAGTAGCGAAATGATATGGAGTGGTGCAAACCGAAGCCTACTGATTTAACACTACAACTATAGATGTCGAGATACTACCATGCTGAATATTAAATGAAGGTACAGTTTATTTGAATACATTATTGTTAACAGACGAGAGTAGCATGTGACAACATCCGGAATGACCGGAAACCAAACGAGCCGATAAGTATTTTTTAGAGTATTGATTACAGCGTTTAGAATGTGTTAAATGAAAAGTGATGAAAGAGAATATGAGGAGAAAAGGCGTGTTAAGCATATATTGAATGTGAAAAGAACCAATCCTCTGTTTAAATGCAACAACGGACATTGGAGACGAGGCGAGCCGGCTGGCGGGGAGGAGCCAGCAGAGGATATATAACAGCATCGGAGGAGAGATCCTGGCTCTTCTCTTCCCTAACGAGGAGCGGATCACAGCTGTTTGTCTGACTGAACAATGTCATGCTTGTGACCAACCCGCGCCTTTTTAAATTAAAGTACCCAATTGAACTTTCACAGAGACTCCATTTAGTCTCCTTTTAAAGCTTCTCTCCTGGACGGGAGAATAACGAACACAGTTTACAATCTGGTGACCCCGACGTGATCCCGCTGACCGAGGAGAGAAAACCAACCGGCTGTTTCCTGGAGACGCTTGCAGCCATTCGACACACAAGAGCTCAAATCAATCGGTAAGAAGATGCCTGTTATGACAAAGATTCTTCACTAGTTAAACTAGGCAAAGTTAGATTTGTGTGTTTGACGGCAGCTGGCGGATCCTGAAAATAGCTGTGCATTTTAATGTTAAAACAACCCAAATTGATAAAATAATCACTCTAAAACCACGAGGCGTTGTTTTGTCACAAGCAGGGTGAGTTCACACTTTCTTTTGTTCCATTAACCCTGCATGCTATTAACCATGTGTGGGTGTTGAATTTTAAATATAAATGTGTGTGGACATTGTACTTCGGATAGGTGCCTTGCTGTTTTCACATAGGTGTCTTTTGTTACGTTCCTAGTTAGTTAGCCTATGACGTAAGGGTATATAGCCCATTTGACGATTTTTGTTAAGATCTGGAGACATAGCGAATCGGTTAAGGGCCGAGTAAGTGAAAACCAGCAGGGCATAGTGAATCAACTCAGGGTTAAGTAACCGAAGTCAGTGCTTTAAAGAAAGTCCTTTTCAAGAAAAGGCTTGGTTAAGGTCTAAGCCTTTATCAGTGGTTAAAACTGTTCTGTTTAAAAAAAAGATATTGCAGGTGGGTTACGGTAATCGGAATTACAACAGCAGTGCAGTAATAACACGACGGTCTATTATTAGTTGCTGATAGGTCTCCATATTGGTCCCGGTTTGGCGTGTACAAATAGCAACAGTTAACCATAGTCGACTATAAAGTCAAATATTACGTGAACAGGTTTATAGCTAGTGCGTAAGGGTTCCTAACTTTAAGTGATGATATCAATAAGATAAAGCCCATTTTTTCATAGTAAACTAGATAGAAATGTTGTTATTTTAAACTAAGTGTTGTTTTGGCTTGTATTTCAGGGTTTATAATACCACACCAGTGGTTTACTTTGTTACGGTTCGTTTAAAGATCACCTCGCCATTGTTTAAACTCCCACCTGAGAGCCGCATGGACAAATCTCTTTGTCTACAGGTCAGAGTGCGAAATAATCGGGTGTCATCTTGTTTACACCCCACATGTGGAAAAACAAAGACAGGGCAATCGCCATTTCGTGAAATGCAAATTCAAAGCACTCCTTTCTTTGTTCTTATGCAGCTGGTTTCACTCCAATGAGGCATTTTCCTGACCTCCATCTTGTGAAGAACGAATAATACTTCTTGTCACAGTTGGAACTAGAAGGCTGAACCAATTTTTGGATATTAAAGGGAAGGATTGTTGTATTTTCAAAGATTTGAAGTATTGCTGCTGGCAAATATGTTTTGGCGGTTTTTGAAATATTCCTGCTTGCAAATGTGTTTTGGCGGTTTTTGAAATATTCCTGCTTGCAAATGTGTTTTGGCGGTTACGTGCTGTCTTGTTTAACCATAGTGTAATGTTCTTCCTATTTTTAAGATACTTTTAAGGAAAATAAGTGTCTCCTTGTTAAAAAACAACTCACCACAACAGCTATTCCCTAGTGGATTAAGCTAGGAAATTAAAATAGCGCACTCTGGTGGTAGTACAGAATTATTACACAAATAGAAGAAACACCATACCATGTGAAGTATAATTTGAAGTGTTATAAATAAACATAAGCTTTATCGCCAGAATAGAATTGCAAAGTGGTTTCTAATTATAAGATGAGAAACTTTACATAATAACATAACCTAGACTGTAGAATATTCAAACACCACTTTATTGAAGCTAACACAAGTTGAGACATTTGCATAATTTCATACACTTCGGTATGCACTATACACAGTGGATTTAGATTTTTACCGCAGATTTCTATTTTCATATTTCAAAGTCAAAACCATACTGTACACTGTACAATTTTTGTAGTTCCAAATCTTAGACGGAAGACATGGACCCAATATGAGAAACTGTTGGAACAGTGGCAAACGAGAGGACTGCTTCCAGCCGATAATCAGCCTGAACCAACGAAAGCCCATAGACAATCTGTAATTGACCATGAGAATGGAGAATACCTGCGAGAGCAACAAGCATGGATCAAAGCCGGACAACCCTCCTGGTATGGACCTGCAAAGATTGCTATGAACAAAGCGGAGATAAGAAAAGTACATGTTACAAGTCTGATGCTCCATTTAAAGTGTTCTGTAACTGGGACGGCAAACATGTACGTCGTTCAAAAACCAAATCCGCTAGAACAGGAACACACAGCGGAAAAAATAGAAGAAGTTCCAATAATCCAAACTCCAAAGCTCTATCCAGACCTGCCTCAGAAACCTCCTCCTTACATAACGGAATCAGAACTGTTCTCTGAAGCCTCAGTACAAGCCCCAACTTTTAATGTTTCAGGAGGAATATTGAAGTTCGACGATGTCCCCACAGAAAGAAGTGTTAAAGAATTGGACTATGAAGTAAGAATGCTACACAGTAAATCTGACCAGCTGCGGGAGATTTTCAAACACGAAATGCAAGAATTGAAGGACATGACTAGACAGCATCAACTTCAGCAAAACACATTACGAACACCTATGTCATTCCAGCCCAACAAGAAACCTCCCAGTGCTGAGGCATCATCAATGGCAGGTTCGGACATGCCGATTTTCTCTCTGCTACTACCAAAAAACACAGGAATGGATGATCAGGAAAAGTCCGGAGTGCGACAGACAAACAAAGACAACAAGAAGAGGAGAGATTCCGGGAGATGATGGTAGAAAAACATGGACAGGACAAAGAAAAGGAAGAAAGAAAACTACAAATAACAAAAACATGGAGACAATCACAAACAACACGCCGAACAAACTACTCTCCTGACTATTCCAAAGGACAGGAAGATGACGACGGTGCACAGTCGGAAACCAGTGTACACTCCCCATATCATGAACAATCACATCAACAACGCAGTCTTGCAACTCCTACTGAGAATACTAGTAGTGACGAAAATGAGCAACATTACTCTGGGACATGCCCCAAAACTAAAAAAAACAAGACCTCTCAAAGAACCAGGACTGGAGTACATACAGGACTGTCTCAGAAAATTAGAATATTGTGATAAAGTTCTTTATTTTCTGTAATGCAATTAAAAAAACAAAAATGTCATACATTCTGGATTCATTACAAATCAACTGAAATATTGCAAGCCTTTTATTATTTTAATATTGCTGATTATGGCATACAGCTTAAGAAAACTCAAAAATCCTATCTCAAAAAATTAGAATAGTTCCTCAGACCAAGTAAAAAAAAAAGATTTATAACAGCAAAACACAATCAAACATTTGAAAATGTCCATTAATGCACTCAGTACTTGGTTGGGAATCCTTTTGCACGGATTACTGCATCAATGCGGCGTGGCATGGAGGCAATCAGCCTGTGGCATTGCTGAGGTGTTATGGATGCCCAGGATGCTTCAATAGCGGCCTTTAGCTCATTAGCATTGTTGGGTCTGGTGTCTTTCAGCTTCTTCTTCACAATACCCCACATATTCTCTATGGGGTTCAGGTCAGGGGAATTTGCAGGCCAATCGAGGACAGTAATGCCATGGTCAGTACACCAGTTACTGGTGGTTTTGGCACTGTGGGCAGGTGCCAGATCATGCTGGAAAATGAATTCCTCATCTCCATAGAGCTTTTCAGCAGACGGAAGCATGTAGTGCTCTAAAATCTCTTGGTACACAGCTGCATTTACTCTGGGCTTGATGAAACACAGTGGACCAACACCAGCAGCTGACATGGCTCCCCAAACCATCGCTGACTGTGGGAACTTCACACTGGATTTCAAGCAACTTGGATTTTGCTCCTCTCCAGCCTTTCTCCAGACTCTGGCGCCTTGACTTCCAAATGAAATACAAAACTTGCTTTCGTCTGAAAAGAGGACTTTGGACCACTGTGCAACTGTCCAGTGCTTCTTTTCCTTAGCCCAAGTCAGACGCCTCTTCCGTTGTCTTGAGTTCAGAAGTGGCTTGACCATGGGAATACGGCTATTGTAGCCCATTTCCCGGACACGTCTGTGAACAGTGACTTTTGATACCTGGACTCCAGCTTCAGTCCAGTGTCTTTGAAGCTCCCCCAAATTCTGGAAGCGACTCTTCTTCACAATGCTGTTAAGGCTGCGGTCATCTCTCTTGGTTGTGCAGCGTTTCCTGCCACATTTCCCCCTTCCAACAGACTTTTTGTGGATGTGCTTTGAAACTGCACTCTGTGAACAGCTTGCTCTTTGAGAAATTTATTTTTGTGTCTTACCCTCCTGATGGAGGGTGTCAATGACGGTCCTCTGGACAGCAGTCAGATCAGCAGTCTTCCCCATACTTGTGATTTAGTTTACTGAACCAAGCTGAGTGTTTTTCAAGGCTCAGGAAACCCTTAAAGGTGTTTCGAGTTAATTAGACGATTCAAGTGATTCGTTGAACACCCTACTAGTATACTTTTTCATGATATTCTAATATTTAGAGATAGGATATTTGAGTTTTCTTAAGCTGTATGCCATAATCAGCAATATTAAAATAATAAAAGGCTTGCAATATTTCAGTTGATTTGTAATGAATCCAGAATGTATGACATTTTTGTTTTTTTAATTGCATTACAGAAAATAAAGAACTTTATCACAATATTCTAATTTTCTGAGACAGTCCTGTACCTCCATGCCATTGATAGCGGCTGGAAGAGGATTTGACTACCAACCATGGACTCACAGGGACATGGAATCTTTAGTGGCCAAACTACCTCCACTCACCCAAGGAGGACAGAAGTGGGTGAATGATCTGGAGAAATACACAGTCCAAGACCACCTGTGCTTGGGAGACATGAGGGCATTGCTTGGAAGGATAGAGGGAAGACTAGAGGCAAGAGCAGTGGATTCCAAGGCTAAATGCACCAACTCTCCAGATGATATTTCATTCAACAAAATCCGGTCGAGGTATTGGGCTGCCATTCGTCACATTTACCCAACAACACGCAGTTTACATGCCCTCAACAGCCTGAGAAAAGAGCCTGGGGAAGACATGCATGCCTTCCTGAAGAGATGTGAAGGAGTGTGGGAGGACTGCACTGGAGAACGACATGACACTTCGCCAGCTGTCATAATGTTGTGGAAGAACGCAGTCATAAAAGCCCTTCCCAAATCAGTGCAGGCACGCCTGTGAGATGTCGTGGGATTGGAAGCTAAACTCCCAGAAGAATGGAGATTAAATCTCATACACCACGACATCAAATACCAGGAAACAATGGTGGAAGACGATGAAGACACAAAGAAACTGGCGAAAAGACTATTGAAGATGCAGGTAGCTGAGAGAGATAACGAAGCTAATACAAACAAGAAATTGACAAGGCAGATGCCAGCTGTAACAGCAAAAGTCATACTAACAGAGAAAGAAGTGCAGACGCCTCAAACAGTTCAAACTCAGATAGTGCCAGAAAATCAGATGCAGAACCAACAAAGAGGTAGAGGAGGTTTCCAAGGAAGAGGCAGAGGAAGAGTTTTCCGGTTTGAGGGATGCTACTTATGCAGTCAGCCGGGCCATTGGGCTAGAGATTGTCCAAATCAACAAACACAAAACCCACCACCATCTTTACAATACAACCCTACGCAATTTCAACAGCCCCAGACACAACAGTATCATCCCCAAGCACAGCAACCGCCTGTGTATACCCCTGTCCAACTACAGCCACAAGCACCCATGTACATGCCTTCACAGTATCAACAGAGGGGAGGGCCTAGTGGAGGCAGAGGATTTCAGGGACAACCAGGAGGAGGAGGGGTGCCAAACATGAACCAGATGCCTCTGACAGCTTGGAGTGGTCCATACGTATGAGGAGGCCCAGAGGATCCAATCACAGGTGACGTAATTCCAGCCCAAGATGAACCAATGGTCACCTGTGAGATTGAGGGGGAGAAGGTGGAAATGATGGTGGACACAGGAGCCACAGCTTCCTGTTTGACAAGATTGAAGGGAAAACCACCACCACTCTCAAATCATACCCTCAAAACAGTTGGATACTCGGGAAAAATTTATGTACAGAGATATACATTACCATTGGTCACAAAAATTGGGAAGCAGCTCCTGCAACATCCTTTCCTCTATGCCCCAAACCGTCCCATAAATCTGATGGGGAGAGACCTGCTCGTAAAATCAGGAGCGAGAATTCTATGCACACCAGATGGGCTGATAATCCAGTTTCCAGGCCAGATACCACTCCACCAGACATACGACGGACAACAGAGAATCATGATGATGTCAGCAAATCCAGAAAACGGCGAAGAAAATGACACAACCACTGTGTACTGGAGCCGCCTGATCACCACTGAAATCGATACTCCACATGTCCAAAGAACATACATGGCCTGGAAACCATGGATAAATACACTAGGACCCTATGGGCCCCCGCAAGATCCTCTACATTGTACGTACAATTATCTTAGGCGACCAGATGAAGAATATCAAGATGCATGGATTGAAGATAAAGAGGGAAGAATGGAAGATTTGACTGTGGCAGACATCTACGTAGGACCGCAGGGTGTAGCAGCAGCGGTAAAACTCACACCAGAACAAAAACAATGGTACAATCTATCTGAAGAAGCTGTTCCTCATGTCACACTCGCCATGACCATAGGAGCTGAGTCCAGATCATTGGGTGCAATGATAAAGACTGCATTGAACACTGAGTGGATGGCGACAGAATCACCTTTTCTGTGGCGATCAATAGACCAGACAATGTGGAGGATTGGGAACAACAGCCAGGAACGAGGACTATTGGAGAAGCAAGAATAGGACAGAGATCATGGCCGAGAACACACAAACCATCCGGACACAGAAGAAATGCTAATGCAGGTGCCTACACATCTTTGGACCACCGGAGACTACGATGTTGGATTAGTGAATCATGAAGTCTTAGTGGAACTGGTGGAAAATTACAAACCATGTTGGCGGCCGCAATACAAATTGAAGCAAGAACAAATAGATGGAATAGGAAACACCATTCAAGGATTGTTGCAGGCTGGAGTAATCAGGCACACCGGCTCAAATTGGAATACTCCCATCTTGCCGGTACCAAAAGCTGGAAACAAGGGATGGAGAATGGTCCATGATCTGAGAGAAGTCAACAATGTCACTAAAACTGCTAATATTCCTGTTCCCGATCCACATGTAGCATTACAAAATCTTAATCCAGGTCACAAATATTTCACAGTGATAGATCTAGCTAATGCATTCTTTTGCTTACCATTAGATCCAAAAGTCCAGGATATATTTGCTTTTACGTACCAAAGACAGCGATATACTTATAATCGGATGCCACAGGGTTACAAGGATAGCCCAGGACTATTTAACAGTGCTTTGAAACAAGACCTCAGTGCATTGCACCTACCGGAGGGAGTAATTTTGATACAGTATGTTGATGATTTGCTGCTAGCCGGGCCAGATGCAGCAACATGTCTGACTGTGACACAACAATTGCTAATCCTACTGGCCAATGTGGGCTATAAGGTGAAGAGAGAAAAAACACAGATCGCAAGGAGAACAGTTACATTCCTGGGAAGGATGATTTCCTCAAACAGTCTAACTCTGACACCAGCACAACGGACTTCCATCCTCTCCCAACCAAAGCCCAAAACAGTGCAACAAATGCTTGCGTTCCTGGGCCTGACAGGTTACAGTAGGACGTACATACCTGACTATGTGGATTTGACACAACCACTGAGACACATAATTGCAGAAGCAGGAAACAGAAATCTAAAAGCCACTCTCGAGTGGACATTGTTGGCCGAAGAAGCTTTCACGAAGACGAAGCAAGCCCTGAGTCAAGCGGCACACCTTTCCACTCCGGATTATGACGATGATTTTTGCCTTGATGTTTCTGAATCAGGTGGAGTAGTCAATGGAGTCCTGTTTCAGAAAAAAGGGGGAGTGAGACAGGTACTGATGTACCATAGCTCAAAGCTAGACAATATAGAACTGGGCCAGACAGGATGTGCAAGACACCTAGCTGCACTAGCAAAAGTCATTGAGAAAACTGCACATGTGGTAATGTGCCACCCATTGAAAGTAAACACAGCCCATGGAGTAGTAGCATTCATAAATTCACAGGCATTCACATTTTCCCCAATCAGGAAAATCAAGATTCAGACCAGTCTGTTGAAACCACACATAACATACCAAAGTGGTTTAAAAAACATGTCTACAGGACTGAGCACGGAAGAGCACACACCCCATGACTGTCAGTTCGTCTCCCAAAAGGATCTCAAGATAAGATCAGATTTAGAAACAGATTCTCTGGACCAACCAGACTTCACTCTCTACAGTGACGGCTGCTGTTACAAGGGAGATGACGGGAATGTGGCCTCCTATGCAGTAATCCGGCAGGAGGGAGAAAATGTACAAACCATAGAAGCAGAAATCATCCCCCAACCTGCTTCGGCCCAACTGGCAGAAGTAGTGGCACTCACCAAAGCCTTGGAGCATGCAGAGGGACAACGAGTCAACATCTATACAGATTCAGCATATGCCTATGGAGCAGTGCATATAGACGGACCACAGTGGATCAGAAGAGGGTTCCTAACATCTGCTAAGACACCAGTAAAACATGCCGAAGCTCTAAAACTCCTGCTGACATCTTTACTGTTGCCCGCAAAAGTGGCAGTAATGAAATGCAAAGGACATCAAATATTGAACAATGCAATATCCAGAGGAAATGATGCAGCAGACAAGGAAGCAAAGAAGGCAGGAGGGTACAGCAAGCAAATGATATGTACAAAGGCTAATAGTCAAGAGGAGTTAACCACTGAACACATCAAAGACATGCAGAAATATGCTGGAGTGTATGAACAGAATCAATGGAGTCAGAAGGGAGCAAAGGAAGTAGATGGCCTGTGGAGAGCCCACGACCAAGGCCGTGGGAAGTAGGGGTGCTGAGGGTGCTGCAGCACCCCCTGGTGGAGGACAGGGGATCTGCACTTCCACAAGATTAAATGCAAATATAATACAAAAATAACGAATTTTCAGCCTTGATGTAACAACATTCATAATTAAGTAAAGATCACACCCTTTTCACCCCGGTTACATTTTCCATTTGCCCTGTACGATGGGCGCTGTAAGTGATGAAAGTGGGGAATGTTGGCTTATCAGGCGCCCAGCTCATAGCCAAAGTGCGAGAGAGAGAGAGAGAGAGAGAGAGCGAGAGAGAGAGAGAGAGGGGGTGCACCGGTACCGGCGGGGATTGTTGTTAGCTTCTGCTGCGCTAACGGATATAAGAAGCTGTTTCTACAATAATATGGAGGGAGTGTTCTGTCCTGTCAGACTGAGAGGCTCAGTGAGGTAAAGGACTCTGAGTGTTTAGATAGTTCACTTTAGTCTAAGTTATCTCAGTGGATCTCAAACGTTTTGATCACAATTTATGTAAGCAAATATTTCAAAGGGACATCTTTATAATTATTAGGATATATAAAAACAGGTTTGAAATCATTCCAATTTATACTATAGGAAAGTAAACCAAAAAAAATGTTTAAAACTGGAGAGATTTAAAAATATGCATAAATAAATAAATGTTAACTGATAAAATAAGATATGAATGAACCACAAAAATAAAACAAGTTAGCCTACATTTATTTGTTATTGGCTATGGTAGGTTATTGGTTATGTTCACATACAAACCAATCTTTTTCACGTGGGTGTTTAGAGTTGTATCCCTAGATCAGTCTCTAGTAATTGGGCGCTCAAAGTGCACCAGATTGAAGTATTTTACTTTAAAATGTTAAAAAAAATCTTCCCGGGGGGGCACCCCCGGACCCCCTTAGAGGATGTGAAGTCCACCCCCCAATTAAAACATGTTCATGCAATACTAAATACATTTGAAGCCTTTTTATATAAGCTGTCCACCATATCAATATGTTTCTCTTTTTGTAGTGTATTGGTCTTTTGTAGAGGCTTTTCATTGCCAGCTAAAATCTTGCCTAGGGCAGCAAATTGGTCAGAACCAGCCCTGGTGTCATCCCCACAGCACCCCCCATTTGAAACATGTTCCCACGGCTATGCCCACGACGGCCGTTTAGTCGCACCTGCAAAGTTATGCCACCTGCTAATAGAACAATCACATGGTCCCACTCATGTAGGCAAAGCAAGAACAACAAAAGACATTGAACAACAGTGGTGGCATCCCTACATGAAGGACATGGTTGAAAACTTTGTTAATGACTGTGACACGTGCAATGCATTCAATTTAAAAAAGCCATATAAGTGGCCAATGGGAAGATATCCAGTCCCAGAAGCCCCATTCAAAGACATTTGTATTGATTATACAGACATGGGAGCAGACAATGTGGTCAGAGGGTTTAGATATATGTTAGTAATGATAGATCGTTATACGAGATGGATTGAAGCCATTCCCTGCAAAAAAGAAGACGCAAAGACAGTCATAAAATGGCTCAAAACAGAACTCGTACCCCGTTATGGAGTGCCAAGGATAATAAGATCAGACAATGGTTCACATTTTACAAGCAAACACTTAGAGGAAGTTGAGTTATATTTCGGTATAATTCATAAGTTTGGGTCAGCATACCACCCACAATCTCAGGGTATAGTAGAAAGAGCAAATAGAACATTAAAGGGGAAAATAGCAAAAGTCATTTTTGGCACAAACATGAAATGGGTAGATGCTTTGCCTCTGGCACTCATGTCAATGAGATCTTCTGAGGGTGCTAAAACACATCTTTCACCCCATGAGTTGTTAACTGGTCGGCCAATGCCTGGGCCTCGTAGAGAAGGAGGGACTGGCCCAGTTTTAGACATCAGACAAATAGAAGTGGATGAATATGTCAGGGCTCTGAGTAATATTATCCAAGTCTTGTCTACACAGGTTCAGAGAACTGCAGAAACACCAGACGAGACACCAGAAGAGACTCCTGTACGGCCGGGGGACTGGGTGAGGTTGAAAGTTCACAAAAGAAAGTGGGCTGAACCCAGGTGGACGGGTCCGTGGGAAGTAGTTGAAAGAACTTCACACGCTCTCCGGATAAAAGGTAAAAAAGGAGCAAATTGGCACCACCTGACACATTGTCGCCCTGCATCGGCACCTTCCAGAAAGCTCTCGGAAGTTAGTACTGATTTGGCAGAGCTGGAACAAAACAAATAACAAATCAAGAGATATTAAGATAGAAACAGCTCAAAAGACGAATTGTCTTTAGGTTTTGTAGATTGAATACTAAAACGGAATAACCATTCTTGTTTTAGATCTGAGACCTATTTATTTTACCATTCAAAAAAGAGTCCAATATTTTTGTTTTATTATTTTCTATATATTTATTTTTGCTTTCATTATTTAAAAAAAACTCTGGAACTGATATAACCATGGGTAAAATTGATGAAGTGCCATTCAAGAAGTCAGAACAATTAAAGGGCACCAAAGGGATAAGAATCGTAATATCATTGTTAGCTCTGTTCATCACAATTGGCATTTCCTGGTTGGGAAGGGGATACAGCATCATGAAGAACCCGAATCCATTCGTGCACTCGTAGAAAATGCCAATATCCCTAATGAACCTTCAACTGTGTTTGATAGACTTCCATTTATCCCCAGAGCCAAAAGAACAGCGGAGAGACAGGAGGAAGGGTTAGAAATACTCATCCCCAGAGGTGAAGCGGTTACGGTCAGTCTTGATGTGTGTGATGTGGTTGTATGTGGAGAGCTGCGAGACAAAACAGGCCATGACGTTTATGGGTGCATTCATGCTTGGGGACGGCCAGATGATAATTCATGGTGTCCCAGTTCAGAGAAGGTATATTGGAGTGCTAGGGCAGAAGGAAATAACAATCCCCCTGGGTTGACGTTTAGGTCTCAGCTATCTTTTTCCAAAGGTCGCCATAGTGGAGGCATGAACAAACATAATCCAATAATAATTGCTTTTAAAAGCGCACTCACTCCCCATTTCAAGAAAAAGGGAGACGTCACTGCATTCCATTTATTGATGGGGATAGAAGTTCCAGGAAATGACCCAATGGGATCAATTTTAGTGAAAATAATTGACCCACCAGCTGATATAATTCCTGATCTCGCCCCAATATATACTGAATCCCCTTTTAAACGAGAACCAGAAATACTCCCTGCTAAATCTGTGAACAATCCATTGGTCACCTATCTGAGTACGACCTCTATACAGAAAGTCATAGCAGTAGAAACAGGATACGAGGACACAAATTCCTGGTTAGACTGGGTTGTTTATTCTGTTAAGCAGAGCAAGATGGCGGACTGTCTGGCTTGTGCGGCTGCCCGACCAAGTTTGGGAACAGTGCCATTTCCATTTAACGCCCACAATAACCCAAGAGAACAGCTCTGTATGTACAAACTCTATGGGAAAAAATCCCCAGCAGATTGTGTCGACATTGCACAAAAATATCCAGTGGTAAAAATGAATGACATTCCACCTGATTTCACATCTTACGAGGGACTTTATGATTGCATCACAAGGGACCAGTGCTTGAATTGGAATAAAAAAGGTGCCAGTACTCTAAATCAGCAACAAGTATTTGGCACAAAGTCATAGTATATCCTATAATGCTGGTGGGTTTGTCTCTTTACTGTATATTTTAGAAAGGCTCACTGTACTTAAACAAAATGACTCAGGGTGCATCTGAGATTAGAGGGGGTGCAGTGGGAAAGTGCTATTTTTATAAGTGGGGAGTGGACCTGACACCCTCTAGTCTAGGGGGATCCGGGGGCATGCTCCCCCAGGAACATTTTTTTTAAATATTGAAGTTAGATGCATCAATCTGGTGCACTTTGAGAGCAAAATGAAGAGATATATGGATACCTCTCAACATCCATAATGAAACAACTGTAAACAGACTTACTTTTTCTTTATGGATATAAAAGAAAGTAAAGCTTGACTCCTACTGGCTGGTTAAATGACTCCTCGTCCCTGAGGCCACTACCAGTTTTGTGTGTCATTTTGCTGGATTTATTTGTCAATAGCGTTGCTGCACAAAGTGATAGCCCTCTAGTTTAAATCTACTACGCAAAAATAAACATATGGAGATGGGTTACTATTTTAAAAAAATGCAAATCTATTTGTGAATACTGGGGCCGGGCCTCAAATCCTATAGGGGGGTCCGGGGGCATGCTCCCCCGGTAAGATTTTTTTTTAAATGTTGGACTTAAATGCATCAATCTGGTGCATTTTGAGGGGGAAATAAAGAGACCACACCCATATGAAACAAAAATGTATACATTTAAATAATCATAAAATCATAAGTAAATGGCCATAACCAATAACATACAATATCCAATATGAAAAAACATTGAAACTTGTTT
Organism: Notothenia rossii; assembly: GCF_949606895.1. Lineage (NCBI taxonomy): Eukaryota > Metazoa > Chordata > Actinopteri > Perciformes > Nototheniidae > Notothenia > Notothenia rossii. The sequence goes on along the minus strand of NC_136904.1, from coordinate 35,269,619 downwards.
ATTTATTTGTTTTTGGTTCATTTATAGTTGTGAGTGTGTCTGGGCTCCTGAATCGGCCTCTCCTGTCTCCCTCCTCTCCCCCCTGCTCCTCTTTGAGGCAACAGCAAAGACTAGTTTTGGCTCTCAACAAGTTTATCTTACCTTTTTTCACCTAGTTAACATTTTGTTTGTATTATTCATGCATATTTTACTAATCACTACCCCCTCAAATGGAAATATGTGTTTACATAAATGGTGACCGAACCGTTTGAGACCCACTGAGATAACTTAAACTAAGTTAACTATCTAAAGACTCAAAAGAGTAATTTACCTCACCAGAGCTGTAGTTATCAGCCTCTCAGTCTGACAGCAAAGGACTCTCCCTCCATCTTGTTGTTTTAACAGCTCCTTATATCCGTTAGCGCAGCTAGCTAGCACCAGATGCTAACAACAATACACGTAACCGGTGCGCGCGCTTTCTCGCTCGCTCGCGCCACACATACACCAACACACACCCTCCCGAGCTTGAATGACACAAAGAGACCAATCGAGGGCATTAGTATGATCTGTATGAAAGTGGCAATGTCGGCAGGCCACGTCATGTAGACAGCCAGTCACCCTCTGTGAGACAGAGTCAGACCCACATTTGCGCTGCGTTGCGTTTACAATATATACGTATATTGCCGGCGGCTGAGTACCGGCATTTTAGTAAGAAGTGCCGGTACCGCATGGGTAAAAATCAGAAGTGCCGGTACTGCGTACCGGTGAGTACCGGCCCAATTCAAGCACTGCAAGGGACTACCTAAAAGGTTTAGAAGTAGGTAGAAGTGGTGCAATTCTACAACGATTTTAAGCCAGCAGGATTTTCTCCCAGGTATAGCCATGCCCATCAGGCAGTATCCCAGAACAGATGTGTGGTGGTATTGTGGTACTAAAACCCTGTTCTCAGTTTTACCACGGGATTGGACAGGGACCTGTGCTCTGGTACAGCTAGTGATGCCTTTCTATGCAGTACCAATGACGGCCGAGCAACTGATAAACATGGCGGTCCAACCCAAAGCAACTAGAGCCAAAAGGTCAGTCTGTAGAGGGAGTTTTGATTCCACTGTGTACATTGACAACATAGGGGTGCCCAGGGGAGTCCCAGATGAGTTTAAAGCTAGAAACCAGATCTTAGCAGGGTTGGAATCCATTTTTCTTTGGCCCACCATAAATAAGAACGTGGACTGGATTAACTATATCTACTACAATCAGCAGAGGTTCATAAATGACTCCAAGGATGCGATGAAGGGACTAAGTGAACAACTGGACAAGACCAGCCAGATGTCTTTGCAGAACAGAGTGGCCCTAGATATGTTGTTGGCAGAAAAAGGGGGAGTATGCAAAATGTTTGGAACATTATGTTGTACTTTCATCCCAAACAATACCTCACCTGATGGATCGGTAACCAAGGCTCTGAAAGGACTCACTACTTTGAGCATGGAGTTAGCAGACAACAGTGGGATAGAGAAGAACCCCCTCGAGGATTTCTTGGATGGTTGGCTGGGGAAGTACAAGGGTTTTTTACTAAATGGACTGATCTCTGTTTCAGGTGTGATCGTGACATTGGCACTGTGTAGTTGTTGTTTCTCAACCTGCATCCGCGCTTGTGCAAACCGACTGATTAATGGGGCCCTCAACCAGGAATATGCTAGGGGTCAATATCAAATGGGGGGACAGTTTCCAATGTTAGTAGAACAGGACGATCCACCCCCGTATACAGATGTTGATGAAAATGATGAGTTAGTTTGAATGATGTTAAATGATATGGATGTTCAGAGATGAGATTGTTCGATGAATGTCCAGCCAATGTGATTCTTTAAATGATATCATAAGAAGAAGTGAGCAAAATGAAACCATGGAACAAATCCATTTCAATTTATTTTATACTATTCCAAGATAGTGTATTTTTATTTTCAATTTATTTTATACTATTCCAAGATAGTATATTTTTAAGCTCCAATTTATTTTACACTACAACCAGATGGTCTATTTTATTTGACTTTACTATTTTATGCTATTCTAATATGGTGGATCTCATGTTGTAAAAATCATTGCTATTCTAAAATGGTTTGTTTCTTTTCACTTTGTAAAAACAAGTGCCTTAACACTGAGCGTGGTATGAGAACGGTTTCTGTGAAAGGAGGGACGAAGAAATGTTCTGATACCAAGCCATTGCTGCTATTTTGAAGAATGATATTGAATGTAAACACTAGAAGTTATGAACAAGGGAAAACTTTTATGTTTGAACACAGACAAGAATTTATTTTGTATTTTTGTAAAGCCGGCTGTAAAACCATTCCATTTGATTGTATTTTTGTTAATATGAGATATGTAATATGCAAAGTTCAGATGAAGAACTCATTGATTTCAGTATTATACACACCTTTTAGGTGTGTAAGGAGGGACTGTTAGAAATTAAAATCAATGTTTTAATGGGGAAATGTAGTTTAAACATGCCGTCAGTTTTAATGCTCTTTTATACTGAAAAACCAGAAATTGTTGTGCACAAGCAGTTAAGCTTTTATTCTGAAAATCCTTCATCTACGGTTAGCATTTAGCATGTGGCTAATATACGATTTCCTGAAGAGGTGAATTTAGTAGCGAAATGATATCGAGTGGTGCAAACCAAAGCCTACTGATTTAACACTACAACTATAGATGTCGAGATACTACCATGCTGAATATTAAATGAAGGTACAGTTTATTTGAATACATTATTGTTTACAGACGAGAGTAGCATGTGACAACATCCGGAATGACCGGAAACCAAACGAGCCGATAAGTATTTTTTAGATTATTGATTACAGCGTTTAGAATGTGTTAAATGAAAAGTGATGAAAGAGAATATGAGGCGAAAAGGCGTGTTAAGCATATATTGAATGTGAAAAGAACCAATCCTCTGTTTAAATGCAACAACGGACATTGGAGACGAGGCGAGCCGGCTGGCGGGGAGGAGCCAGCAGAGGATATATAAGAGCACCGGAGGAGAGATCCTGGCTCTTCTCTTCCCTAACGAGGAGCGGATCACAGCTGTTTGTCTGACTGAACAATATCATGCTTGTGACCAACCCGCGCCTTTTTTAATTAAAGTACCCAATTGAACTTTCACAGAGACTCCATTTAGTCTCCTTTTAAAGCTTCTCTCCTGGACGGGAGAATAACGAACACAGTTTACACAACCCATGTATAACCATATTATTTGGGCCACAGAGCTCAGCATAAAACAATTTCAACAAAATTAAAGAACCCAGTGATCTTTTTACTTGCAACAAACATATCTTGAACTTTTCATCCAGATGGTTAAAAGGTATCTTGAACGACTTCCAGAGCAGCAGTTAAGTTTTTTTATAGGACTTCTGGTGTTGTTAATTATGCAAGCAGCCTGCCTGTAGGAATGCTGACGTCAGCTGCCTCATGGATATGGGTTAGAAAGGATCTGCTTTACCTTCTAGTAGGTTCAGAAGGCCTTTGTTATTTATTCACATGTTTGCCCACCGATACAAATACAATACGATGTGGATCTATAGTGGTCTAATAATGACGTAGCAAAGGAGGAAATGAGGTAAGATAATGTCGTGAAAGGAGCAACAAGTCCATGCAGACAAAGGGTGTGGGGTGTGTGGGGGGGTATATGGGTGGTTAATGGGTGGATGTATGGACGGGTCAAATAAGACATACATTTTACCCAGGAGACAGCTGTCGGTGTCATGTGTGAAGACATAACTGAATACATTGACTCATTATAAGTCACTTAATACGTAAAAAAATATGTAACCCAAGCCAGAATCCTTTCCTTAACCTAACCAAGTCGTTTTTGCTGCAAAAATCTTAAACACGTTATTCTGTTTGAATTCACAATGTTGACCAGGTGCTTAAAACTGTGATTGTTAAGTTTCACGTTTATTTTCACAGCTAGTTGAATGTATTGCCATGACATTTGGTGCACATATTCATGACCCCTAACAATACATTTGAATCACTTGCGTTGATATCAGACTTTTCCTAAAGCTCATTCATCAGGCCAACACTTTTATTGGTCCTATACTTTGATATTTTCCCAAAGAGCTCAAAAACTAATGACATTCCCATTGGCCTCGCTCAGCTGTACTGTAGGTGTATTACTCATTTAAAAAACGTTAGCATACTTGCATGCTAAACTAAGATTGCAGACATGGCAAACATAAGCCAAGACCTGACGTGTTGAGCTTATGAGCTTCCTTTTACTATAATTCTTAACCTTTGCTCACATGACATCAACTTTTGCCACAAATGTAAAAAGGGAATTATCTTGATTTTAGTAGTTAAAGATGTCTGTGTGTTTTTTTATTTCACTTGGTAATGACCCTTACTGTATACAAAGTGTCAACCCAGTGACAGATCAGTCTCCAAATATTCAGATGCTGTTTGTATTTGTTTGGCATAAATGATCTGTTCCTGTCCAAATAGTGTATGTCTATTAGTATAAAAAACGATTTTGAAATAATACAATCAATAAAAATGTTTGGAAAAAAGATCTCACTTGCAAGTTTTAAACATACATTACCCTTCTTAGGGTTAGTTTGGCAAAGAGGTTCTAATGTGAGGTCTTATTGTCTGAGGAACATGAAAAGTGTCTCCTTAAATAAATCCAACATAAAGCTGAGGCTATCCATCTAATGACCAGAAATAACAAACATGTTTAAAAAGCAGGTTTGTCTGTGGAGTCCTCCCTTCAGAGGTTTGTTCAGGCCTAGCAGTGTAGACACCAACCCATAATCCTCCTGCAGACACACCTGTAGAGGAGAGTATAAAGACCCTGGACTGAACCGAGTCAAACATCATGCTTCAAGGAATCTCTCCACAGCAGCTCCACAGCCTCCAGACCGACCCTGAAGATGACTCCCTCTGCCAGCCTGCTGCTGCTGCTCCTGCTCGGCCTCTCTCAGGCACTTCCTCTCCAGGAGGAAGGAATCGAAGAAGATGAAGAAGAAGAAGTAGACGAAGAGGACACTGTCGACATCACCACCAGGATTTTGACCTCCAACAACGCCACAGATGAGGTCCTGCTGGAAGGAGACCTGCTGGCTCCCAAAACCAGAAACGCCATGAAGTGCTGGTCCCAGAGCTGCCTGTGGAAGAAAGGCTCCAGAGGCTTAGTGACGATCCCCTTCACCACGAGCAGTCAATTCACCAGCTCGGAGAGACAGAAGATCACCAACGCTATGAATGGCTTCCACAGCAAGACCTGCCTCCGCTTCGTCCCCCGTCGGAACCAGTACGACTACATCAGCATTGAGAACAAGGGCGGATGTTACTCCTCTCTGGGCAGAACAGGAGGCAGACAGGTGCTCTCTCTCAACAGGCGGGGCTGTGTCTACCACGGCACCATCCAGCACGAGATCAACCACGCTCTGGGCTTCAAGCACGAACAGACCAGGAGCGACCGCGACTCATACGTCAGGATCAACTGGCAGAACATCAACCCGCAGATGGCCTACAACTTCAAAAGGCACGACACCAACAACCTGAACACCCCCTACGACTACAGCTCCATCATGCACTATGGAAAAACAGCCTTCTCCATCCAGCGGGGGAAGGACTCCATCACCCCCATCCCAAACCCCAACGTCCAGATCGGCCAGAGGAGGGGCATGTCCCGCGGGGACATCGTGAGGATCAACAAACTCTACCGTTGCTAATAACAATGCTGATGAAAAATGCAAAAAAATCGTACTTTTTCTGCTTTGTTTTTCCTGTAATTAATCAAAAAACACTGTGACGTATGGAATCAACATCAAATATTTCACTGTTCTTCAAATGTTCAAATGTCAGATTATATGACCGTCATCATATCCCTAAATGATCTGTAATAAAAGTGCTGCAGAGATTACTGTTTGCTGTCTCATTATTTTCATCATTTGTGTCTTTTTTTTAAAATACACACATATGTCAACCCAGTCTCACGGCATTTTGTGTTTTAGTGACGACATTTAATCTATTGATTCGTGTTCACCAACACGATTTTCACCTTTTTTTTCGTGTCACACAGAAAGATTTTAAAAGCAATGTATTTATATTGGTAGTTTGTTTCGTGCCTGCAACACATATTTTTGTCCTGTCGGGTCTTGGAAGACCGGAAGCTGTGGGGTTCATAAAAACATCTCCTTACTCAATATCAAGCCACAATTATTGTTTTTATTTGAAATCGTATAATGTCTGACTTTATTTCTCATCTGTGAGGAAAATAAATGGGGCTTGGAGCCTAAAAATACTTAAATCTGTATTTTTTAAAATCTTTTTTTCCTTCTAATTTGTTATTCTTTTCTAAATAACACACTGTTATTTACTCAACAATAACACACAATTATCCTTGTTTTTATGTATTATTACAGTTGTATTATCCCTAAATGATCTGTAATAAAAGTAATGCAGAGATTACTGATTGCTGTCTAGTTATTTTCATCATTTGTGTCTTTTAAAAAAGATACACACACATGCTCATGAATGCAATGCCGACATGGTGCATGTATTCATCTTATCATTTTCAGTTGACTGTAAAGTCACACAGGAATTGTGTATTTCTGTATTTTTGTATCAGTATTGGATCGTGAGGTGAAAGTTACAATCCTGCAATTAATGTCAAGCTTTATCTTGCACTGAAAAACTTTTCTGATCAAAACTGAACAAAAATGAATTGAGGATGAACATCACTGACTGTTAGTCAGCCCCCAGTCCTGCCTCTCATGTATAACCATTATATTTTTACAACCCATGTATAACCATATTATTTGGGCCACAGAGCTCAGCATAAAACAATTTCAACAAAATTAAAGAACCCAGTGATCTTTTTACCTTCAACAAACATATCTTGAACTTTTCATCCAGATGGTTAAAAGGTATCTTGAACGACTTCCAGAGCAGCAGTTAAGTTTTTTTATAGGACTTCTGGTGTTGTTAATTATGCAAGCAGCCTGCCTGTAGGAATGCTGACGTCAGCTGCCTCATGGATATGGGTTAGAAAGGATCTGCTTTACCTTCTAGTAGGTTCAGAAGGCCTTTGTTATTTATTCACATGTTTGCCCACCGATACAAATACAATACGATGTGGATCTATAGTGGTCTAATAATGACGTAGCAAAGGAGGAAATGAGGTAAGATAATGTCGTGAAAGGAGCAACAAGTCCATGCAGACAAAGGGTGTGGGGTGTGTGGGGGGGTATATGGGTGGTTAATGGGTGGATGTATGGACGGGTCAAATAAGACATACATTTTACCCAGGAGACAGCTGTCGGTGTCATGTGTGAAGACATAACTGAATACATTGACTCATTATAAGTCACTTAATACGTAAAAAAATATGTAACCCAAGCCAGAATCCTTTCCTTAACCTAACCAAGTCGTTTTTGCTGCAAAAATCTTAAACACGTTATTCTGTTTGAATTCACAATGTTGACCAGGTGCTTAAAACTGTGATTGTTAAGTTTCACGTTTATTTTCACAGCTAGTTGAATGTATTGCCATGACATTTGGTGCACATATTCATGACCCCTAACAATACATTTGAATCACTTGCGTTGATATCAGACTTTTCCTAAAGCTCATTCATCAGGCCAACACTTTTATTGGTCCTATACTTTGATATTTTCCCAAAGAGCTCAAAAACTAATGACATTCCCATTGGCCTCGCTCAGCTGTACTGTAGGTGTATTACTCATTTAAAAAACGTTAGCATACTTGCATGCTAAACTAAGATTGCAGACATGGCAAACATAAGCCAAGACCTGACGTGTTGAGCTTATGAGCTTCCTTTTACTATAATTCTTAACCTTTGCTCACATGACATCAACTTTTGCCACAAATGTAAAAAGGGAATTATCTTGATTTTAGTAGTTAAAGATGTCTGTGTGTTTTTTTATTTCACTTGGTCATGACCCTTACTGTATACAAAGTGTCAACCCAGTGACAGATCAGTCTCCAAATATTCAGATGCTGTTTGTATTTGTTTGGCATAAATGATCTGTTCCTGTCCAAATAGTGTATGTCTATTAGTATAAAAAACGATTTTGAAATAATACAATCAATAAAAATGTTTGGAAAAAAGATCTCACTTGCAAGTTTTAAACGTACATTACCCTTCTTAGGGTTAGTTTGGCAAAGAGGTTCTAATGTGAGGTCTTATTGTCTGAGGAACATGAAAAGTGTCTCCTTAAATAAATCCAACATAAAGCTGAGGCTATCCATCTAATGACCAGAAGTAACAAACATGTTTAAAAAGCAGGTTTGTCTGTGGAGTCCTCCCTTCAGAGGTTTGTTCAGGCCTAGCAGTGTAGACACCAACCCATAATCCTCCTGCAGACACACCTGTAGAGGAGAGTATAAAGACCCTAGACTGAACCGAGTCAAACATCATGCTTCAAGGAATCTCTCCACAGCAGCTTCACAGCCTCCAGACCGACCCTGAAGATGACTCCCTCTGCCAGCCTGCTGCTGCTGCTCCTGCTCGGCCTCTCTCAGGCACTTCCTCTCCAGGAGGAAGGAATCGAAGAAGATGAAGAAGAAGAAGTAGACGAAGAGGACACTGTCGACATCACCACCAGGATTTTGACCTCCAACAACGCCACAGATGAGATCCTGCTGGAAGGAGACCTGCTGGCTCCCAAAACCAGAAACGCCATGAAGTGCTGGTCCCAGAGCTGCCTGTGGAAGAAAGGCTCCAGAGGCTTAGTGACGATCCCCTTCACCACGAGCAGTCAATTCACCAGCTCGGAGAGACAGAAGATCACCAACGCTATGAATGGCTTCCACAGCAAGACCTGCCTCCGCTTCGTCCCCCGTCGGAACCAGTACGACTACATCAGCATTGAGAACAAGGGCGGATGTTACTCCTCTCTGGGCAGAACAGGAGGCAGACAGGTGCTCTCTCTCAACAGGCGGGGCTGTGTCTACCACGGCACCATCCAGCACGAGATCAACCACGCTCTGGGCTTCCAGCACGAACAGACCAGGAGCGACCGCGACTCATACGTCAGGATCAACTGGCAGAACATCAACCCGCAGATGGCCTACAACTTCAAAAGGCACGACACCAACAACCTGAACACCCCCTACGACTACAGCTCCATCATGCACTATGGAAAAACAGCCTTTTCCATCCAGCGGGGGAAGGACTCCATCACCCCCATCCCAAACCCCAACGTCCAGATCGGCCAGAGGAGGGGCATGTCCCGCGGGGACATCGTGAGGATCAACAAGCTCTACCGTTGCTAATAACAATGCTGATGAAAAATGCAAAAAAATCGTACTTTTTCTGCTTTGTTTTTCCTGTAATTAATCAAAAAACACTGTGACGTATGAAATCAACATCAAATATTTCACTGTTCTTCAAATGTTCAAATGTCAGATTATATGACCGTCATCATATCCCTAAATGATCTGTAATAAAAGTGCTGCAGAGATTACTGATTGCCGTCTCATTATTTTCATCATTTGTGTCTTTTTTTTAAAATACACACATATGTCAACCCAGTCTCACGGCATTTTGTGTTTTAGTCACAACATTTAATCTATTGATTCGTGTTCACCAACACGATTTTCACCTTTTTTTCGTGTCACACAGAAAGATTTTAAAACCAATGTATTTATATTGGTAGTTTGTTTCGTGCCTGCAACACATATTTTTGTCCTGTCGGGTCTTGGAAGACCGGAAGCTGTGGGGTTCATAAAAACATCTCCTTACTCAATATCAAGCCACAATTATTGTTTTTATTTGAAATCGTATAATGTCTGACTTTATTTCTCATCTGTGAGGAAAATAAATGGGGCTTGGAGCCTAAAAATACTTAAATCTGTATTTTTTTAAATCTTTTTTTCCTTCTAATTTGTTATTCTTTTCTAAATAACACACTGTTATTTACTCAACAATAACACACAATTATCCTTGTTTTTATGTATTATTACAGTTGTATTATCCCTAAATGATCTGTAATAAAAGTAATGCAGAGATTACTGATTGCTGTCTAGTTATTTTCATCATTTGTGTCTTTTAAAAAAGATACACACATATGCTCATGAATGCAATGCCGACATGGTGCATGTATTCATCTTATCATTTTCAGTTGACTGTAAAGTCACACAGGAATTGTGTATTTCTGTATTTTTGTATCAGTATTGGATCGTGAGGTGAAAGTTACAATCCTGCAATTAATGTCAAGCTTTATCTTGCACTGAAAAACTTTTCTGATCAAAACTGAACAAAAATGAATTGAGGATGAACATCACTGACTGTTAGTCAGCCCCCAGTCCTGCCTCTCATGTATAACCATTATATTTTTACAACCCATGTATAACCATATTATTTGGGCCACAGAGCTCAGCATAAAACAATTTCAACAAAATTAAAGAACCCAGTGATCTTTTTACCTTCAACAAACATATCTTGAACTTTTCATCCAGATGGTTAAAAGGTATCTTGAACGACTTCCAGAGCAGCAGTTAAGTTTTTTTATAGGACTTCTGGTGTTGTTAATTATGCAAGCAGCCTGCCTGTAGGAATGCTGACGTCAGCTGCCTCATGGATATGGGTTAGAAAGGATCTGCTTTACCTTCTAGTAGGTTCAGAAGGCCTTTGTTATTTATTCACATGTTTGCCCACCGATACAAATACAATACGATGTGGATCTATAGTGGTCTAATAATGACGTAGCAAAGGAGGAAATGAGGTAAGATAATGTCGTGAAAGGAGCAACAAGTCCATGCAGACAAAGGGTGTGGGGTGTGTGGGGGGGTATATGGGTGGTTAATGGGTGGATGTATGGACGGGTCAAATAAGACATACATTTTACCCAGGAGACAGCTGTCGGTGTCATGTGTGAAGACATAACTGAATACATTGACTCATTATAAGTCACTTAATACGTAAAAAAATATGTAACCCAAGCCAGAATCCTTTCCTTAACCTAACCAAGTCGTTTTTGCTGCAAAAATCTTAAACACGTTATTCTGTTTGAATTCACAATGTTGACCAGGTGCTTAAAACTGTGATTGTTAAGTTTCACGTTTATTTTCACAGCTAGTTGAATGTATTGCCATGACATTTGGTGCACATATTCATGACCCCTAACAATACATTTGAATCACTTGCGTTGATATCAGACTTTTCCTAAAGCTCATTCATCAGGCCAACACTTTTATTGGTCCTATACTTTGATATTTTCCCAAAGAGCTCAAAAACTAATGACATTCCCATTGGCCTCGCTCAGCTGTACTGTAGGTGTATTACTCATTTAAAAAACGTTAGCATACTTGCATGCTAAACTAAGATTGCAGACATGGCAAACATAAGCCAAGACCTGACGTGTTGAGCTTATGAGCTTCCTTTTACTATAATTCTTAACCTTTGCTCACATGACATCAACTTTTGCCACAAATGTAAAAAGGGAATTATCTTGATTTTAGTAGTTAAAGATGTCTGTGTGTTTTTTTATTTCACTTGGTCATGACCCTTACTGTATACAAAGTGTCAACCCAGTGACAGATCAGTCTCCAAATATTCAGATGCTGTTTGTATTTGTTTGGCATAAATGATCTGTTCCTGTCCAAATAGTGTATGTCTATTAGTATAAAAAACGATTTTGAAATAATACAATCAATAAAAATGTTTGGAAAAAAGATCTCACTTGCAAGTTTTAAACGTACATTACCCTTCTTAGGGTTAGTTTGGCAAAGAGGTTCTAATGTGAGGTCTTATTGTCTGAGGAACATGAAAAGTGTCTCCTTAAATAAATCCAACATAAAGCTGAGGCTATCCATCTAATGACCAGAAATAACAAACATGTTTAAAAAGCAGGTTTGTCTGTGGAGTCCTCCCTTCAGAGGTTTGTTCAGGCCTAGCAGTGTAGACACCAACCCATAATCCTCCTGCAGACACACCTGTAGAGGAGAGTATAAAGACCCTAGACTGAACCGAGTCAAACATCATGCTTCAAGGAATCTCTCCACAGCAGCTTCACAGCCTCCAGACCGACCCTGAAGATGACTCCCTCTGCCAGCCTGCTGCTGCTGCTCCTGCTCGGCCTCTCTCAGGCACTTCCTCTCCAGGAGGAAGGAATCGAAGAAGATGAAGAAGAAGAAGTAGACGAAGAGGACACTGTCGACATCACCACCAGGATTTTGACCTCCAACAACGCCACAGATGAGATCCTGCTGGAAGGAGACCTGCTGGCTCCCAAAACCAGAAACGCCATGAAGTGCTGGTCCCAGAGCTGCCTGTGGAAGAAAGGCTCCAGAGGCTTAGTGACGATCCCCTTCACCACGAGCAGTCAATTCACCAGCTCGGAGAGACAGAAGATCACCAACGCTATGAATGGCTTCCACAGCAAGACCTGCCTCCGCTTCGTCCCCCGTCGGAACCAGTACGACTACATCAGCATTGAGAACAAGGGCGGATGTTACTCCTCTCTGGGCAGAACAGGAGGCAGACAGGTGCTCTCTCTCAACAGGCGGGGCTGTGTCTACCACGGCACCATCCAGCACGAGATCAACCACGCTCTGGGCTTCCAGCACGAACAGACCAGGAGCGACCGCGACTCATACGTCAGGATCAACTGGCAGAACATCAACCCGCAGATGGCCTACAACTTCAAAAGGCACGACACCAACAACCTGAACACCCCCTACGACTACAGCTCCATCATGCACTATGGAAAAACAGCCTTTTCCATCCAGCGGGGGAAGGACTCCATCACCCCCATCCCAAACCCCAACGTCCAGATCGGCCAGAGGAGGGGCATGTCCCGCGGGGACATCGTGAGGATCAACAAGCTCTACCGTTGCTAATAACAATGCTGATGAAAAATGCAAAAAAATCGTACTTTTTCTGCTTTGTTTTTCCTGTAATTAATCAAAAAACACTGTGACGTATGAAATCAACATCAAATATTTCACTGTTCTTCAAATGTTCAAATGTCAGATTATATGACCGTCATCATATCCCTAAATGATCTGTAATAAAAGTGCTGCAGAGATTACTGATTGCCGTCTCATTATTTTCATCATTTGTGTCTTTTTTTTAAAATACACACATATGTCAACCCAGTCTCACGGCATTTTGTGTTTTAGTCACAACATTTAATCTATTGATTCGTGTTCACCAACACGATTTTCACCTTTTTTTCGTGTCACACAGAAAGATTTTAAAAGCAATGTATTTATATTGGTAGTTTGTTTCGTGCCTGCAACACGTATTTTTGTCCTGTCGGGTCTTGGAAGACCGGAAGCTGTAGGGTTCATAAAAACATCTCCTTACTCAATATCAAGCCACAATTATTGTTTTTATTTGAAATCGTATAATGTCTGACTTTATTTCTCGTCTGTGAGGAAAATAAATTGGGCTTGGAGCCTCAAAATACTTAAATCTGTATTTTTTAAAATCTTTTTTTCCTTCTAATTTGTTATTCTTTTCCAAATAACACACTGTTATTTACTCAACAATAACACACAATTATCCTTGTTTTTATGTATTATTACATTTGTATTATCCCTAAATGATCTGTAATAAAAGTAATGCAGAGATTACTGATTGCTGTCTAGTTATTTTCATCATTTGTGTCTTTTAAAAAAGATACACACACATGCTCATGAATGCAATGCCGACATGGTGCATGTATTCATCTTATCATTTTCAGTTCACTGTAAAGTCACACAGGAATTGTGTATTTCTGTATTTTTGTATCAGTATTGGATCGTGAGGTGAAAGTTACAATCCTGCAATTAATGTCAAGCTTTATCTTGCACTGAAAAACTTTTCTGATCAAAACTGAACAAAAATGAATTGAGGATGAACATCACTGACTGTTAGTCAGCCCCCAGTCCTGCCTCTCATGTATAACCATTATATTTTTACAACCCATGTATAACCATATTATTTGGGCCACAGAGCTCAGCATAAAACAATTTCAACAAAATTAAAGAACCCAGTGATCTTTTTACTTGCAACAAACATATCTTGAACTTTTCATCCAGATGGTTAAAAGGTATCTTGAACGACTTCCAGAGCAGCAGTTAAGTTTTTTTATAGGACTTCTGGTGTTGTTAATTATGCAAGCAGCCTGCCTGTAGGAATGCTGACGTCAGCTGCCTCATGGATATGGGTTAGAAAGGATCTGCTTTACCTTCTAGTAGGTTCAGAAGGCCTTTGTTATTTATTCACATGTTTGCCCACCGATACAAATACAATACGATGTGGATCTATAGTGGTCTAATAATGACGTAGCAAAGGAGGAAATGAGGTAAGATAATGTCGTGAAAGGAGCAACAAGTCCATGCAGACAAAGGGTGTGGGGTGTGTGGGGGGGTATATGGGTGGTTAATGGGTGGATGTATGGACGGGTCAAATAAGACATACATTTTACCCAGGAGACAGCTGTCGGTGTCATGTGTGAAGACATAACTGAATACATTGACTCATTATAAGTCACTTAATACGTAAAAAAATATGTAACCCAAGCCAGAATCCTTTCCTTAACCTAACCAAGTCGTTTTTGCTGCAAAAATCTTAAACACGTTATTCTGTTTGAATTCACAATGTTGACCAGGTGCTTAAAACTGTGATTGTTAAGTTTCACGTTTATTTTCACAGCTAGTTGAATGTATTGCCATGATATTTGTTGCACATATTCATGACCCCTAACAATACATTTGAATCACTTGCGTTGATATCAGACTTTTCCTAAAGCTCATTCATCAGGCCAACACTTTTATTGGTCCTATACTTTGATATTTTCCCAAAGAGCTCAAAAACTAATGACATTCCCATTGGCCTCGCTCAGCTGTACTGTAGGTGTATTACTCATTTAAAAAACGTTAGCATACTTGCATGCTAACCTAAGATTGCAGACATGGCAAACATAAGCCAAGACCTGACGTGTTGAGCTTATGAGCTTCCTTTTACTATAATTCTTAACCTTTGCTCACATGACATCAACTTTTGCCACAAATGTAAAAAGGGAATTATCTTGATTTTAGTAGTTAAAGATGTCTGTGTGTTTTTTTATTTCACTTGGTAATGACCCTTACTGTATACAAAGTGTCAACCCAGTGACAGATCAGTCTCCAAATATTCAGATGCTGTTTGTATTTGTTTGGCATAAATGATCTGTTCCTGTCCAAATAGTGTATGTCTATTAGTATAAAAAACGATTTTGAAATAATACAATCAATAAAAATGTTTGGAAAAAAGATCTCACTTGCAAGTTTTAAACGTACATTACCCTTCTTAGGGTTAGTTTGGCAAAGAGGTTCTAATGTGAGGTCTTATTGTCTGAGGAACATGAAAAGTGTCTCTTTAAATAAATCCAACATAAAGCTGAGGCTATCCATCTAATGACCAGAAGTAACAAACATGTTTAAAAAGCAGGTTTGTCTGTGGAGTCCTCCCTTCAGAGGTTTGTTCAGGCCTAGCAGTGTAGACACCAACCCATAATCCTCCTGCAGACACACCTGTAGAGGAGAGTATAAAGACCCTAGACTGAACCGGGTCAAACATCATGCTTCAAGAAATCTCTCCACAGCAGCTCCACAGCCTCCAGACCGACCCTGAAGATGACTCCATCTGCCAGCCTGCTGCTGCTGCTCCTGCTCGGCCTCTCTCAGGCACTTCCTCTCCAGGAGGAAGGAATCGAAGAAGATGAAGAAGAAGAAGTAGATGAAGAGGACACTGTCGACATCACCACCAGGATTTTGACCTCCAACAACGCCACAGATGAGATCCTGCTGGAAGGAGACCTGCTGGCTCCCAAAACCAGAAACGCCATGAAGTGCTGGTCCCAGAGCTGCCTGTGGAAGAAAGGCTCCAGAGGCTTAGTGACGATCCCCTTCACCACGAGCAGTCAATTCACCAACTCGGAGAGACAGAAGATCACCAACGCTATGAATGGCTTCCACAGCAAGACCTGCCTCCGCTTCGTCCCCCGTCGGAACCAGTACGACTACATCAGCATTGAGAACAAGGGCGGATGTTACTCCTCTCTGGGCAGAACAGGAGGCAGACAGGTGCTCTCTCTCAACAGGCGGGGCTGTGTCTACCACGGCACCATCCAGCACGAGATCAACCACGCTCTGGGCTTCAAGCACGAACAGACCAGGAGCGACCGCGACTCATACGTCAGGATCAACTGGCAGAACATCAACCCGCAGATGGCCTACAACTTCAAAAGGCACGACACCAACAACCTGAACACCCCCTACGACTACAGCTCCATCATGCACTATGGAAAAACAGCCTTCTCCATCCAGCGGGGGAAGGACTCCATCACCCCCATCCCAAACCCCAACGTCCAGATCGGCCAGAGGAGGGGCATGTCCCGCGGGGACATCGTGAGGATCAACAAGCTCTACCGTTGCTAATAACAATGCTGATGAAAAATGCAAAAAAATCGTACTTTTTCTGCTTTGTTTTTCTTGTAATTAATCAAAAAACACTGTGACGTATGGAATCAACATCAAATATTTCACTGTTCTTCAAATGTTCAAATGTCAGATTATATGACCGTCATCATATCCCTAAATTATCTGTAATAAAAGTGCTGCAGAGATTACTGATTGCTGTCTCATTATTTTCATCATTTGTGTCTTTTTTTTTAAATACACACATATGTCAACCCAGTCTCACGGGTTATATCTCATGTATAACCATTATATTTTTACAACTGTTAGAAATTAAAATCAATGTTTTAATGGGGAAATGTAGTTTAAACATGCCGTCAGTTTTAATGCTCTTTTATACTGAAAAACCAGAAATTCTTGTGCACAAGCAGTTAAGCTTTTATTCTGAAAATCCTTCATCTACGGTTAGCATTTAGCATGTGGCTAATATACGATTTCCTGAAGAGGTGAATTTAGTAGCGAAATGATATGGAGTGGTGCAAACCGAAGCCTACTGATTTAACACTACAACTATAGATGTCGAGATACTACCATGCTGAATATTAAATGAAGGTACAGTTTATTTGAATACATTATTGTTAACAGACGAGATTAGCATGTGACAACATCCGTAATGACCGGAATCCAAACGAGCCGATAAGTATTTTTTACAGTATTGATTACAGCGTTTAGAATGTGTTAAATGAAAAGTGATGAAAGAGAATATGAGGAGAAAAGGCGTGTTAAGCATATATTGAATGTGAAAAGAACCAATCCTCTGTTTAAATGCAACAACGGACATTGGAGACGAGGCGAGCCGGCTGGCGGGGAGGAGCCAGCAGAGGATATATAACAGCATCGGAGGAGAGATCCTGGCTCTTCTCTTCCCTAACGAGGAGCGGATCACAGCTGTTTGTCTGACTGAACAATGTCATGCTTGTGACCAACCCGCGCCTTTTTAAATTAAAGTACCCAATTGAACTTTCACAGAGACTCCATTTAGTCTCCTTTTAAAGCTTCTCTCCTGGACGGGAGAATAACGAACACAGTTTACAATCTGGTGACCCCGACGTGATCCCGCTGACCGAGGAGAGAAAACCAACCGGCTGTTTCCTGGAGACGCTTGCAGCCATTCGACACACAAGAGCTCAAATCAATCGGTAAGAAGATGCCTGTTATGACAAAGATTCTTCACTAGTTAAACTAGGCAAAGTTAGATTTGTGTGTTTGACGGCAGCCGGCGGATCCTGAAAATAGCTGTGCATTTTAATGTTAAAACAACCCAAATTGATAAAATAATCACTCTAAAACCACGAGGCGTTGTTTTGTCACAAGCAGGGTGAGTTCACACTTTCTTTTGTTCCATTAACCCTGCATGCTATTAACCATGTGTGGGTGTTGAATTTTAAATATAAATGTGTGTGGAGATTGTACTTCGGATAGGTGCCTTGCTGTTTTCACATAGGTGTCTTTTGTTACGTTCCTAGTTAGTTAGCCTATGACGTAAGGGTATATAGCCCATTTGACGATTTTTGTTAAGATCTGGAGACATAGCGAATCGGTTAAGGGCCGAGTAAGTGAAAACCAGCAGGGCATAGTGAATCAACTCAGGCTTAAGTAACCGAAGTCAGTGCTTTAAAGAAAGTCCTTTTCAAGAAAAGGCTTGGTTAAGGTCTAAGCCTTTATCAGTGGTTAAAACTGTTCTGTTTAAAAAAAAGATATTGCAGGTGGGTTACGGTAATCGGAATTACAACAGCAGTGCAGTAATAACACGACGGTCTATTATTAGTTGCTGATAGGTCTCCATATTGGTCCCGGTTTGGCGTGTACAAATAGCAACAGTTAACCATAGTCGACTATAAAGTCAAATATTACGTGAACAGGTTTATAGCTAGTGCGTAAGGGTTCCTAACTTTAAGTGATGATATCAATAAGATAAAGCCCATTTTTTCATAGTAAACTAGATAGAAATGTTGTTATTTTAAACTAAGTGTTGTTTTGGCTTGTATTTCAGGGTTTATAATACCACACCAGTGGTTTACTTTGTTACGGTTCGTTTAAAGATCACCTCGCCATTGTTTAAACTCCCACCTGAGAGCCGCATGGACAAATCTCTTTGTCTACAGGTCAGAGTGCGAAATAATCGGGTGTCATCTTGTTTACACCCCACATGTGGAAAAACAAAGACAGGGCAATCGCCATTTCGTGAAATGCAAATTCAAAGCACTCCTTTCTTTGTTCTTATGCAGCTGGTTTCACTCCAATGAGGCATTTTCCTGACCTCCATCTTGTGAAGAACGAATAATACTTCTTGTCACAGTTGGAACTAGAAGGCTGAACCAATTTTTGGATATTAAAGGGAAGGATTGTTGTATTTTCAAAGATTTGAAGTATTGCTGCTGGCAAATGTGTTTTGGCGGTTTTTGAAATATTCCTGCTTGCAAATGTGTTTTGGCGGTTTTTGAAATATTCCTGGTTGCAAATGTGTTTTGGCGGTTACGTGCTGTGTTGTTTAACCATAGTGTAATGTTCTTCCTATTTTAAAGATACTTTTAAGGAAAATAAGTGTCTCCTTGTTAAAAAACAACTCACCACAACAGCTATTCCCTAGTGGATTAAGCTAGGAAATTAAAATAGCGCACTCTGGTGGTAGTACAGAATTATTACACAAATAGAAGAAACACCATACCATGTGAAGTATAATTTGAAGTGTTATAAATAAACATAAGCTTTATCGCCAGAATAGAATTGCAAAGTGGTTTCTAATTATAAGATGAGAAACTTTACATAATAACATAACCTAGACTGTAGAATATTCAAACACCACTTTATTGAAGCTAACACAAGTTGAGACATTTGCATAATTTCATACACTTCGGTATGCACTGTACACAGTGGATTTAGATTTTTACCGCAGATTTCTATTTTCATATTTCAAAGTCAAAACCATACTGTACACTGTACAATTTTTGTAGTTCCAAATCTTAGACGGAAGACATGGACCCAATATGAGAAACTGTTGGAACAGTGGCAAACGAGAGGACTGCTTCCAGCAGATAATCAGCCTGAACCAACGAAAGCCCATAGACAATCTGTAATTGACCATGAGAATGGAGAATACCTGCGAGAGCAACAAGCATGGATCAAAGCCGGACAACCCTCCTGGTATGGACCTGCAAAGATTGCTATGAACAAAGCGGAGATAAGAAAAGTACATGTTACAAGTCTGATGCTCCATTTAAAGTGTTCTGTAACTGGGACGGCAAACATGTACGTCGTTCAAAAACCAAATCCGCTAGAACAGGAACACACAGCGGAAAAAATAGAAGAAGTTCCAATAATCCAAACTCCAAAGCTCTATCCAGACCTGCCTCAGAAACCTCCTCCTTACATAACGGAATCAGAACTGTTCTCTGAAGCCTCAGTACAAGCCCCAACTTTTAATGTTTCAGGAGGAATATTGAAGTTCGACGATGTCCCCACAGAAAGAAGTGTTAAAGAATTGGACTATGAAGTAAGAATGCTACACAGTAAATCTGACCAGCTGCGGGAGATTTTCAAACACGAAATGCAAGAATTGAAGGACATGACTAGACAGCATCAACTTCAGCAAAACACATTACGAACACCTATGTCATTCCAGCCCAACAAGAAACCTCCCAGTGCTGAGGCATCATCAATGGCAGGTTCGGACATGCCGATTTTCTCTCTGCTACTACCAAAAAACACAGGAATGGATGATCAGGAAAAGTCCGGAGTGCGACAGACAAACAAAGACAACAAGAAGAGGAGAGATTCCGGGAGATGATGGTAGAAAAACATGGACAGGACAAAGAAAAGGAAGAAAGAAAACTACAAATAACAAAAACATGGGGACAATCACAAACAACACGCCGAACAAACTACTCTCCTGACTATTCCAAAGGACAGGAAGATGACGACGGTGCACAGTCGGAAACCAGTGTACACTCCCCATATCATGAACAATCACATCAACAACGCAGTCTTGCAACTCCTACTGAGAATACTAGTAGTGACGAAAATGAGCAACATTACTCTGGGACATGCCCCAAAACTAAAAAAAACAAGACCTCTCAAAGAACCAGGACTGGAGTACATACCTCCATGCCATTGATAGCGGCTGGAAGAGGATTTGACTACCAACCATGGACTCACAGGGACATGGAATCTTTAGTGGCCAAACTACCTCCACTCACCCAAGGAGGACAGAAGTGGGTGAATGATCTGGAGAAATACACAGTCCAAGACCACCTGTGCTTGGGAGACATGAGGGCATTGCTTGGAAGGATAGAGGGAAGACTAGAGGCAAGAGCAGTGGATTCCAAGGCTAAATGCACCAACTCTCCAGATGATATTTTATTCAACAAAATCCGGTCGAGGTATTGGGCTGCCATTCGTCACATTTACCCAACAACACGCAGTTTACATGCCCTCAACAGCCTGAGAAAAGAGCCTGGGGAAGACATGCATGCCTTCCTGAAGAGATGTCAAGGAGTGTGGGAGGACTGCACTGGAGAACGACATGACACTTCGCCAGCTGTCATAATGTTGTGGAAGAACGCAGTCATAAAAGCCCTTCCCAAATCAGTGCAGGCACGCCTGTGAGATGTCGTGGGATTGGAAGCTAAACTCCCAGATGAATGGAGATTAAATCTCATACACCACGACATCAAATACCAGGAAACAATGGTGGAAGACGATGAAGACACAAAGAAACTGGCGAAAAGACTATTGAAGATGCAGGTAGCTGAGAGAGATAACGAAGCTAATACAAACAAGAAATTGACAAGGCAGATGCCAGCTGTAACAGCAAAAGTCATACTAACAGAGAAAGAAGTGCAGACGCCTCAAACAGTTCAAACTCAGATAGTGCCAGAAAATCAGATGCAGAACCAACAAAGAGGTAGAGGAGGTTTCCAAGGAAGAGGCAGAGGAAGAGTTTTCCGGTTTGAGGGATGCTACTTATGCAGTCAGCCGGGCCATTGGGCTAGAGATTGTCCAAATCAACAAACACAAAACCCACCACCATCTTTACAATACAACCCTACGCAATTTCAACAGCCCCAGACACAACAGTATCATCCCCAAGCACAGCAACCGCCTGTGTATACCCCTGTCCAACTACAGCCACAAGCACCCATGTACATGCCTTCACAGTATCAACAGAGGGGAGGGCCTAGTGGAGGCAGAGGATTTCAGGGACAACCAGGAGGAGGAGGGGTGCCAAACATGAACCAGATGCCTCTGACAGCTTGGAGTGGTCCATACGTATGAGGAGGCCCAGAGGATCCAATCACAGGTGACGTAATTCCAGCCCAAGATGAACCAATGGTCACCTGTGAGATTGAGGGGGAGAAGGTGGAAATGATGGTGGACACAGGAGCCACAGCTTCCTGTTTGACAAGATTGAAGGGAAAACCACCACCACTCTCAAATCATACCCTCAAAACAGTTGGATACTCGGGAAAAATTTATGTACAGAGATATACATTACCATTGGTCACAAAAATTGGGAAGCAGCTCCTGCAACATCCTTTCCTCTATGCCCCAAACCGTCCCATAAATCTGATGGGGAGAGACCTGCTCGTAAAATCAGGAGCGAGAATTCTATGCACACCAGATGGGCTGATAATCCAGTTTCCAGGC
Organism: Notothenia rossii; assembly: GCF_949606895.1. Taxonomy (NCBI): domain Eukaryota; kingdom Metazoa; phylum Chordata; class Actinopteri; order Perciformes; family Nototheniidae; genus Notothenia; species Notothenia rossii. The sequence goes on along the minus strand of NC_136904.1, from coordinate 35,247,533 downwards.
CAGATACCACTCCACCAGACATACGACGGACAACAGAGAATCATGATGATGTCAGCAAATCCAGAAAACGGCGAAGAAAATGACACAACCACTGTGTACTGGAGCCGCCTGATCACCACTGAAATCGATACTCCACATGTCCAAAGAACATACATGGCCTGGAAACCATGGATAAATACACTAGGACCCTATGGGCCCCCGCAAGATCCTCTACATTGTACGTACAATTATCTTAGGCGACCAGATGAAGAATATCAAGATGCATGGATTGAAGATAAAGAGGGAAGAATGGAAGATTTGACTGTGGCAGACATCTACGTAGGACCGCAGGGTGTAGCAGCAGCGGTAAAACTCACACCAGAACAAAAACAATGGTACAATCTATCTGAAGAAGCTGTTCCTCATGTCACACTCGCCATGACCATAGGAGCTGAGTCCAGATCATTGGGTGCAATGATAAAGACTGCATTGAACACTGAGTGGATGGCGACAGAATCACCTTTTCTGTGGCGATCAATAGACCAGACAATGTGGAGGATTGGGAACAACAGCCAGGAACGAGGACTATTGGAGAAGCAAGAATAGGACAGAGATCATGGCCGAGAACACACAAACCATCCGGACACAGAAGAAATGCTAATGCAGGTGCCTACACATCTTTGGACCACCGGAGACTACGATGTTGGATTAGTGAATCATGAAGTCTTAGTGGAACTGGTGGAAAATTACAAACCATGTTGGCGGCCGCAATACAAATTGAAGCAAGAACAAATAGATGGAATAGGAAACACCATTCAAGGATTGTTGCAGGCTGGAGTAATCAGGCACACCGGCTCAAATTGGAATACTCCCATCTTGCCGGTACCAAAAGCTGGAAACAAGGGATGGAGAATGGTCCATGATCTGAGAGAAGTCAACAATGTCACTAAAACTGCTAATATTCCTGTTCCCGATCCACATGTAGCATTACAAAATCTTAATCCAGGTCACAAATATTTCACAGTGATAGATCTAGCTAATGCATTCTTTTGCTTACCATTAGATCCAAAAGTCCAGGATATATTTGCTTTTACGTACCAAAGACAGCGATATACTTATAATCGGATGCCACAGGGTTACAAGGATAGCCCAGGACTATTTAACAGTGCTTTGAAACAAGACCTCAGTGCATTGCACCTACCGGAGGGAGTAATTTTGATACAGTATGTTGATGATTTGCTGCTAGCCGGGCCAGATGCAGCAACATGTCTGACTGTGACACAACAATTGCTAATCCTACTGGCCAATGTGGGCTATAAGGTGAAGAGAGAAAAAACACAGATCGCAAGGAGAACAGTTACATTCCTGGGAAGGATGATTTCCTCAAACAGTCTAACTCTGACACCAGCACAACGGACTTCCATCCTCTCCCAACCAAAGCCCAAAACAGTGCAACAAATGCTTGCGTTCCTGGGCCTGACAGGTTACAGTAGGACGTACATACCTGACTATGTGGATTTGACACAACCACTGAGACACATAATTGCAGAAGCAGGAAACAGAAATCTAAAAGCCACTCTCGAGTGGACATTGTTGGCCGAAGAAGCTTTCACGAAGACGAAGCAAGCCCTGAGTCAAGCGGCACACCTTTCCACTCCGGATTATGACGATGATTTTTGCCTTGATGTTTCTGAATCAGGTGGAGTAGTCAATGGAGTCCTGTTTCAGAAAAAAGGGGGAGTGAGACAGGTACTGATGTACCATAGCTCAAAGCTAGACAATATAGAACTGGGCCAGACAGGATGTGCAAGACACCTAGCTGCACTAGCAAAAGTCATTGAGAAAACTGCACATGTGGTAATGTGCCACCCATTGAAAGTAAACACAGCCCATGGAGTAGTAGCATTCATAAATTCACAGGCATTCACATTTTCCCCAATCAGGAAAATCAAGATTCAGACCAGTCTGTTGAAACCACACATAACATACCAAAGTGGTTTAAAAAACATGTCTACAGGACTGAGCACGGAAGAGCACACACCCCATGACTGTCAGTTCGTCTCCCAAAAGGATCTCAAGATAAGATCAGATTTAGAAACAGATTCTCTGGACCAACCAGACTTCACTCTCTACAGTGACGGCTGCTGTTACAAGGGAGATGACGGGAATGTGGCCTCCTATGCAGTAATCCGGCAGGAGGGAGAAAATGTACAAACCATAGAAGCAGAAATCATCCCCCAACCTGCTTCGGCCCAACTGGCAGAAGTAGTGGCACTCACCAAAGCCTTGGAGCATGCAGAGGGACAACGAGTCAACATCTATACAGATTCAGCATATGCCTATGGAGCAGTGCATATAGACGGACCACAGTGGATCAGAAGAGGGTTCCTAACATCTGCTAAGACACCAGTAAAACATGCCGAAGCTCTAAAACTCCTGCTGACATCTTTACTGTTGCCCGCGAAAGTGGCAGTAATGAAATGCAAAGGACATCAAATATTGAACAATGCAATATCCAGAGGAAATGATGCAGCAGACAAGGAAGCAAAGAAGGCAGGAGGGTACAGCAAGCAAATGATATGTACAAAGGCTAATAGTCAAGAGGAGTTAACCACTGAACACATCAAAGACATGCAGAAATATGCTGGAGTGTATGAACAGAATCAATGGAGTCAGAAGGGAGCAAAGGAAGTAGATGGCCTGTGGAGAGCCCACGACCAGGGCCGTGGGAAGTAGGGGTGCTGAGGGTGCTGCAGCACCCCCTGGTGGAGGACAGGGGATCTGCACTTCCACAAGATTAAATGCAAATATAATACAAAAATAACGAATTTTCAGCCTTGATGTAACAACATTCATAATTAAGTAAAGATCACACCCTTTTCACCCCGGTTACATTTTCCATTTGCCCTGTACGATGGGCGCTGTAAGTGATGAAAGTGGGGAATGTTGGCTTATCAGGCGCCCAGCTCATAGCCAAAGTGCGAGAGAGAGAGAGAGAGAGAGAGAGAGAGAGAGAGAGAGAGAGAGAGAGAGAGAGAGATAGATAGATAGAGAGAGAGAGGGGGTGCACCGGTACCGGCGGGGATTGTTGTTAGCTTCTGCTGCGCTAACGGATATAAGAAGCTGTTTCTACAATAATGTGGAGGGAGTGTTCTGTCCTGTCAGACTGAGAGGCTCAGTGAGGTAAAGGACTCTGAGTGTTTAGATAGTTCACTTTAGTCTAAGTTATCTCAGTGGATCTCAAACGTTTTGATCACAATTTATGTAAGCAAATATTTCAAAGGGACATCTTTATAATTATTAGGATATATAAAAACAGGTTTGAAATCATTCCAATTTATACTATAGGAAAGTAAACCAAAAAAAATGTTTAAAACTGGAGAGATTTAAAAATATGCATAAATAAATAAATGTTAACTGATAAAATAAGATATGAATGAACCACAAAAATAAAACAAGTTAGCCTACATTTATTTGTTATTGGCTATGGTAGGTTATTGGTTATGTTCACATACAAACCGATCTTTTTCACGTGGGTGTTTAGAGTTGTATCCCTAGATCAGTCTCTAGTAATTGGGCGCTCAAAGTGCACCAGATTGAAGTATTTTACTTTAAAATGTTAAAAAAAATCTTCCCGGGGGGGCACCCCCGGACCCCCTTAGAGGATGTGAAGTCCACCCCCCAATTAAAACATGTTCATGCAATACTAAATACATTTGAAGCCTTTTTATATAAGCTGTCCACCATATCAATACGTTTCTCTTTTTGTAGTGTATTGGTCTTTTGTAGAGGCTTTTCATTGCCAGCTAAAATCTTGCCTAGGGCAGCAAATTGGTCAGAACCAGCCCTGGTGTCATCCCCACAGCACCCCCCATTTGAAACATGTTCCCACGGCTATGCCCACGACGGCCGTTTAGTCGCACCTGCAAAGTTATGCCACCTGCTAATAGAACAATCACATGGTCCCACTCATGTAGGCAAAGCAAGAACAACAAAAGACATTGAACAACAGTGGTGGCATCCCTACATGAAGGACATGGTTGAAAACTTTGTTAATGACTGTGACACGTGCAATGCATTCAATGTAAAAAAGCCATATAAGTGGCCAATGGGAAGATATCCAGTCCCAGAAGCCCCATTCAAAGACATTTGTATTGATTATACAGACATGGGAGCAGACAATGTGGTCAGAGGGTTTAGATATATGTTAGTAATGATAGATCGTTATACGAGATGGATTGAAGCCATTCCCTGCAAAAAAGAAGACGCAAAGACAGTCATAAAATGGCTCAAAACAGAACTCGTACCCCGTTATGGAGTGCCAAGGATAATAAGATCAGACAATGGTTCACATTTTACAAGCAAACACTTAGAGGAAGTTGAGTTATATTTCGGTATAATTCATAAGTTTGGGTCAGCATACCACCCACAATCTCAGGGTATAGTAGAAAGAGCAAATAGAACATTAAAGGGGAAAATAGCAAAAGTCATTTTTGGCACAAACATGAAATGGGTAGATGCTTTGCCTCTGGCACTCATGTCAATGAGATCTTCTGAGGGTGCTAAAACACATCTTTCACCCCATGAGTTGTTAACTGGTCGGCCAATGCCTGGGCCTCGTAGAGAAGGAGGGACTGGCCCAGTTTTAGACATCAGACAAATAGAAGTGGATGAATATGTCAGGGCTCTGAGTAATATTATCCAAGTCTTGTCTACACAGGTTCAGAGAACTGCAGAAACACCAGACGAGACACCAGAAGAGACTCCTGTACGGCCGGGGGACTGGGTGAGGTTGAAAGTTCACAAAAGAAAGTGGGCTGAACCCAGGTGGACGGGTCCGTGGGAAGTAGTTGAAAGAACTTCACACGCTCTCCGGATAAAAGGTAAAAAAGGAGCAAATTGGCACCACCTGACACATTGTCGCCCTGCATCGGCACCTTCCAGAAAGCTCTCGGAAGTTAGTACTGATTTGGCAGAGCTGGAACAAAACAAATAACAAATCAAGAGATATTAAGATAGAAACAGCTCAAAAGACGAATTGTCTTTAGGTTTTGTAGATTGAATACTAAAACGGAATAACCATTCTTGTTTTAGATCTGAGACCTATTTATTTTACCATTCAAAAAAGAGTCCAATATTTTTGTTTTATTATTTTCTATATATTTATTTTTGCTTTCATTATTTAAAAAAAACTCTGGAACTGATATAACCATGGGTAAAATTGATGAAGTGCCATTCAAGAAGTCAGAACAATTAAAGGGCACCAAAGGGATAAGAATCGTAATATCATTGTTAGCTCTGTTCATCACAATTGGCATTTCCTGGTTGGGAAGGGGATACAGCATCATGAAGAACCCGAATCCATTCGTGCACTCGTAGAAAATGCCAATATCCCTAATGAACCTTCAACTGTGTTTGATAGACTTCCATTTATCCCCAGAGCCAAAAGAACAGCGGAGAGACAGGAGGAAGGGTTAGAAATACTCATCCCCAGAGGTGAAGCGGTTACGGTCAGTCTTGATGTGTGTGATGTGGTTGTATGTGGAGAGCTGCGAGACAAAACAGGCCATGACGTTTATGGGTGCATTCATGCTTGGGGACGGCCAGATGATAATTCATGGTGTCCCAGTTCAGAGAAGGTATATTGGAGTGCTAGGGCAGAAGGAAATAACAATCCCCCTGGGTTGACGTTTAGGTCTCAGCTATCTTTTTCCAAAGGTCGCCATAGTGGAGGCATGAACAAACATAATCCAATAATAATTGCTTTTAAAAGCGCACTCACTCCCCATTTCAAGAAAAAGGGAGACGTCACTGCATTCCATTTATTGATGGGGATAGAAGTTCCAGGAAATGACCCAATGGGATCAATTTTAGTGAAAATAATTGACCCACCAGCTGATATAATTCCTGATCTCGCCCCAATATATACTGAATCCCCTTTTAAACGAGAACCAGAAATACTCCCTGCTAAATCTGTGAACAATCCATTGGTCACCTATCTGAGTACGACCTCTATACAGAAAGTCATAGCAGTAGAAACAGGATACGAGGACACAAATTCCTGGTTAGACTGGGTTGTTTATTCTGTTAAGCAGAGCAAGATGGCGGACTGTCTGGCTTGTGCGGCTGCCCGACCAAGTTTGGGAACAGTGCCATTTCCATTTAACGCCCACAATAACCCAAGAGAACAGCTCTGTATGTACAAACTCTATGGGAAAAAATCCCCAGCAGATTGTGTCGACATTGCACAAAAATATCCAGTGGTAAAAATGAATGACATTCCACCTGATTTCACATCTTACGAGGGACTTTATGATTGCATCACAAGGGACCAGTGCTTGAATTGGAATAAAAAAGGTGCCAGTACTCTAAATCAGCAACAAGTATTTGGCACAAAGTCATAGTATATCCTATAATGCTGGTGGGTTTGTCTCTTTACTGTATATTTTAGAAAGGCTCACTGTACTTAAACAAAATGACTCAGGGTGCATCTGAGATTAGAGGGGGTGCAGTGGGAAAGTGCTATTTTTATAAGTGGGGAGTGGACCTGACACCCTCTAGTATAGGGGGATCCGGGGGCATGCTCCCCCAGGAACATTTTTTTTAAATATTGAAGTTAGATGCATCAATCTGGTGCACTTTGAGAGCAAAATGAAGAGATATATGGATACCTCTCAACATCCATAATGAAACAACTGTAAACAGACTTACTTTTTCTTTATGGATATAAAAGAAAGTAAAGCTTGACTCCTACTGGCTGGTTAAATGACTCCTCGTCCCTGAGGCCACTACCAGTTTTGTGTGTCATTTTGCTGGATTTATTTGTCAATAGCGTTGCTGCACAAAGTGATAGCCCTCTAGTTTAAATCTACTACGCAAAAATAAACATATGGAGATGGGTTACTATTTTAAAAAAATGCAAATCTATTTGTGAATACTGGGGCCGGGCCTCAAATCCTATAGGGGGGTCCGGGGGCATGCTCCCCCGGTAAGATTTTTTTTTAAATGTTGGACTTAAATGCATCAATCTGGTGCATTTTGAGGGGGAAATAAAGAGACCACACCCATATGAAACAAAAATGTATACATTTAAATAATCATAAAATCATAAGTAAATGGCCATAACCAATAACATACAATATCCAATATGAAAAAACATTGAAACTTGTTTATTTATTTGTTTTTGGTTCATTTATAGTTGTGAGTGTGTCTGGGCTCCTGAATCGGCCTCTCCTGTCTCCCTCCTCTCCCCCCTGCTCCTCTTTGAGGCAACAGCAAAGACTAGTTTTGGCTCTCAACAAGTTTATCTTACCTTTTTTCAACTAGTTAACATTTTGTTTGTATTATTCATGCATATTTTACTAATCACTACCCCCTCAAATGGAAATATGTGTTTACATAAATGGTGACCGAACCGTTTGAGACCCACTGAGATAACTTAAACTAAGTTAACTATCTAAAGACTCAAAAGAGTAATTTACCTCACCAGAGCTGTAGATATCAGCCTCTCAGTCTGACAGCAAAGGACTCTCCCTCCATCTTGTTGTTTTAACAGCTCCTTATATCCGTTAGCGCAGCTAGCTAGCACCAGATGCTAACAACAATACACGTAACCGGTGCGCGCGCTTTCTCGCTCGCTCGCGCCACACATACACCAACACACACCCTCCCGAGCTTGAATGACACAAAGAGACCAATCGAGGGCATTAGTATGATCTGTATGAAAGTGGCAATGTCGGCAGGCCACGTCATGTAGACAGCCAGTCACCCTCTGTGAGACAGAGTCAGACCCACATTTGCGCTGCGTTGCGTTTACAATATATACGTATATTGCCGGCGGCTGAGTACCGGCATTTTAGTAAGAAGTGCCGGTACCGCATGGGTAAAAATCAGAAGTGCCGGTACTGCGTACCGGTGAGTACCGGCCCAATTCAAGCACTGCAAGGGACTACCTAAAAGGTTTAGAAGTAGGTAGAAGTGGTGCAATTCTACAACGATTTTAAGCCAGCAGGATTTTCTCCCAGGTATAGCCATGCCCATCAGGCAGTATCCCAGAACAGATGTGTGGTGGTATTGTGGTACTAAAACCCTGTTCTCAGTTTTACCACGGGATTGGACAGGGACCTGTGCTCTGGTACAGCTAGTGATGCCTTTCTATGCAGTACCAATGACGGCCGAGCAACTGATAAACATGGCGGTCCAACCCAAAGCAACTAGAGCCAAAAGGTCAGTCTGTAGAGGGAGTTTTGATTCCACTGTGTACATTGACAACATAGGGGTGCCCAGGGGAGTCCCAGATGAGTTTAAAGCTAGAAACCAGATCTTAGCAGGGTTGGAATCCATTTTTCTTTGGCCCACCATAAATAAGAACGTGGACTGGATTAACTATATCTACTACAATCAGCAGAGGTTCATAAATGACTCCAAGGATGCGATGAAGGGACTAAGTGAACAACTGGACAAGACCAGCCAGATGTCTTTGCAGAACAGAGTGGCCCTAGATATGTTGTTGGCAGAAAAAGGGGGAGTATGCAAAATGTTTGGAACATTATGTTGTACTTTCATCCCAAACAATACCTCACCTGATGGATCGGTAACCAAGGCTCTGAAAGGACTCACTACTTTGAGCATGGAGTTAGCAGACAACAGTGGGATAGAGAAGAACCCCCTCGAGGATTTCTTGGATGGTTGGCTGGGGAAGTACAAGGGTTTTTTACTAAATGGACTGATCTCTGTTTCAGGTGTGATCGTGACATTGGCACTGTGTAGTTGTTGTTTCTCAACCTGCATCCGCGCTTGTGCAAACCGACTGATTAATGGGGCCCTCAACCAGGAATATGCTAGGGGTCAATATCAAATGGGGGGACAGTTTCCAATGTTAGTAGAACAGGACGATCCACCCCCGTATACAGATGTTGATGAAAATGATGAGTTAGTTTGAATGATGTTAAATGATATGGATGTTCAGAGATGAGATTGTTCGATGAATGTCCAGCCAATGTGATTCTTTAAATGATATCATAAGAAGAAGTGAGCAAAATGAAACCATGGAACAAATCCATTTCAATTTATTTTATACTATTCCAAGATAGTGTATTTTTATTTTCAATTTATTTTATACTATTCCAAGATAGTATATTTTTAAGCTCCAATTTATTTTACACTACAACCAGATGGTCTATTTTATTTGACTTTACTATTTTATGCTATTCTAATATGGTGGATCTCATGTTGTAAAAATCATTGCTATTCTAAAATGGTTTGTTTCTTTTCACTTTGTAAAAACAAGTGCCTTAACACTGAGCGTGGTATGAGAACGGTTTCTGTGAAAGGAGGGACGAAGAAATGTTCTGATACCAAGCCATTGCTGCTATTTTGAAGAATGATATTGAATGTAAACACTAGAAGTTATGAACAAGGGAAAACTTTTATGTTTGAACACAGACAAGAATTTATTTTGTATTTTTGTAAAGCCGGCTGTAAAACCATTCCATTTGATTGTATTTTTGTTAATATGAGATATGTAATATGCAAAGTTCAGATGAAGAACTCATTGATTTCAGTATTATACACACCTTTTAGGTGTGTAAGGAGGGACTGTTAGAAATTAAAATCAATGTTTTAATGGGGAAATGTAGTTTAAACATGCCGTCAGTTTTAATGCTCTTTTATACTGAAAAACCAGAAATTATTGTGCACAAGCAGTTAAGCTTTTATTCTGAAAATCCTTCATCTACGGTTAGCATTTAGCATGTGGCTAATATACGATTTCCTGAAGAGGTGAATTTAGTAGCGAAATTATATCGAGTGGTGCAAACCAAAGCCTACTGATTTAACACTACAACTATAGATGTCGAGATACTACCATGCTGAATATTAAATGAAGGTACAGTTTATTTGAATACATTATTGTTTACAGACGAGAGTAGCATGTGACAACATCCGGAATGACCGGAAACCAAACGAGCCGATAAGTATTTTTTAGATTATTGATTACAGCGTTTAGAATGTGTTAAATGAAAAGTGATGAAAGAGAATATGAGGCGAAAAGGCGTGTTAAGCATATATTGAATGTGAAAAGAACCAATCCTCTGTTTAAATGCAACAACGGACATTGGAGACGAGGCGAGCCGGCTGGCGGGGAGGAGCCAGCAGAGGATATATAAGAGCACCGGAGGAGAGATCCTGGCTCTTCTCTTCCCTAACGAGGAGCGGATCACAGCTGTTTGTCTGACTGAACAATATCATGCTTGTGACCAACCCGCGCCTTTTTTAATTAAAGTACCCAATTGAACTTTCACAGAGACTCCATTTAGTCTCCTTTTAAAGCTTCTCTCCTGGACGGGAGAATAACGAACACAGTTTACACAACCCATGTATAACCATATTATTTGGGCCACAGAGCTCAGCATAAAACAATTTCAACAAAATTAAAGAACCCAGTGATCGTTTTACTTGCAACAAACATATCTTGAACTTTTCATCCAGATGGTTAAAAGGTATCTTGAACGACTTCCAGAGCAGCAGTTAAGTTTTTTTATAGGACTTCTGGTGTTGTTAATTATGCAAGCAGCCTGCCTGTAGGAATGCTGACGTCAGCTACCTCATGGATATGGGTTAGAAAGGATCTGCTTTACCTTCTAGTAGGTTCAGAAGGCCTTTGTTATTTATTCACATGTTTGCCCACCGATACAAATACAATACGATGTGGATCTATAGTGGTCTAATAATGACGTAGCAAAGGAGGAAATGAGGTAAGATAATGTCGTGAAAGGAGCAACAAGTCCATGCAGACAAAGGGTGTGGGGTGTGTGGGGGGGTATATGGGTGGTTAATGGGTGGATGTATGGACGGGTCAAATAAGACATACATTTTACCCAGGAGACAGCTGTCGGTGTCATGTGTGAAGACATAACTGAATACATTGACTCATTATAAGTCACTTAATACGTAAAAAAATATGTAACCCAAGCCAGAATCCTTTCCTTAACCTAACCAAGTCGTTTTTGCTGCAAAAATCTTAAACACGTTATTCTGTTTGAATTCACAATGTTGACCAGGTGCTTAAAACTGTGATTGTTAAGTTTCACGTTTATTTTCACAGCTAGTTGAATGTATTGCCATGACATTTGGTGCACATATTCATGACCCCTAACAATACATTTGAATCACTTGCGTTGATATCAGACTTTTCCTAAAGCTCATTCATCAGGCCAACACTTTTATTGGTCCTATACTTTGATATTTTCCCAAAGAGCTCAAAAACTAATGACATTCCCATTGGCCTCGCTCAGCTGTACTGTAGGTGTATTACTCATTTAAAAAACGTTAGCATACTTGCATGCTAAACTAAGATTGCAGACATGGCAAACATAAGCCAAGACCTGACGTGTTGAGCTTATGAGCTTCCTTTTACTATAATTCTTAACCTTTGCTCACATGACATCAACTTTTGCCACAAATGTAAAAAGGGAATTATCTTGATTTTAGTAGTTAAAGATGTCTGTGTGTTTTTTTATTTCACTTGGTAATGACCCTTACTGTATACAAAGTGTCAACCCAGTGACAGATCAGTCTCCAAATATTCAGATGCTGTTTGTATTTGTTTGGCATAAATGATCTGTTCCTGTCCAAATAGTGTATGTCTATTAGTATAAAAAACGATTTTGAAATAATACAATCAATAAAAATGTTTGGAAAAAAGATCTCACTTGCAAGTTTTAAACATACATTACCCTTCTTAGGGTTAGTTTGGCAAAGAGGTTCTAATGTGAGGTCTTATTGTCTGAGGAACATGAAAAGTGTCTCCTTAAATAAATCCAACATAAAGCTGAGGCTATCCATCTAATGACCAGAAATAACAAACATGTTTAAAAAGCAGGTTTGTCTGTGGAGTCCTCCCTTCAGAGGTTTGTTCAGGCCTAGCAGTGTAGACACCAACCCATAATCCTCCTGCAGACACACCTGTAGAGGAGAGTATAAAGACCCTGGACTGAACCGAGTCAAACATCATGCTTCAAGGAATCTCTCCACAGCAGCTCCACAGCCTCCAGACCGACCCTGAAGATGACTCCCTCTGCCAGCCTGCTGCTGCTGCTCCTGCTCGGCCTCTCTCAGGCACTTCCTCTCCAGGAGGAAGGAATCGAAGAAGATGAAGAAGAAGAAGTAGACGAAGAGGACACTGTCGACATCACCACCAGGATTTTGACCTCCAACAACGCCACAGATGAGGTCCTGCTGGAAGGAGACCTGCTGGCTCCCAAAACCAGAAACGCCATGAAGTGCTGGTCCCAGAGCTGCCTGTGGAAGAAAGGCTCCAGAGGCTTAGTGACGATCCCCTTCACCACGAGCAGTCAATTCACCAGCTCGGAGAGACAGAAGATCACCAACGCTATGAATGGCTTCCACAGCAAGACCTGCCTCCGCTTCGTCCCCCGTCGGAACCAGTACGACTACATCAGCATTGAGAACAAGGGCGGATGTTACTCCTCTCTGGGCAGAACAGGAGGCAGACAGGTGCTCTCTCTCAACAGGCGGGGCTGTGTCTACCACGGCACCATCCAGCACGAGATCAACCACGCTCTGGGCTTCAAGCACGAACAGACCAGGAGCGACCGCGACTCATACGTCAGGATCAACTGGCAGAACATCAACCCGCAGATGGCCTACAACTTCAAAAGGCACGACACCAACAACCTGAACACCCCCTACGACTACAGCTCCATCATGCACTATGGAAAAACAGCCTTCTCCATCCAGCGGGGGAAGGACTCCATCACCCCCATCCCAAACCCCAACGTCCAGATCGGCCAGAGGAGGGGCATGTCCCGCGGGGACATCGTGAGGATCAACAAACTCTACCGTTGCTAATAACAATGCTGATGAAAAATGCAAAAAAATCGTACTTTTTCTGCTTTGTTTTTCCTGTAATTAATCAAAAAACACTGTGACGTATGGAATCAACATCAAATATTTCACTGTTCTTCAAATGTTCAAATGTCAGATTATATGACCGTCATCATATCCCTAAATGATCTGTAATAAAAGTGCTGCAGAGATTACTGTTTGCTGTCTCATTATTTTCATCATTTGTGTCTTTTTTTTAAAATACACATATGTCAACCCAGTCTCACGGCATTTTGTGTTTTAGTCACGACATTTAATCTATTGATTCGTGTTCACCAACACGATTTTCACCTTTTTTTTCGTGTCACACAGAAAGATTTTAAAAGCAATGTATTTATATTGGTAGTTTGTTTCGTGCCTGCAACACATATTTTTGTCCTGTCGGGTCTTGGAAGACCGGAAGCTGTGGGGTTCATAAAAACATCTCCTTACTCAATATCAAGCCACAATTATTGTTTTTATTTGAAATCGTATAATGTCTGACTTTATTTCTCATCTGTGAGGAAAATAAATGGGGCTTGGAGCCTAAAAATACTTAAATCTGTATTTTTTTAAATCTTTTTTTCCTTCTAATTTGTTATTCTTTTCTAAATAACACACTGTTATTTACTCAACAATAACACACAATTATCCTTGTTTTTATGTATTATTACAGTTGTATTATCCCTAAATGATCTGTAATAAAAGTAATGCAGAGATTACTGATTGCTGTCTAGTTATTTTCATCATTTGTGTCTTTTAAAAAAGATACACACACATGCTCATGAATGCAATGCCGACATGGTGCATGTATTCATCTTATCATTTTCAGTTGACTGTAAAGTCACACAGGAATTGTGTATTTCTGTATTTTTGTATCAGTATTGGATCGTGAGGTGAAAGTTACAATCCTGCAATTAATGTCAAGCTTTATCTTGCACTGAAAAACTTTTCTGATCAAAACTGAACAAAAATGAATTGAGGATGAACATCACTGACTGTTAGTCAGCCCCCAGTCCTGCCTCTCATGTATAACCATTATATTTTTACAACCCATGTATAACCATATTATTTGGGCCACAGAGCTCAGCATAAAACAATTTCAACAAAATTAAAGAACCCAGTGATCTTTTTACCTTCAACAAACATATCTTGAACTTTTCATCCAGATGGTTAAAAGGTATCTTGAACGACTTCCAGAGCAGCAGTTAAGTTTTTTTATAGGACTTCTGGTGTTGTTAATTATGCAAGCAGCCTGCCTGTAGGAATGCTGACGTCAGCTGCCTCATGGATATGGGTTAGAAAGGATCTGCTTTACCTTCTAGTAGGTTCAGAAGGCCTTTGTTATTTATTCACATGTTTGCCCACCGATACAAATACAATACGATGTGGATCTATAGTGGTCTAATAATGACGTAGCAAAGGAGGAAATGAGGTAAGATAATGTCGTGAAAGGAGCAACAAGTCCATGCAGACAAAGGGTGTGGGGTGTGTGGGGGGTATATGGGTGGTTAATGGGTGGATGTATGGACGGGTCAAATAAGACATACATTTTACCCAGGAGACAGCTGTCGGTGTCATGTGTGAAGACATAACTGAATACATTGACTCATTATAAGTCACTTAATACGTAAAAAAATATGTAACCCAAGCCAGAATCCTTTCCTTAACCTAACCAAGTCGTTTTTGCTGCAAAAATCTTAAACACGTTATTCTGTTTGAATTCACAATGTTGACCAGGTGCTTAAAACTGTGATTGTTAAGTTTCACGTTTATTTTCACAGCTAGTTGAATGTATTGCCATGACATTTGGTGCACATATTCATGACCCCTAACAATACATTTGAATCACTTGCGTTGATATCAGACTTTTCCTAAAGCTCATTCATCAGGCCAACACTTTTATTGGTCCTATACTTTGATATTTTCCCAAAGAGCTCAAAAACTAATGACATTCCCATTGGCCTCGCTCAGCTGTACTGTAGGTGTATTACTCATTTAAAAAACGTTAGCATACTTGCATGCTAAACTAAGATTGCAGACATGGCAAACATAAGCCAAGACCTGACGTGTTGAGCTTATGAGCTTCCTTTTACTATAATTCTTAACCTTTGCTCACATGACATCAACTTTTGCCACAAATGTAAAAAGGGAATTATCTTGATTTTAGTAGTTAAAGATGTCTGTGTGTTTTTTTATTTCACTTGGTAATGACCCTTACTGTATACAAAGTGTCAACCCAGTGACAGATCAGTCTCCAAATATTCAGATGCTGTTTGTATTTGTTTGGCATAAATGATCTGTTCCTGTCCAAATAGTGTATGTCTATTAGTATAAAAAACGATTTTGAAATAATACAATCAATAAAAATGTTTGGAAAAAAGATCTCACTTGCAAGTTTTAAACATACATTACCCTTCTTAGGGTTAGTTTGGCAAAGAGGTTCTAATGTGAGGTCTTATTGTCTGAGGAACATGAAAAGTGTCTCCTTAAATAAATCCAACATAAAGCTGAGGCTATCCATCTAATGACCAGAAATAACAAACATGTTTAAAAAGCAGGTTTGTCTGTGGAGTCCTCCCTTCAGAGGTTTGTTCAGGCCTAGCAGTGTAGACACCAACCCATAATCCTCCTGCAGACACACCTGTAGAGGAGAGTATAAAGACCCTGGACTGAACCGAGTCAAACATCATGCTTCAAGGAATCTCTCCACAGCAGCTCCACAGCCTCCAGACCGACCCTGAAGATGACTCCCTCTGCCAGCCTGCTGCTGCTGCTCCTGCTCGGCCTCTCTCAGGCACTTCCTCTCCAGGAGGAAGGAATCGAAGAAGATGAAGAAGAAGAAGTAGACGAAGAGGACACTGTCGACATCACCACCAGGATTTTGACCTCCAACAACGCCACAGATGAGGTCCTGCTGGAAGGAGACCTGCTGGCTCCCAAAACCAGAAACGCCATGAAGTGCTGGTCCCAGAGCTGCCTGTGGAAGAAAGGCTCCAGAGGCTTAGTGACGATCCCCTTCACCACGAGCAGTCAATTCACCAGCTCGGAGAGACAGAAGATCACCAACGCTATGAATGGCTTCCACAGCAAGACCTGCCTCCGCTTCGTCCCCCGTCGGAACCAGTACGACTACATCAGCATTGAGAACAAGGGCGGATGTTACTCCTCTCTGGGCAGAACAGGAGGCAGACAGGTGCTCTCTCTCAACAGGCGGGGCTGTGTCTACCACGGCACCATCCAGCACGAGATCAACCACGCTCTGGGCTTCAAGCACGAACAGACCAGGAGCGACCGCGACTCATACGTCAGGATCAACTGGCAGAACATCAACCCGCAGATGGCCTACAACTTCAAAAGGCACGACACCAACAACCTGAACACCCCCTACGACTACAGCTCCATCATGCACTATGGAAAAACAGCCTTCTCCATCCAGCGGGGGAAGGACTCCATCACCCCCATCCCAAACCCCAACGTCCAGATCGGCCAGAGGAGGGGCATGTCCCGCGGGGACATCGTGAGGATCAACAAACTCTACCGTTGCTAATAACAATGCTGATGAAAAATGCAAAAAAATCGTACTTTTTCTGCTTTGTTTTTCCTGTAATTAATCAAAAAACACTGTGACGTATGGAATCAACATCAAATATTTCACTGTTCTTCAAATGTTCAAATGTCAGATTATATGACCGTCATCATATCCCTAAATGATCTGTAATAAAAGTGCTGCAGAGATTACTGTTTGCTGTCTCATTATTTTCATCATTTGTGTCTTTTTTTTAAAATACACACATATGTCAACCCAGTCTCACGGCATTTTGTGTTTTAGTCACGACATTTAATCTATTGATTCGTGTTCACCAACACGATTTTCACCTTTTTTTTCGTGTCACACAGAAAGATTTTAAAAGCAATGTATTTATATTGGTAGTTTGTTTCGTGCCTGCAACACATATTTTTGTCCTGTCGGGTCTTGGAAGACCGGAAGCTGTGGGGTTCATAAAAACATCTCCTTACTCAATATCAAGCCACAATTATTGTTTTTATTTGAAATCGTATAATGTCTGACTTTATTTCTCATCTGTGAGGAAAATAAATGGGGCTTGGAGCCTAAAAATACTTAAATCTGTATTTTTTTAAATCTTTTTTTCCTTCTAATTTGTTATTCTTTTCTAAATAACACACTGTTATTTACTCAACAATAACACACAATTATCCTTGTTTTTATGTATTATTACAGTTGTATTATCCCTAAATGATCTGTAATAAAAGTAATGCAGAGATTACTGATTGCTGTCTAGTTATTTTCATCATTTGTGTCTTTTAAAAAAGATACACACACATGCTCATGAATGCAATGCCGACATGGTGCATGTATTCATCTTATCATTTTCAGTTCACTGTAAAGTCACACAGGAATTGTGTATTTCTGTATTTTTGTATCAGTATTGGATCGTGAGGTGAAAGTTACAATCCTGCAATTAATGTCAAGCTTTATCTTGCACTGAAAAACTTTTCTGATCAAAACTGAACAAAAATGAATTGAGGATGAACATCACTGACTGTTAGTCAGCCCCCAGTCCTGCCTCTCATGTATAACCATTATATTTTTACAACCCATGTATAACCATATTATTTGGGCCACAGAGCTCAGCATAAAACAATTTCAACAAAATTAAAGAACCCAGTGATCTTTTTACTTGCAACAAACATATCTTGAACTTTTCATCCAGATGGTTAAAAGGTATCTTGAACGACTTCCAGAGCAGCAGTTAAGTTTTTTTATAGGACTTCTGGTGTTGTTAATTATGCAAGCAGCCTGCCTGTAGGAATGCTGACGTCAGCTGCCTCATGGATATGGGTTAGAAAGGATCTGCTTTACCTTCTAGTAGGTTCAGAAGGCCTTTGTTATTTATTCACATGTTTGCCCACCGATACAAATACAATACGATGTGGATCTATAGTGGTCTAATAATGACGTAGCAAAGGAGGAAATGAGGTAAGATAATGTCGTGAAAGGAGCAACAAGTCCATGCAGACAAAGGGTGTGGGGTGTGTGGGGGGGTATATGGGTGGTTAATGGGTGGATGTATGGACGGGTCAAATAAGACATACATTTTACCCAGGAGACAGCTGTCGGTGTCATGTGTGAAGACATAACTGAATACATTGACTCATTATAAGTCACTTAATACGTAAAAAAATATGTAACCCAAGCCAGAATCCTTTCCTTAACCTAACCAAGTCGTTTTTGCTGCAAAAATCTTAAACACGTTATTCTGTTTGAATTCACAATGTTGACCAGGTGCTTAAAACTGTGATTGTTAAGTTTCACGTTTATTTTCACAGCTAGTTGAATGTATTGCCATGACATTTGTTGCACATATTCATGACCCCTAACAATACATTTGAATCACTTGCGTTGATATCAGACTTTTCCTAAAGCTCATTCATCAGGCCAACACTTTTATTGGTCCTATACTTTGATATTTTCCCAAAGAGCTCAAAAACTAATGACATTCCCATTGGCCTCGCTCAGCTGTACTGTAGGTGTATTACTCATTTAAAAAACGTTAGCATACTTGCATGCTAAACTAAGATTGCAGACATGGCAAACATAAGCCAAGACCTGACGTGTTGAGCTTATGAGCTTCCTTTTACTATAATTCTTAACCTTTGCTCACATGACATCAACTTTTGCCACAAATGTAAAAAGGGAATTATCTTGATTTTAGTAGTTAAAGATGTCTGTGTGTTTTTTTATTTCACTTGGTCATGACCCTTACTGTATACAAAGTGTCAACCCAGTGACAGATCAGTCTCCAAATATTCAGATGCTGTTTGTATTTGTTTGGCATAAATGATCTGTTCCTGTCCAAATAGTGTATGTCTATTAGTATAAAAAACGATTTTGAAATAATACAATCAATAAAAATGTTTGGAAAAAAGATCTCACTTGCAAGTTTTAAACATACATTACCCTTCTTAGGGTTAGTTTGGCAAAGAGGTTCTAATGTGAGGTCTTATTGTCTGAGGAACATGAAAAGTGTCTCCTTAAATAAATCCAACATAAAGCTGAGGCTATCCATCTAATGACCAGAAATAACAAACATGTTTAAAAAGCAGGTTTGTCTGTGGAGTCCTCCCTTCAGAGGTTTGTTCAGGCCTAGCAGTGTAGACACCAACCCATAATCCTCCTGCAGACACACCTGTAGAGGAGAGTATAAAGACCCTAGACTGAACCGAGTCAAACATCATGCTTCAAGGAATCTCTCCACAGCAGCTTCACAGCCTCCAGACCGACCCTGAAGATGACTCCCTCTGCCAGCCTGCTGCTGCTGCTCCTGCTCGGCCTCTCTCAGGCACTTCCTCTCCAGGAGGAAGGAATCGAAGAAGATGAAGAAGAAGAAGTAGACGAAGAGGACACTGTCGACATCACCACCAGGATTTTGACCTCCAACAACGCCACAGATGAGATCCTGCTGGAAGGAGACCTGCTGGCTCCCAAAACCAGAAACGCCATGAAGTGCTGGTCCCAGAGCTGCCTGTGGAAGAAAGGCTCCAGAGGCTTAGTGACGATCCCCTTCACCACGAGCAGTCAATTCACCAGCTCGGAGAGACAGAAGATCACCAACGCTATGAATGGCTTCCACAGCAAGACCTGCCTCCGCTTCGTCCCCCGTCGGAACCAGTACGACTACATCAGCATTGAGAACAAGGGCGGATGTTACTCCTCTCTGGGCAGAACAGGAGGCAGACAGGTGCTCTCTCTCAACAGGCGGGGCTGTGTCTACCACGGCACCATCCAGCACGAGATCAACCACGCTCTGGGCTTCCAGCACGAACAGACCAGGAGCGACCGCGACTCATACGTCAGGATCAACTGGCAGAACATCAACCCGCAGATGGCCTACAACTTCAAAAGGCACGACACCAACAACCTGAACACCCCCTACGACTACAGCTCCATCATGCACTATGGAAAAACAGCCTTTTCCATCCAGCGGGGGAAGGACTCCATCACCCCCATCCCAAACCCCAACGTCCAGATCGGCCAGAGGAGGGGCATGTCCCGCGGGGACATCGTGAGGATCAACAAGCTCTACCGTTGCTAATAACAATGCTGATGAAAAATGCAAAAAAATCGTACTTTTTCTGCTTTGTTTTTCCTGTAATTAATCAAAAAACACTGTGACGTATGGAATCAACATCAAATATTTCACTGTTCTTCAAATGTTCAAATGTCAGATTATATGACCGTCATCATATCCCTAAATGATCTGTAATAAAAGTGCTGCAGAGATTACTGATTGCCGTCTCATTATTTTCATCATTTGTGTCTTTTTTTAAAAATACACACATATGTCAACCCAGTCTCACGGCATTTTGTGTTTTAGTCACAACATTTAATCTATTGATTCGTGTTCACCAACACGATTTTCACCTTTTTTTCGTGTCACACAGAAAGATTTTAAAACCAATGTATTTATATTGGTAGTTTGTTTCGTGCCTGCAACACGTATTTTTGTCCTGTCGGGTCTTGGAAGACCGGAAGCTGTAGGGTTCATAAAAACATCTCCTTACTCAATATCAAGCCACAATTATTGTTTTTATTTGAAATCGTATAATGTCTGACTTTATTTCTCGTCTGTGAGGAAAATAAATTGGGCTTGGAGCCTCAAAATACTTAAATCTGTATTTTTTAAAATCTTTTTTTCCTTCTAATTTGTTATTCTTTTCCAAATAACACACTGTTATTTACTCAACAATAACACACAATTATCCTTGTTTTTATGTATTATTACATTTGTATTATCCCTAAATGATCTGTAATAAAAGTAATGCAGAGATTACTGATTGCTGTCTAGTTATTTTCATCATTTGTGTCTTTTAAAAAAGATACACACACATGCTCATGAATGCAATGCCGACATGGTGCATGTATTCATCTTATCATTTTCAGTTCACTGTAAAGTCACACAGGAATTGTGTATTTCTGTATTTTTGTATCAGTATTGGATCGTGAGGTGAAAGTTACAATCCTGCAATTAATGTCAAGCTTTATCTTGCACTGAAAAACTTTTCTGATCAAAACTGAACAAAAATGAATTGAGGATGAACATCACTGACTGTTAGTCAGCCCCCAGTCCTGCCTCTCATGTATAACCATTATATTTTTACAACCCATGTATAACCATATTATTTGGGCCACAGAGCTCAGCATAAAACAATTTCAACAAAATTAAAGAACCCAGTGATCTTTTTACTTGCAACAAACATATCTTGAACTTTTCATCCAGATGGTTAAAAGGTATCTTGAACGACTTCCAGAGCAGCAGTTAAGTTTTTTTATAGGACTTCTGGTGTTGTTAATTATGCAAGCAGCCTGCCTGTAGGAATGCTGACGTCAGCTGCCTCATGGATATGGGTTAGAAAGGATCTGCTTTACCTTCTAGTAGGTTCAGAAGGCCTTTGTTATTTATTCACATGTTTGCCCACCGATACAAATACAATACGATGTGGATCTATAGTGGTCTAATAATGACGTAGCAAAGGAGGAAATGAGGTAAGATAATGTCGTGAAAGGAGCAACAAGTCCATGCAGACAAAGGGTGTGGGGTGTGTGGGGGGGTATATGGGTGGTTAATGGGTGGATGTATGGACGGGTCAAATAAGACATACATTTTACCCAGGAGACAGCTGTCGGTGTCATGTGTGAAGACATAACTGAATACATTGACTCATTATAAGTCACTTAATACGTAAAAAAATATGTAACCCAAGCCAGAATCCTTTCCTTAACCTAACCAAGTCGTTTTTGCTGCAAAAATCTTAAACACGTTATTCTGTTTGAATTCACAATGTTGACCAGGTGCTTAAAACTGTGATTGTTAAGTTTCACGTTTATTTTCACAGCTAGTTGAATGTATTGCCATGATATTTGGTGCACATATTCATGACCCCTAACAATACATTTGAATCACTTGCGTTGATATCAGACTTTTCCTAAAGCTCATTCATCAGGCCAACACTTTTATTGGTCCTATACTTTGATATTTTCCCAAAGAGCTCAAAAACTAATGACATTCCCATTGGCCTCGCTCAGCTGTACTGTAGGTGTATTACTCATTTAAAAAACGTTAGCATACTTGCATGCTAACCTAAGATTGCAGACATGGCAAACATAAGCCAAGACCTGACGTGTTGAGCTTATGAGCTTCCTTTTACTATAATTCTTAACCTTTGCTCACATGACATCAACTTTTGCCACAAATGTAAAAAGGGAATTATCTTGATTTTAGTAGTTAAAGATGTCTGTGTGTTTTTTTATTTCACTTGGTAATGACCCTTACTGTATACAAAGTGTCAACCCAGTGACAGATCAGTCTCCAAATATTCAGATGCTGTTTGTATTTGTTTGGCATAAATGATCTGTTCCTGTCCAAATAGTGTATGTCTATTAGTATAAAAAACGATTTTGAAATAATACAATCAATAAAAATGTTTGGAAAAAAGATCTCACTTGCAAGTTTTAAACGTACATTACCCTTCTTAGGGTTAGTTTGGCAAAGAGGTTCTAATGTGAGGTCTTATTGTCTGAGGAACATGAAAAGCGTCTCCTTAAATAAATCGAACATAAAGCTGAGGCTATCCATCTAATGACCAGAAGTAACAAACATGTTTAAAAAGCAGGTTTGTCTGTGGAGTCCTCCCTTCAGAGGTTTGTTCAGGCCTAGCAGTGTAGACACCAACCCATAATCCTCCTGCAGACACACCTGTAGAGGAGAGTATAAAGACCCTAGACTGAACCGAGTCAAACATCATGCTTCAAGAAATCTCTCCACAGCAGCTCCACAGCCTCCAGACCGACCCTGAAGATGACTCCATCTGCCAGCCTGCTGCTGCTGCTCCTGCTCGGCCTCTCTCAGGCACTTCCTCTCCAGGAGGAAGGAATCGAAGAAGATGAAGAAGAAGAAGTAGACGAAGAGGACACTGTCGATATCACCACCAGGATTTTGACCTCCAACAACGCCACAGATGAGATCCTGCTGGAAGGAGACCTGCTGGCTCCCAAAACCAGAAACGCCATGAAGTGCTGGTCCCAGAGCTGCCTGTGGAAGAAAGGCTCCAGAGGCTTAGTGACGATCCCCTTCACCACGAGCAGTCAATTCACCAACTCGGAGAGACAGAAGATCACCAACGCTATGAATGGCTTCCACAGCAAGACCTGCCTCCGCTTCGTCCCCCGTCGGAACCAGTACGACTACATCAGCATTGAGAACAAGGGCGGATGTTACTCCTCTCTGGGCAGAACAGGAGGCAGACAGGTGCTCTCTCTCAACAGGCGGGGCTGTGTCTACCACGGCACCATCCAGCACGAGATCAACCACGCTCTGGGCTTCAAGCACGAACAGACCAGGAGCGACCGCGACTCATACGTCAGGATCAACTGGCAGAACATCAACCCGCAGATGGCCTACAACTTCAAAAGGCACGACACCAACAACCTGAACACCCCCTACGACTACAGCTCCATCATGCACTATGGAAAAACAGCCTTCTCCATCCAGCGGGGGAAGGACTCCATCACCCCCATCCCAAACCCCAACGTCCAGATCGGCCAGAGGAGGGGCATGTCCCGCGGGGACATCGTGAGGATCAACAAGCTCTACCGTTGCTAATAACAATGCTGATGAAAAATGCAAAAAAATCGTACTTTTTCTGCTTTGTTTTTCTTGTAATTAATCAAAAAACACTGTGACGTATGGAATCAACATCAAATATTTCACTGTTCTTCAAATGTTCAAATGTCAGATTATATGACCGTCATCATATCCCTAAATTATCTGTAATAAAAGTGCTGCAGAGATTACTGATTGCTGTCTCATTATTTTCATCATTTGTGTCTTTTTTTTTAAATACACACATATGTCAACCCAGTCTCACGGGTTATATCTCATGTATAACCATTATATTTTTACAACTGTTAGAAATTAAAATCAATGTTTTAATGGGGAAATGTAGTTTAAACATGCCGTCAGTTTTAATGCTCTTTTATACTGAAAAACCAGAAATTATTGTGCACAAGCAGTTAAGCTTTTATTCTGAAAATCCTTCATCTACGGTTAGCATTTAGCATGTGGCTAATATACGATTTCCTGAAGAGGTGAATTTAGTAGCGAAATGATATGGAGTGGTGCAAACCGAAGCCTACTGATTTAACACTACAACTATAGATGTCGAGATACTACCATGCTGAATATTAAATGAAGGTACAGTTTATTTGAATACATTATTGTTAACAGACGAGAGTAGCATGTGACAACATCCGGAATGACCGGAAACCAAACGAGCCGATAAGTATTTTTTAGAGTATTGATTACAGCGTTTAGAATGTGTTAAATGAAAAGTGATGAAAGAGAATATGAGGAGAAAAGGCGTGTTAAGCATATATTGAATGTGAAAAGAACCAATCCTCTGTTTAAATGCAACAACGGACATTGGAGACGAGGCGAGCCGGCTGGCGGGGAGGAGCCAGCAGAGGATATATAACAGCATCGGAGGAGAGATCCTGGCTCTTCTCTTCCCTAACGAGGAGCGGATCACAGCTGTTTGTCTGACTGAACAATGTCATGCTTGTGACCAACCCGCGCCTTTTTAAATTAAAGTACCCAATTGAACTTTCACAGAGACTCCATTTAGTCTCCTTTTAAAGCTTCTCTCCTGGACGGGAGAATAACGAACACAGTTTACAATCTGGTGACCCCGACGTGATCCCGCTGACCGAGGAGAGAAAACCAACCGGCTGTTTCCTGGAGACGCTTGCAGCCATTCGACACACAAGAGCTCAAATCAATCGGTAAGAAGATGCCTGTTATGACAAAGATTCTTCACTAGTTAAACTAGGCAAAGTTAGATTTGTGTGTTTGACGGCAGCCGGCGGATCCTGAAAATAGCTGTGCATTTTAATGTTAAAACAACCCAAATTGATAAAATAATCACTCTAAAACCACGAGGCGTTGTTTTGTCACAAGCAGGGTGAGTTCACACTTTCTTTTGTTCCATTAAACCTGCATGCTATTAACCATGTGTGGGTGTTGAATTTTAAATATAAATGTGTGTGGACATTGTACTTCGGATAGGTGCCTTGCTGTTTTCACATAGGTGTCTTTTGTTACGTTCCTAGTTAGTTAGCCTATGACGTAAGGGTATATAGCCCATTTGACGATTTTTGTTAAGATCTGGAGACATAGCGAATCGGTTAAGGGCCGAGTAAGTGAAAACCAGCAGGGCATAGTGAATCAACTCAGGGTTAAGTAACCGAAGTCAGTGCTTTAAAGAAAGTCCTTTTCAAGAAAAGGCTTGGTTAAGGTCTAAGCCTTTATCAGTGGTTAAAACTGTTCTGTTTAAAAAAAAGATATTGCAGGTGGGTTACGGTAATCGGAATTACAACAGCAGTGCAGTAATAACACGACGGTCTATTATTAGTTGCTGATAGGTCTCCATATTGGTCCCGGTTTGGCGTGTACAAATAGCAACAGTTAACCATAGTCGACTATAAAGTCAAATATTACGTGAACAGGTTTATAGCTAGTGCGTAAGGGTTCCTAACTTTAAGTGATGATATCAATAAGATAAAGCCCATAGTCGACTATAAAGTCAAATATTACGTGAACAGGTTTATAGCTAGTGCGTAAGGGTTCCTAACTTTAAGTGATGATATCAATAAGATAAAGCCCATTTTTTCATAGTAAACTAGATAGAAATGTTGTTATTTTAAACTAAGTGTTGTTTTGGCTTGTATTTCAGGGTTTATAATACCACACCAGTGGTTTACTTTGTTACGGTTCGTTTAAAGATCACCTCGCCATTGTTTAAACTCCCACCTGAGAGCCGCATGGACAAATCTCTTTGTCTACAGGTCAGAGTGCGAAATAATCGGGTGTCATCTTGTTTACACCCCACATGTGGAAAAACAAAGACAGGGCAATCGCCATTTCGTGAAATGCAAATTCAAAGCACTCCTTTCTTTGTTCTTATGCAGCTGGTTTCACTCCAATGAGGCATTTTCCTGACCTCCATCTTGTGAAGAACGAATAATACTTCTTGTCACAGTTGGAACTAGAAGGCTGAACCAATTTTTGGATATTAAAGGGAAGGATTGTTGTATTTTCAAAGATTTGAAGTATTGCTGCTGGCAAATGTGTTTTGGCGGTTTTTGAAATATTCCTGCTTGCAAATGTGTTTTGGCGGTTTTTGAAATATTCCTGCTTGCAAATGTGTTTTGGCGGTTACGTGCTGTCTTGTTTAACCATAGTGTAATGT
Organism: Notothenia rossii; assembly: GCF_949606895.1. Lineage (NCBI taxonomy): Eukaryota > Metazoa > Chordata > Actinopteri > Perciformes > Nototheniidae > Notothenia > Notothenia rossii. The sequence continues at coordinate 35,221,340 of NC_136904.1, read as the reverse complement.
TCTTCCTATTTTAAAGATACTTTTAAGGAAAATAAGTGTCTCCTTGTTAAAAAACAACTCACCACAACAGCTATTCCCTAGTGGATTAAGCTAGGAAATTAAAATAGCGCACTCTGGTGGTAGTACAGAATTATTACACAAATAGAAGAAACACCATACCATGTGAAGTATAATTTGAAGTGTTATAAATAAACATAAGCTTTATCGCCAGAATAGAATTGCAAAGTGGTTTCTAATTATAAGATGAGAAACTTTACATAATAACATAACCTAGACTGTAGAATATTCAAACACCACTTTATTGAAGCTAACACAAGTTGAGACATTTGCATAATTTCATACACTTCGGTATGCACTGTACACAGTGGATTTAGATTTTTACCGCAGATTTCTATTTTCATATTTCAAAGTCAAAACCATACTGTACACTGTACAATTTTTGTAGTTCCAAATCTTAGACGGAAGACATGGACCCAATATGAGAAACTGTTGGAACAGTGGCAAACGAGAGGACTGCTTCCAGCAGATAATCAGCCTGAACCAACGAAAGCCCATAGACAATCTGTAATTGACCATGAGAATGGAGAATACCTGCGAGAGCAACAAGCATGGATCAAAGCCGGACAACCCTCCTGGTATGGACCTGCAAAGATTGCTATGAACAAAGCGGAGATAAGAAAAGTACATGTTACAAGTCTGATGCTCCATTTAAAGTGTTCTGTAACTGGGACGGCAAACATGTACGTCGTTCAAAAACCAAATCCGCTAGAACAGGAACACACAGCGGAAAAAATAGAAGAAGTTCCAATAATCCAAACTCCAAAGCTCTATCCAGACCTGCCTCAGAAACCTCCTCCTTACATAACGGAATCAGAACTGTTCTCTGAAGCCTCAGTACAAGCCCCAACTTTTAATGTTTCAGGAGGAATATTGAAGTTCGACGATGTCCCCACAGAAAGAAGTGTTAAAGAATTGGACTATGAAGTAAGAATGCTACACAGTAAATCTGACCAGCTGCGGGAGATTTTCAAACACGAAATGCAAGAATTGAAGGACATGACTAGACAGCATCAACTTCAGCAAAACACATTACGAACACCTATGTCATTCCAGCCCAACAAGAAACCTCCCAGTGCTGAGGCATCATCAATGGCAGGTTCGGACATGCCGATTTTCTCTCTGCTACTACCAAAAAACACAGGAATGGATGATCAGGAAAAGTCCGGAGTGCGACAGACAAACAAAGACAACAAGAAGAGGAGAGATTCCGGGAGATGATGGTAGAAAAACATGGACAGGACAAAGAAAAGGAAGAAAGAAAACTACAAATAACAAAAACATGGGGACAATCACAAACAACACGCCGAACAAACTACTCTCCTGACTATTCCAAAGGACAGGAAGATGACGACGGTGCACAGTCGGAAACCAGTGTACACTCCCCATATCATGAACAATCACATCAACAACGCAGTCTTGCAACTCCTACTGAGAATACTAGTAGTGACGAAAATGAGCAACATTACTCTGGGACATGCCCCAAAACTAAAAAAAACAAGACCTCTCAAAGAACCAGGACTGGAGTACATACCTCCATGCCATTGATAGCGGCTGGAAGAGGATTTGACTACCAACCATGGACTCACAGGGACATGGAATCTTTAGTGGCCAAACTACCTCCACTCACCCAAGGAGGACAGAAGTGGGTGAATGATCTGGAGAAATACACAGTCCAAGACCACCTGTGCTTGGGAGACATGAGGGCATTGCTTGGAAGGATAGAGGGAAGACTAGAGGCAAGAGCAGTGGATTCCAAGGCTAAATGCACCAACTCTCCAGATGATATTTTATTCAACAAAATCCGGTGGAGGTATTGGGCTGCCATTCGTCACATTTACCCAACAACACGCAGTTTACATGCCCTCAACAGCCTGAGAAAAGAGCCTGGGGAAGACACGCATGCCTTCCTGAAGAGATGTCAAGGAGTGTGGGAGGACTGCACTGGAGAACGACATGACACTTCGCCAGCTGTCATAATGTTGTGGAAGAACGCAGTCATAAAAGCCCTTCCCAAATCAGTGCAGGCACGCCTGTGAGATGTCGTGGGATTGGAAGCTAAACTCCCAGATGAATGGAGATTAAATCTCATACACCACGACATCAAATACCAGGAAACAATGGTGGAAGACGATGAAGACACAAAGAAACTGGCGAAAAGACTATTGAAGATGCAGGTAGCTGAGAGAGATAACGAAGCTAATACAAACAAGAAATTGACAAGGCAGATGCCAGCTGTAACAGCAAAAGTCATACTAACAGAGAAAGAAGTGCAGACGCCTCAAACAGTTCAAACTCAGATAGTGCCAGAAAATCAGATGCAGAACCAACAAAGAGGTAGAGGAGGTTTCCAAGGAAGAGGCAGAGGAAGAGTTTTCCGGTTTGAGGGATGCTACTTATGCAGTCAGCCGGGCCATTGGGCTAGAGATTGTCCAAATCAACAAACACAAAACCCACCACCATCTTTACAATACAACCCTACGCAATTTCAACAGCCCCAGACACAACAGTATCATCCCCAAGCACAGCAACCGCCTGTGTATACCCCTGTCCAACTACAGCCACAAGCACCCATGTACATGCCTTCACAGTATCAACAGAGGGGAGGGCCTAGTGGAGGCAGAGGATTTCAGGGACAACCAGGAGGAGGAGGGGTGCCAAACATGAACCAGATGCCTCTGACAGCTTGGAGTGGTCCATACGTATGAGGAGGCCCAGAGGATCCAATCACAGGTGACGTAATTCCAGCCCAAGATGAACCAATGGTCACCTGTGAGATTGAGGGGGAGAAGGTGGAAATGATGGTGGACACAGGAGCCACAGCTTCCTGTTTGACAAGATTGAAGGGAAAACCACCACCACTCTCAAATCATACCCTCAAAACAGTTGGATACTCGGGAAAAATTTATGTACAGAGATATACATTACCATTGGTCACAAAAATTGGGAAGCAGCCCCTGCAACATCCTTTCCTCTATGCCCCAAACCGTCCCATAAATCTGATGGGGAGAGACCTGCTCGTAAAATCAGGAGCGAGAATTCTATGCACACCAGATGGGCTGATAATCCAGTTTCCAGGCCAGATACCACTCCACCAGACATACGACGGACAACAGAGAATCATGATGATGTCAGCAAATCCAGAAAACGGCGAAGAAAATGACACAACCACTGTGTACTGGAGCCGCCTGATCACCACTGAAATCGATACTCCACATGTCCAAAGAACATACATGGCCTGGAAACCATGGATAAATACACTAGGACCCTATGGGCCCCCGCAAGATCCTCTACATTGTACGTACAATTATCTTAGGCGACCAGATGAAGAATATCAAGATGCATGGATTGAAGATAAAGAGGGAAGAATGGAAGATTTGACTGTGGCAGACATCTACGTAGGACCGCAGGGTGTAGCAGCAGCGGTAAAACTCACACCAGAACAAAAACAATGGTACAATCTATCTGAAGAAGCTGTTCCTCATGTCACACTCGCCATGACCATAGGAGCTGAGTCCAGATCATTGGGTGCAATGATAAAGACTGCATTGAACACTGAGTGGATGGCGACAGAATCACCTTTTCTGTGGCGATCAATAGACCAGACAATGTGGAGGATTGGGAACAACAGCCAGGAACGAGGACTATTGGAGAAGCAAGAATAGGACAGAGATCATGGCCGAGAACACACAAACCATCCGGACACAGAAGAAATGCTAATGCAGGTGCCTACACATCTTTGGACCACCGGAGACTACGATGTTGGATTAGTGAATCATGAAGTCTTAGTGGAACTGGTGGAAAATTACAAACCATGTTGGCGGCCGCAATACAAATTGAAGCAAGAACAAATAGATGGAATAGGAAACACCATTCAAGGATTGTTGCAGGCTGGAGTAATCAGGCACACCGGCTCAAATTGGAATACTCCCATCTTGCCGGTACCAAAAGCTGGAAACAAGGGATGGAGAATGGTCCATGATCTGAGAGAAGTCAACAATGTCACTAAAACTGCTAATATTCCTGTTCCCGATCCACATGTAGCATTACAAAATCTTAATCCAGGTCACAAATATTTCACAGTGATAGATCTAGCTAATGCATTCTTTTGCTTACCATTAGATCCAAAAGTCCAGGATATATTTGCTTTTACGTACCAAAGACAGCGATATACTTATAATCGGATGCCACAGGGTTACAAGGATAGCCCAGGACTATTTAACAGTGCTTTGAAACAAGACCTCAGTGCATTGCACCTACCGGAGGGAGTAATTTTGATACAGTATGTTGATGATTTGCTGCTAGCCGGGCCAGATGCAGCAACATGTCTGACTGTGACACAACAATTGCTAATCCTACTGGCCAATGTGGGCTATAAGGTGAAGAGAGAAAAAACACAGATCGCAAGGAGAACAGTTACATTCCTGGGAAGGATGATTTCCTCAAACAGTCTAACTCTGACACCAGCACAACGGACTTCCATCCTCTCCCAACCAAAGCCCAAAACAGTGCAACAAATGCTTGCGTTCCTGGGCCTGACAGGTTACAGTAGGACGTACATACCTGACTATGTGGATTTGACACAACCACTGAGACACATAATTGCAGAAGCAGGAAACAGAAATCTAAAAGCCACTCTCGAGTGGACATTGTTGGCCGAAGAAGCTTTCACGAAGACGAAGCAAGCCCTGAGTCAAGCGGCACACCTTTCCACTCCGGATTATGACGATGATTTTTGCCTTGATGTTTCTGAATCAGGTGGAGTAGTCAATGGAGTCCTGTTTCAGAAAAAAGGGGGAGTGAGACAGGTACTGATGTACCATAGCTCAAAGCTAGACAATATAGAACTGGGCCAGACAGGATGTGCAAGACACCTAGCTGCACTAGCAAAAGTCATTGAGAAAACTGCACATGTGGTAATGTGCCACCCATTGAAAGTAAACACAGCCCATGGAGTAGTAGCATTCATAAATTCACAGGCATTCACATTTTCCCCAATCAGGAAAATCAAGATTCAGACCAGTCTGTTGAAACCACACATAACATACCAAAGTGGTTTAAAAAACATGTCTACAGGACTGAGCACGGAAGAGCACACACCCCATGACTGTCAGTTCGTCTCCCAAAAGGATCTCAAGATAAGATCAGATTTAGAAACAGATTCTCTGGACCAACCAGACTTCACTCTCTACAGTGACGGCTGCTGTTACAAGGGAGATGACGGGAATGTGGCCTCCTATGCAGTAATCCGGCATGAGGGAGAAAATGTACAAACCATAGAAGCAGAAATCATCCCCCAACCTGCTTCGGCCCAACTGGCAGAAGTAGTGGCACTCACCAAAGCCTTGGAGCATGCAGAGGGACAACGAGTCAACATCTATACAGATTCAGCATATGCCTATGGAGCAGTGCATATAGACGGACCACAGTGGATCAGAAGAGGGTTCCTAACATCTGCTAAGACACCAGTAAAACATGCCGAAGCTCTAAAACTCCTGCTGACATCTTTACTGTTGCCCGCAAAAGTGGCAGTAATGAAATGCAAAGGACATCAAATATTGAACAATGCAATATCCAGAGGAAATGATGCAGCAGACAAGGAAGCAAAGAAGGCAGGAGGGTACAGCAAGCAAATGATATGTACAAAGGCTAATAGTCAAGAGGAGTTAACCACTGAACACATCAAAGACATGCAGAAATATGCTGGAGTGTATGAACAGAATCAATGGAGTCAGAAGGGAGCAAAGTAAGTAGATGGCCTGTGGAGAGCCCACGACCAGGGCCGTGGGAAGTAGGGGTGCTGAGGGTGCTGCAGCACCCCCTGGTGGAGGACAGGGGATCTGCACTTCCACAAGATTAAATGCAAATATAATACAAAAATAACGAATTTTCAGCCTTGATGTAACAACATTCATAATTAAGTAAAGATCACACCCTTTTCACCCCGGTTACATTTTCCATTTGCCCTGTACGATGGGCGCTGTAAGTGATGAAAGTGGGGAATGTTGGCTTATCAGGCGCCCAGCTCATAGCCAAAGTGCGAGAGAGAGAGAGAGAGAGAGAGAGAGAGAGAGAGAGAGAGAGAGAGAGAGAGAGAGAGAGAGAGAGAGAGAGAGAGAGAGAGATAGATAGATAGATAGATAGATAGAGAGAGAGAGGGGGTGCACCGGTACCGGCGGGGATTGTTGTTAGCTTCTGCTGCGCTAACGGATATAAGAAGCTGTTTCTACAATAATGTGGAGGGAGTGTTCTGTCCTGTCAGACTGAGAGGCTCAGTGAGGTAAAGGACTCTGAGTGTTTAGATAGTTCACTTTAGTCTAAGTTATCTCAGTGGATCTCAAACGTTTTGATCACAATTTATGTAAGCAAATATTTCAAAGGGACATCTTTATAATTATTAGGATATATAAAAACAGGTTTGAAATCATTCCAATTTATACTATAGGAAAGTAAACCAAAAAAAATGTTTAAAACTGGAGAGATTTAAAAATATGCATAAATAAATAAATGTTAACTGATAAAATAAGATATGAATGAACCACAAAAATAAAACAAGTTAGCCTACATTTATTTGTTATTGGCTATGGTAGGTTATTGGTTATGTTCACATACAAACCGATCTTTTTCACGTGGGTGTTTAGAGTTGTATCCCTAGATCAGTCTCTAGTAATTGGGCGCTCAAAGTGCACCAGATTGAAGTATTTTACTTTAAAATGTTAAAAAAAATCTTCCCGGGGGGGCACCCCCGGACCCCCTTAGAGGATGTGAAGTCCACCCCCCAATTAAAACATGTTCATGCAATACTAAATACATTTGAAGCCTTTTTATATAAGCTGTCCACCATATCAATATGTTTCTCTTTTTGTAGTGTATTGGTCTTTTGTAGAGGCTTTTCATTGCCAGCTAAAATCTTGCCTAGGGCAGCAAATTGGTCAGAACCAGCCCTGGTGTCAACCCCACAGCACCCCCCATTTGAAACATGTTCCCACGGCTATGCCCACGACGGCCGTTTAGTCGCACCTGCAAAGTTATGCCACCTGCTAATAGAACAATCACATGGTCCCACTCATGTGGGCAAAGCAAGAACAACAAAAGACATTGAACAACAGTGGTGGCATCCCTACATGAAGGACATGGTTGAAAACTTTGTTAATGACTGTGACACGTGCAATGCATTCAATGTAAAAAAGCCATATCAGTGGCCAATGGGAAGATATCCAGTCCCAGAAGCCCCATTCAAAGACATTTGTATTGATTATACAGAAATGGGAGCAGACAATGTGGTCAGAGGGTTTAGAAATATGTTAGTAATGATAGATCGTTATACGAGACGGATTGAAGCCATTCCCTGCAAAAAAGAAGACGCAAAGACAGTCATAAAATGGCTCAAAACAGAACTCGTACCCCGTTATGGAGTGCCAAGGATAATAAGATCAGACAATGGTTCACATTTTACAAGCAAACACTTAGAGGAAGTTGAGTTATATTTCGGTATAATTCATAAGTTTGGGTCAGCATACCACCCACAATCTCAGGGTATAGTAGAAAGAGCAAATAGAACATTAAAGGGGAAAATAGCAAAAGTCATTTTTGGCACAAACATGAAATGGGTAGATGCTTTGCCTCTGGCACTCATGTCAATGAGATCTTCTGAGGGTGCTAAAACACATCTTTCACCCCATGAGTTGTTAACTGGTCGGCCAATGCCTGGGCCTCGTAGAGAAGGAGGGACTGGCCCAGTTTTAGACATCAGACAAATAGAAGTGGATGAATATGTCAGGGCTCTGAGTAATATTATCCAAGTCTTGTCTACACAGGTTCAGAGAACTGCAGAAACACCAGACGAGACACCAGAAGAGACTCCTGTACGGCCGGGGGACTGGGTGAGGTTGAAAGTTCACAAAAGAAAGTGGGCTGAACCCAGGTGGACGGGTCCGTGGGAAGTAGTTGAAAGAACTTCACACGCTCTCCGGATAAAAGGTAAAAAAGGAGCAAATTGGCACCACCTGACACATTGTCGCCCTGCATCGGCACCTTCCAGAAAGCTCTCGGAAGTTAGTACTGATTTGGCAGAGCTGGAACAAAACAAATAACAAATCAAGAGATATTAAGATAGAAACAGCTCAAAAGACGAATTGTCTTTAGGTTTTGTAGATTGAATACTAAAACGGAATAACCATTCTTGTTTTAGATCTGAGACCTATTTATTTTACCATTCAAAAAAGAGTCCAATATTTTTGTTTTATTATTTTCTATATATTTATTTTTGCTTTCATTATTTAAAAAAAACTCTGGAACTGATATAACCATGGGTAAAATTGATGAAGTGCCATTCAAGAAGTCAGAACAATTAAAGGGCACCAAAGGGATAAGAATCGTAATATCATTGTTAGCTCTGTTCATCACAATTGGCATTTCCTGGTTGGGAAGGGGATACAGCATCATGAAGAACCCGAATCCATTCGTGCACTCGTAGAAAATGCCAATATCCCTAATGAACCTTCAACTGTGTTTGATAGACTTCCATTTATCCCCAGAGCCAAAAGAACAGCGGAGAGACAGGAGGAAGGGTTAGAAATACTCATCCCCAGAGGTGAAGCGGTTACGGTCAGTCTTGATGTGTGTGATGTGGTTGTATGTGGAGAGCTGCGAGACAAAACAGGCCATGACGTTTATGGGTGCATTCATTCTTGGGGACGGCCAGATGATAATTCATGGTGTCCCAGTTCAGAGAAGGTATATTGGAGTGCTAGGACAGAAGGAAATAACAATCCCCCTGGGTTGACGTTTAGGTCTCAGCTATCTTTTTCCAAAGGTCGCCATAGTGGAGGCATGAACAAACATAATCCAATAATAATTGCTTTTAAAAGCGCACTCACTCCCCATTTCAAGAAAAAGGGAGACGTCACTGCATTCCATTTATTGATGGGGATAGAAGTTCCAGGAAATGACCCAATGGGATCAATTTTAGTGAAAATAATTGACCCACCAGCTGATATAATTCCTGATCTCGCCCCAATATATACTGAATCCCCTTTTAAACGAGAACCAGAAATACTCCCTGCTAAATCTGTGAACAATCCATTGGTCACCTATCTGAGTACGACCTCTATACAGAAAGTCATAGCAGTAGAAACAGGATACGAGGACACAAATTCCTGGTTAGACTGGGTTGTTTATTCTGTTAAGCAGAGCAAGATGGCGGACTGTCTGGCTTGTGCGGCTGCCCGACCAAGTTTGGGAACAGTGCCATTTCCATTTAACGCCCACAATAACCCAAGAGAACAGCTCTGTATGTACAAACTCTATGGGAAAAAATCCCCAGCAGATTGTGTCGACATTGCACAAAAATATCCAGTGGTAAAAATGAATGACATTCCACCTGATTTCACATCTTACGAGGGACTTTATGATTGCATCACAAGGGACCAGTGCTTGAATTGGAATAAAAAAGGTGCCAGTACTCTAAATCAGCAACAAGTATTTGGCACAAAGTCATAGTATATCCTATAATGCTGGTGGGTTTGTCTCTTTACTGTATATTTTAGAAAGGCTCACTGTACTTAAACAAAATGACTCAGGGTGCATCTGAGATTAGAGGGGGTGCAGTGGGAAAGTGCTATTTTTATAAGTGGGGAGTGGACCTGACACCCTCTAGTCTAGGGGGATCCGGGGGCATGCTCCCCCAGGAACATTTTTTTTAAATATTGAAGTTAGATGCATCAATCTGGTGCACTTTGAGAGCAAAATGAAGAGATATATGGATACCTCTCAACATCCATAATGAAACAACTGTAAACAGACTTACTTTTTCTTTATGGATATAAAAGAAAGTAAAGCTTGACTCCTACTGGCTGGTTAAATGACTCCTCGTCCCTGAGGCCACTACCAGCTTTGTGTGTCATTTTGCTGGATTTATTTGTCAATAGCATTGCTGCACAAAGTGATAGCCCTCTAGTTTAAATCTACTACGCAAAAATAAACATATGGAGATGGGTTACTATTTTAAAAAAATGCAAATCTATTTGTGAATACTGGGGCCGGGCCTCAAATCCTATAGGGGGGTCCGGGGGCATGCTCCCCCGGTAAGATTTTTTTTTAAATGTTGGACTTAAATGCATCAATCTGGTGCATTTTGAGGGGGAAATAAAGAGACCACACCCATATGAAACAAAAATGTATACATTTAAATAATCATAAAATCATAAGTAAATGGCCATAACCAATAACATACAATATCCAATATGAAAAAACATTGAAACTTGTTTATTTATTTGTTTTTGGTTCATTTATAGTTGTGAGTGTGTCTGGGCTCCTGAATCGGCCTCTCCTGTCTCCCTCCTCTCCCCCCTGCTCCTCTTTGAGGCAACAGCAAAGACTAGTTTTGGCTCTCAACAAGTTTATCTTACCTTTTTTCACCTAGTTAACATTTTGTTTGTATTATTCATGCATATTTTACTAATCACTACCCCCTCAAATGGAAATATGTGTTTACATAAATGGTGACCGAACCGTTTGAGACCCACTGAGATAACTTAAACTAAGTTAACTATCTAAAGACTCAAAAGAGTAATTTACCTCACCAGAGCTGTAGTTATCAGCCTCTCAGTCTCACAGCAAAGGACTCTCCCTCCATCTTGTTGTTTTAACAGCTCCTTATATCCGTTAGCGCAGCTAGCTAGCACCAGATGCTAACAACAATACACGTAACCGGTGCGCGCGCTTTCTCGCTCGCTCGCGCCACACATACACCAACACACACCCTCCCGAGCTTGAATGACACAAAGAGACCAATCGAGGGCATTAGTATGATCTGTATGAAAGTGGCAATGTCGGCAGGCCACGTCATGTAGACAGCCAGTCACCCTCTGTGAGACAGAGTCAGACCCACATTTGCGCTGCGTTGCGTTTACAATATATACGTATATTGCCGGCGGCTGAGTACCGGCATTTTAGTAAGAAGTGCCGGTACCGCATGGGTAAAAATCAGAAGTGCCGGTACTGCGTACCGGTGAGTACCGGCCCAATTCAAGCACTGCAAGGGACTACCTAAAAGGTTTAGAAGTAGGTAGAAGTGGTGCAATTCTACAACGATTTTAAGCCAGCAGGATTTTCTCCCAGGTATAGCCATGCCCATCAGGCAGTATCCCAGAACAGATGTGTGGTGGTATTGTGGTACTAAAACCCTGTTCTCAGTTTTACCACAGGATTGGACAGGGACCTGTGCTCTGGTACAGCTAGTGATGCCTTTCTATGCAGTACCAATGACGGCCGAGCAACTGATAAACATGGCGGTCCAACCCAAAGCAACTAGAGCCAAAAGGTCAGTCTGTAGAGGGAGTTTTGATTCCACTGTGTACATTGACAACATAGGGGTGCCCAGGGGAGTCCCAGATGAGTTTAAAGCTAGAAACCAGATCTTAGCAGGGTTGGAATCCATTTTTCTTTGGCCCACCATAAATAAGAACGTGGACTGGATTAACTATATCTACTACAATCAGCAGAGGTTCATAAATGACTCCAAGGATGCGATGAAGGGACTAAGTGAACAACTGGACAAGACCAGCCAGATGTCTTTGCAGAACAGAGTGGCCCTAGATATGTTGTTGGCAGAAAAAGGGGGAGTATGCAAAATGTTTGGAACATTATGTTGTACTTTCATCCCAAACAATACCTCACCTGATGGATCGGTAACCAAGGCTCTGAAAGGACTCACTACTTTGAGCATGGAGTTAGCAGACAACAGTGGGATAGAGAAGAACCCCCTCGAGGATTTCTTGGATGGTTGGCTGGGGAAGTACAAGGGTTTTTTACTAAATGGACTGATCTCTGTTTCAGGTGTGATCGTGACATTGGCACTGTGTAGTTGTTGTTTCTCAACCTGCATCCGCGCTTGTGCAAACCGACTGATTAATGGGGCCCTCAACCAGGAATATGCTAGGGGTCAATATCAAATGGGGGGACAGTTTCCAATGTTAGTAGAACAGGACGATCCACCCCCGTATACAGATGTTGATGAAAATGATGAGTTAGTTTGAATGATGTTAAATGATATGGATGTTCAGAGATGAGATTGTTCGATGAATGTCCAGCCAATGTGATTCTTTAAATGATATCATAAGAAGAAGTGAGCAAAATGAAACCATGGAACAAATCCATTTCAATTTATTTTATACTATTCCAAGATAGTGTATTTTTATTTTCAATTTATTTTATACTATTCCAAGATAGTATATTTTTAAGCTCCAATTTATTTTACACTACAACCAGATGGTCTATTTTATTTGACTTTACTATTTTATGCTATTCTAATATGGTGGATCTCATGTTGTAAAAATCATTGCTATTCTAAAATGGTTTGTTTCTTTTCACTTTGTAAAAACAAGTGCCTTAACACTGAGCGTGGTATGAGAACGGTTTCTGTGAAAGGAGGGACGAAGAAATGTTCTGATACCAAGCCATTGCTGCTATTTTGAAGAATGATATTGAATGTAAACACTAGAAGTTATGAACAAGGGAAAACTTTTATGTTTGAACACAGACAAGAATTTATTTTGTATTTTTGTAAAGCCGGCTGTAAAACCATTCCATTTGATTGTATTTTTGTTAATATGAGATATGTAATATGCAAAGTTCAGATGAAGAACTCATTGATTTCAGTATTATACACACCTTTTAGGTGTGTAAGGAGGGACTGTTAGAAATTAAAATCAATGTTTTAATGGGGAAATGTAGTTTAAACATGCCGTCAGTTTTAATGCTCTTTTATACTGAAAAACCAGAAATTATTGTGCACAAGCAGTTAAGCTTTTATTCTGAAAATCCTTCATCTACGGTTAGCATTTAGCATGTGGCTAATATACGATTTCCTGAAGAGGTGAATTTAGTAGCGAAATGATATCGAGTGGTGCAAACCAAAGCCTACTGATTTAACACTACAACTATAGATGTCGAGATACTACCATGCTGAATATTAAATGAAGGTACAGTTTATTTGAATACATTATTGTTTACAGACGAGAGTAGCATGTGACAACATCCGGAATGACCGGAAACCAAACGAGCCGATAAGTATTTTTTAGATTATTGATTACAGCGTTTAGAATGTGTTAAATGAAAAGTGATGAAAGAGAATATGAGGCGAAAAGGCGTGTTAAGCATATATTGAATGTGAAAAGAACCAATCCTCTGTTTAAATGCAACAACGGACATTGGAGACGAGGCGAGCCGGCTGGCGGGGAGGAGCCAGCAGAGGATATATAAGAGCACCGGAGGAGAGATCCTGGCTCTTCTCTTCCCTAACGAGGAGCGGATCACAGCTGTTTGTCTGACTGAACAATATCATGCTTGTGACCAACCCGCGCCTTTTTTAATTAAAGTACCCAATTGAACTTTCACAGAGACTCCATTTAGTCTCCTTTTAAAGCTTCTCTCCTGGACGGGAGAATAACGAACACAGTTTACACAACCCATGTATAACCATATTATTTGGGCCACAGAGCTCAGCATAAAACAATTTCAACAAAATTAAAGAACCCAGTGATCTTTTTACTTGCAACAAACATATCTTGAACTTTTCATCCAGATGGTTAAAAGGTATCTTGAACGACTTCCAGAGCAGCAGTTAAGTTTTTTTATAGGACTTCTGGTGTTGTTAATTATGCAAGCAGCCTGCCTGTAGGAATGCTGACGTCAGCTGCCTCATGGATATGGGTTAGAAAGGATCTGCTTTACCTTCTAGTAGGTTCAGAAGGCCTTTGTTATTTATTCACATGTTTGCCCACCGATACAAATACAATACGATGTGGATCTATAGTGGTCTAATAATGACGTAGCAAAGGAGGAAATGAGGTAAGATAATGTCGTGAAAGGAGCAACAAGTCCATGCAGACAAAGGGTGTGGGGTGTGTGGGGGGGTATATGGGTGGTTAATGGGTGGATGTATGGACGGGTCAAATAAGACATACATTTTACCCAGGAGACAGCTGTCGGTGTCATGTGTGAAGACATAACTGAATACATTGACTCATTATAAGTCACTTAATACGTAAAAAAATATGTAACCCAAGCCAGAATCCTTTCCTTAACCTAACCAAGTCGTTTTTGCTGCAAAAATCTTAAACACGTTATTCTGTTTGAATTCACAATGTTGACCAGGTGCTTAAAACTGTGATTGTTAAGTTTCACGTTTATTTTCACAGCTAGTTGAATGTATTGCCATGACATTTGGTGCACATATTCATGACCCCTAACAATACATTTGAATCACTTGCGTTGATATCAGACTTTTCCTAAAGCTCATTCATCAGGCCAACACTTTTATTGGTCCTATACTTTGATATTTTCCCAAAGAGCTCAAAAACTAATGACATTCCCATTGGCCTCGCTCAGCTGTACTGTAGGTGTATTACTCATTTAAAAAACGTTAGCATACTTGCATGCTAAACTAAGATTGCAGACATGGCAAACATAAGCCAAGACCTGACGTGTTGAGCTTATGAGCTTCCTTTTACTATAATTCTTAACCTTTGCTCACATGACATCAACTTTTGCCACAAATGTAAAAAGGGAATTATCTTGATTTTAGTAGTTAAAGATGTCTGTGTGTTTTTTTATTTCACTTGGTAATGACCCTTACTGTATACAAAGTGTCAACCCAGTGACAGATCAGTCTCCAAATATTCAGATGCTGTTTGTATTTGTTTGGCATAAATGATCTGTTCCTGTCCAAATAGTGTATGTCTATTAGTATAAAAAACGATTTTGAAATAATACAATCAATAAAAATGTTTGGAAAAAAGATCTCACTTGCAAGTTTTAAACATACATTACCCTTCTTAGGGTTAGTTTGGCAAAGAGGTTCTAATGTGAGGTCTTATTGTCTGAGGAACATGAAAAGTGTCTCCTTAAATAAATCCAACATAAAGCTGAGGCTATCCATCTAATGACCAGAAATAACAAACATGTTTAAAAAGCAGGTTTGTCTGTGGAGTCCTCCCTTCAGAGGTTTGTTCAGGCCTAGCAGTGTAGACACCAACCCATAATCCTCCTGCAGACACACCTGTAGAGGAGAGTATAAAGACCCTGGACTGAACCGAGTCAAACATCATGCTTCAAGGAATCTCTCCACAGCAGCTCCACAGCCTCCAGACCGACCCTGAAGATGACTCCCTCTGCCAGCCTGCTGCTGCTGCTCCTGCTCGGCCTCTCTCAGGCACTTCCTCTCCAGGAGGAAGGAATCGAAGAAGATGAAGAAGAAGAAGTAGACGAAGAGGACACTGTCGACATCACCACCAGGATTTTGACCTCCAACAACGCCACAGATGAGGTCCTGCTGGAAGGAGACCTGCTGGCTCCCAAAACCAGAAACGCCATGAAGTGCTGGTCCCAGAGCTGCCTGTGGAAGAAAGGCTCCAGAGGCTTAGTGACGATCCCCTTCACCACGAGCAGTCAATTCACCAGCTCGGAGAGACAGAAGATCACCAACGCTATGAATGGCTTCCACAGCAAGACCTGCCTCCGCTTCGTCCCCCGTCGGAACCAGTACGACTACATCAGCATTGAGAACAAGGGCGGATGTTACTCCTCTCTGGGCAGAACAGGAGGCAGACAGGTGCTCTCTCTCAACAGGCGGGGCTGTGTCTACCACGGCACCATCCAGCACGAGATCAACCACGCTCTGGGCTTCAAGCACGAACAGACCAGGAGCGACCGCGACTCATACGTCAGGATCAACTGGCAGAACATCAACCCGCAGATGGCCTACAACTTCAAAAGGCACGACACCAACAACCTGAACACCCCCTACGACTACAGCTCCATCATGCACTATGGAAAAACAGCCTTCTCCATCCAGCGGGGGAAGGACTCCATCACCCCCATCCCAAACCCCAACGTCCAGATCGGCCAGAGGAGGGGCATGTCCCGCGGGGACATCGTGAGGATCAACAAACTCTACCGTTGCTAATAACAATGCTGATGAAAAATGCAAAAAAATCGTACTTTTTCTGCTTTGTTTTTCCTGTAATTAATCAAAAAACACTGTGACGTATGGAATCAACATCAAATATTTCACTGTTCTTCAAATGTTCAAATGTCAGATTATATGACCGTCATCATATCCCTAAATGATCTGTAATAAAAGTGCTGCAGAGATTACTGTTTGCTGTCTCATTATTTTCATCATTTGTGTCTTTTTTTTAAAATACACACATATGTCAACCCAGTCTCACGGCATTTTGTGTTTTAGTCACGACATTTAATCTATTGATTCGTGTTCACCAACACGATTTTCACCTTTTTTTTCGTGTCACACAGAAAGATTTTAAAAGCAATGTATTTATATTGGTAGTTTGTTTCGTGCCTGCAACACATATTTTTGTCCTGTCGGGTCTTGGAAGACCGGAAGCTGTGGGGTTCATAAAAACATCTCCTTACTCAATATCAAGCCACAATTATTGTTTTTATTTGAAATCGTATAATGTCTGACTTTATTTCTCATCTGTGAGGAAAATAAATGGGGCTTGGAGCCTAAAAATACTTAAATCTGTATTTTTTTAAATCTTTTTTTCCTTCTAATTTGTTATTCTTTTCTAAATAACACACTGTTATTTACTCAACAATAACACACAATTATCCTTGTTTTTATGTATTATTACAGTTGTATTATCCCTAAATGATCTGTAATAAAAGTAATGCAGAGATTACTGATTGCTGTCTAGTTATTTTCATCATTTGTGTCTTTTAAAAAAGATACACACACATGCTCATGAATGCAATGCCGACATGGTGCATGTATTCATCTTATCATTTTCAGTTGACTGTAAAGTCACACAGGAATTGTGTATTTCTGTATTTTTGTATCAGTATTGGATCGTGAGGTGAAAGTTACAATCCTGCAATTAATGTCAAGCTTTATCTTGCACTGAAAAACTTTTCTGATCAAAACTGAACAAAAATGAATTGAGGATGAACATCACTGACTGTTAGTCAGCCCCCAGTCCTGCCTCTCATGTATAACCATTATATTTTTACAACCCATGTATAACCATATTATTTGGGCCACAGAGCTCAGCATAAAACAATTTCAACAAAATTAAAGAACCCAGTGATCTTTTTACCTTCAACAAACATATCTTGAACTTTTCATCCAGATGGTTAAAAGGTATCTTGAACGACTTCCAGAGCAGCAGTTAAGTTTTTTTATAGGACTTCTGGTGTTGTTAATTATGCAAGCAGCCTGCCTGTAGGAATGCTGACGTCAGCTGCCTCATGGATATGGGTTAGAAAGGATCTGCTTTACCTTCTAGTAGGTTCAGAAGGCCTTTGTTATTTATTCACATGTTTGCCCACCGATACAAATACAATACGATGTGGATCTATAGTGGTCTAATAATGACGTAGCAAAGGAGGAAATGAGGTAAGATAATGTCGTGAAAGGAGCAACAAGTCCATGCAGACAGAGGGTGTGGGGTGTGTGGGGGGGTATATGGGTGGTTAATGGGTGGATGTATGGACGGGTCAAATAAGACATACATTTTACCCAGGAGACAGCTGTCGGTGTCATGTGTGAAGACATAACTGAATACATTGACTCATTATAAGTCACTTAATACGTAAAAAAATATGTAACCCAAGCCAGAATCCTTTCCTTAACCTAACCAAGTCGTTTTTGCTGCAAAAATCTTAAACACGTTATTCTGTTTCAATTCACAATGTTGACCAGGTGCTTAAAACTGTGATTGTTAAGTTTCACGTTTATTTTCACAGCTAGTTGAATGTATTGCCATGACATTTGGTGCACATATTCATGACCCCTAACAATACATTTGAATCACTTGCGTTGATATCAGACTTTTCCTAAAGCTCATTCATCAGGCCAACACTTTTATTGGTCCTATACTTTGATATTTTCCCAAAGAGCTCAAAAACTAATGACATTCCCATTGGCCTCGCTCAGCTGTACTGTAGGTGAATTACTCATTTAAAAAACGTTAGCATACTTGCATGCTAAACTAAGATTGCAGACATGGCAAACATAAGCCAAGACCTGACGTGTTGAGCTTATGAGCTTCCTTTTACTATAATTCTTAACCTTTGCTCACATGACATCAACTTTTGCCACAAATGTAAAAAGGGAATTATCTTGATTTTAGTAGTTAAAGATGTCTGTGTGTTTTTTTATTTCACTTGGTAATGACTAGGGATGTAACGATATACCGAATATCGCGGTATCGCGGTAAATAAACTTCCCAATACCGTCGTGAGACTGACAAAATCTACCGCGATTTAAAAAAAAAAATTTTTTTTAAAAAGATTTTTTTTTTTTTTTAAACACTTTTTTTTTTTTAAACCTTTATTTAACCAGGTGGTCCCATTGAGATCATCGATCTCTTTTTCAAGAGAGACCTGTCCAACATGGCAGCAAGTAGGTTACAACATGAAAATAAAACAACAGATAACACAAAAGGACATCGTATTTACAGAGCTACATTTACACACCTAGAGACATTGACAAGTATCAACCATATATTTATATCTCGCCATGTCAATAAGCCTGGCGTTAGACTTTTTCGCTGTCCGTCATTTTGACAGACAGGATCGTAAAATATCCGTCATAATCCCTTATTACGCGTCGGGTCTGAACAGTTCACGATAGAGCATGCTCGTGAACTGTCAACGCGGGGGGGGGGGGCGGTGTTATGCCGTGTGTGCATGCAACTCGCGGGACGCGCACAGCGTGAAGCAAAACCTCCCAGACATGTATTGATCTGTACGGCAAATTACGGTTTGGGAACTATATCATTTCCTTTTGGAGGGCATGCATAACACGGCATAACACCAGAGCCTTGCTGCGGGGAAACGTTGGCGCTGTTCCGAGTTTGTTCTAATCTGTCAAAATGACAGACTGCTTTCAGATTTTTCCGTCATTGTTAAATAAAATATTCGGTTAACGCGACCACTGGTGTCCCAGCAACATCAGTACCAAGCGAGAGAGTTGTTTCCAGAGCAGGGGATATTGTAAATGCCCAAACACCCCAGCTTATAAATACCTGGAAATGTGGACATTCTCATATTCCTAAAAACCTGTCGGATGATGCTGAGTGAGTGACTAGTGAGTTTGAGTTGAGTTACTTGAAAAACTAAAGTGAAACTTGATTTATTTTATTGCAGGGTCTGATTATTAAATGTCCTTGTTTATTTGTGAGATGCAGTGGCATAAAGAAAATGCTTACTTTGTTTGGTAGTACCAGTAGGTACAAAAACACTGGTTTTCTTGTTCCAGTCTGTTACTGTCACTTTATTTTTGACACTTTAAAATACTGCTATCCTACAAAAAGGCTGTAAAAATCAGATTTATTATGTAATAAAGAAACATTTTCCGAGTAAAAAAATGTTTTATTGAAGAAAAAAAAAATTATGATTTTTTTTTTCTTCCCTTTATTATTCAATATCGCGATAAATACCGTACCGTGGACTTGTTATCGCGATATTATCGTACCGTGAGTTTTTGGTATCGTTACATCCCTAGTAATGACCCTTACTGTATACAAAGTGTCAACCCAGTGACAGATCAGTCTCCAAATATTCAGATGCTGTTTGTATTTGTTTGGCATAAATGATCTGTTCCTGTCCAAATAGTGTATGTCTATTAGTATAAAAAACGATTTTGAAATAATACAATCAATAAAAATGTTTGGAAAAAAGATCTCACTTGCAAGTTTTAAACATACATTACCCTTCTTAGGGTTAGTTTGGCAAAGAGGTTCTAATGTGAGGTCTTATTGTCTGAGGAACATGAAAAGTGTCTCCTTAAATAAATCCAACATAAAGCTGAGGCTATCCATCTAATGACCAGAAATAACAAACATGTTTAAAAAGCAGGTTTGTCTGTGGAGTCCTCCCTTCAGAGGTTTGTTCAGGCCTAGCAGTGTAGACACCAACCCATAATCCTCCTGCAGACACACCTGTAGAGGAGAGTATAAAGACCCTGGACTGAACCGAGTCAAACATCATGCTTCAAGGAATCTCTCCACAGCAGCTCCACAGCCTCCAGACCGACCCTGAAGATGACTCCCTCTGCCAGCCTGCTGCTGCTGCTCCTGCTCGGCCTCTCTCAGGCACTTCCTCTCCAGGAGGAAGGAATCGAAGAAGATGAAGAAGAAGAAGTAGACGAAGAGGACACTGTCGACATCACCACCAGGATTTTGACCTCCAACAACGCCACAGATGAGGTCCTGCTGGAAGGAGACCTGCTGGCTCCCAAAACCAGAAACGCCATGAAGTGCTGGTCCCAGAGCTGCCTGTGGAAGAAAGGCTCCAGAGGCTTAGTGACGATCCCCTTCACCACGAGCAGTCAATTCACCAGCTCGGAGAGACAGAAGATCACCAACGCTATGAATGGCTTCCACAGCAAGACCTGCCTCCGCTTCGTCCCCCGTCGGAACCAGTACGACTACATCAGCATTGAGAACAAGGGCGGATGTTACTCCTCTCTGGGCAGAACAGGAGGCAGACAGGTGCTCTCTCTCAACAGGCGGGGCTGTGTCTACCACGGCACCATCCAGCACGAGATCAACCACGCTCTGGGCTTCAAGCACGAACAGACCAGGAGCGACCGCGACTCATACGTCAGGATCAACTGGCAGAACATCAACCCGCAGATGGCCTACAACTTCAAAAGGCACGACACCAACAACCTGAACACCCCCTACGACTACAGCTCCATCATGCACTATGGAAAAACAGCCTTCTCCATCCAGCGGGGGAAGGATTCCATCACCCCCATCCCAAACCCCAACGTCCAGATCGGCCAGAGGAGGGGCATGTCCCGCGGGGACATCGTGAGGATCAACAAGCTCTACCGTTGCTAATAACAATGCTGATGAAAAATGCAAAAAAATCGTACTTTTTCTGCTTTGTTTTTCTTGTAATTAATCAAAAAACACTGTGACGTATGGAATCAACATCAAGTATTTCACTGTTCTTCAAATGTTCAAATGTTAAAATTATTTGACCGTCATCATATCCCTAAATGATCTGTAATAAAAGTGCTGCAGAGATTACTGATTGCTGTCTAATTATTTTCATCATTCGTGTTTTAAAAAAAAAAATACACACATATGCCAACCCAGTCTCACGGCATTTTGTGTTTTAGTCACGACATTTAATCTATTGATTCGTGTTTACCAAAACGATTTTCACCTTTTTTTCGTGTCACACAGAACGATTTTAAAAGCAATGTATTTATATTGGTAGTTTGCAGGGGCGTAGCTGGGGGGGGGGAGGTTAGGATGATTCCAAGGGCCCAGAACTGGGGGGGGGGGGGGGCCAGAGAACACTTTTATTATCTTTTTATTAATATGGTTTTATTATTATCCTAAAGTAAGTTAATGTAGATGACTCAAAAGCAGTAGCGTGGCGTGGGAAAAAAATTAGGGGAAGCCAATAATACGTCCTTTCTTTTGGGGTGGGGGGGGGGGGGGGGGGGTGGTCAATGTAATAACGTAACCCGATGAGTGATTACAGCGCCCGGTATCATTTTACACACATTTGTATCATACAGATGCAGGGCTTACACTAGGGTGACCAGACGTCCCCGTTTTCCGGGGACAGTCCCCGTTTTTATTGGCCTGTCCCCGGTTGAAACTGTCCCCGGAAATGTCCCCGTTTTTTAATATACGTTAAAAACACATAGCAAGGTGAAATAAAACGTTTCATGTAAGGAAACACTGGGTAAACAGTATACGGCTCAATCGTGTTGTGCGTGTTTGTAGCATTCTTCTTCTTCTTCTTCTTCTTGCGTCTTCTTCGTCTTCTTCTTCTGTGTAGGGGAGAAGTGGGTAAGTTGAGCCAACCACCCCCTGTAACCAGGCAACGCTTTATAGTTGTAATCACGTGACCAGAAATTATGCAAGCTCCTCCCATTTCTCTTTGGCTGTGACAGAGAGATGCTCATTGTGGTCTGGTAAGTAAACATTTTTACAAAAAAACGTTTTTTGCTTGTCAAAGTACATTTTCGAGATGTCAGCTATATCGGCTGTCATGTCAAACAAAATGTATCCAGGTTTAAAAACATATATTATTGTATATGTTGATGTGTTGGCAGCGTATTAAACCATGTGAATCATTAAGATAAAGATGACTCTGAATTTTTAAGCTAGGCTATTTTTTCTAAAATGGTGGCTATGGGGAAAAGTGAACCATGGGCCTTGGGGTAAGTTGAATCAGTGGTTCAATGGAGTAGCAGAATGAAATTTATAAATTGACAAAAACAATGTGACTGTTAACCCAAGTGTATCTAATAATGTACTATCTCTTTTTAAATATCAGAGAGGAAGAACAGAATGAGAAGGGAAAAACCGGAATAAAGATAAAGAAGCAAAGACATTGTACAATAGTGAGGAAGAGAAGGAAAGGAAGAAAGAGAAGAAAAGGGAGAAAGTTTGGAGGGGAAGAAAAAGTTAACAGAGTACGAAGAGTATACAAGGATAGTGACAAAGAGCAGAAAAAAATGTGCAATGGCTCTTTCCAAGAAACGAAAATGTCACTTAAATGACAATATGAGGAAAGAATTTTCATTCATACGCCCAGGTGGTCAAGATGATACAATGGTTTACTGTACCATTTGTAATTCAACATTTTCAGTTGCCAGTGGAGGAAGAACAGCAGTAATAGAACATTAACAGACAAAAAACCATAAAGCCTCTCTCATTGCCCGTGCTGGTGTGCCCTCTGTCACCACATTCTTCAAGAAGGTAGACCCTTCCCAGGAAGAATACGATCTAGCTGTGCAGGAAGCTGTCTTTGCATACCACACTTTGCGACACAATCATAGTTTCAGATCTATGGATTGCACAGCACAACTGACAAGGAAGCTTTATGAATCAAAATGTACATGTGCTAGGACAAAATGCGATGCCATAGTGAGTAACGTGTTAGCACCATGGGCAACTACCTTGGTAACACAGGACCTAGACCAGGTGGAATTTGTGTCTCTGTCCATTGATGCATCCAATCATGGACATGTAAAGCTGCTGCCAATATTAGTAAGATATTGTAAGATACATGATAGCACATCAGTGGAAACAAAACTACTCGATTTTGTTGAACTCAAAGGAGAAACAGCAAAGGAAATTGCAGCTGAGGTCCTTGGTGTTATCCAAAAATTCAACCTGGAAAACAAAGTTGTGGCATTCTCTGCTGAGAACACAAATACAAATTTTGGAGGACTGAATAGACTGGGGAGGGTCAATGTCCATACCAAAGTTAAAAATGCTCTGCAGCGGGAGGTCATTGGCTTAGGTTGCCCTGCACACATTATTCATAACACGGCCAGAACAGCTTTGGATATGATTCCCCTTGATGTTGAGTACCTTCTTACAAAGATATTTGGTTATTTTCACATTTTCACCGTCAGAGTAGAAAGACTAAAGGGCTTTTGTGAGTTTGTTGGCCAGGAGTACCATAACATCTTAAGACACTGCAATGTTCGCTGGTTGTCTATGCTCCCAGCTCTAGAGAGAGTGCTGAAAATGTATTTGCCCTTGAAATCATTTTTCCTCTCTGAAAAAAAGTGCCCAGCTGTACTGCAAAAAATATTCCAAGATCCTCTGACTGAACTTTGGCTGGCCTTTGTCCATGGAAACCTGTCCATATTCAGTGACACAATCAAAATGCTTGAAGGCCAAGACCGCTGTGCTGTGGAGTCAGCTGCAATATTGAAAAGCTTGGAGGCAAAGTTGACTGCGAGAAGTGACGATAAATATATATAAATAAACATTGATTGATTGATAACTTCATTCCAGTTTTGGTCCGAGGGCTTCTGAGAGAACTGGAGGAAAATGGAGCAATGAAAAAAGCGAGCTTTCTCAAAACATCCCAATCATTCTTCACTACAGCTGTCAACTACTTGCAAGCATGGGGAAAGCAAACAGATGATCTCAAGGATTTGCATTGTCTCCTTCTGAAAAGGCAACCTCAGCGTGAAGAGATTCAGAAGGCAGCGGCCACACTGCAAGAAAAATGCCCCAATGTCAAGATCAATGAGGATGAATTGTTTGATGAGGTCACTGGCCTGCATGAGTTCCTGAAGGGAGGAACACTTGAAGAGTGGAAAGAATCTGAGACACCGCTTAATCACAGATGGAGCAAGGTGGTTACCCACTTCCGAGACAACGAAATCCCATTCAATAACCTGGCAAGGTTAGCGTCGGTGGTTATGTGCCTACCTGGGAGTAATGCACCAGTTGAAAGAGTGTTCTCCCAAATGAATGATGTATGGACAGCAGCAAGAAATAGGTTCACTATTCCTACCATCAAGGCCATGCTTTTTGTGAAAACAAACTTCAACTTCCCCTGCCAGGAGTTCATGGAGAAGCTGGCCAAAGACAAAGCAATCTTGAAGAAAATTCACTCTTCTGAAAAGTACAGAGATTAGGTTAGTAGAAGTTTTTATGTACTTAGAAATCTCATCTTATTTATTATATTGTTAAGTATTTTACATGTATTATCTCAGTATTTTCCTTTTCTCATGTTCTCTTTTGATCTTATTCCATCCAGAATACCAGGACAGATACAGATGGGACAGTTCTGGCTTTGTTTTATCTGTTTGTCCCAGTGTGTCTGTCAGTGTTGTCTGTCATATTGTGTTTGACAGTTGTGTCTCTCTGTTGAAGTGTCTTTGATAGTGTGTCATTCTGCTAGTGTTACTTGTCTGTTGTCTCTATATATCTTGTACATATGTTAATTATCAAATAAACTTGAGGCTATAACCTATGTAGTTTGAAAATGTTTTGTTATTAACTATGGAAAACTCAATAAGTGAGTTAATACTTTACTCCGCACTTACCATGGTATTGAAATCAGATTTTCGGAAAGATTTCATTAATTAGTTAGTGCATTTATGGTAATTAGTTAGTACACAGTTGTATCAGTATGTCTACACATCAGTTTATTACAGCACAACAGTTAACATTTTCGAATTACATTGAACCAGAATTGTCCCCCTTTTTTCTTTAACAGCGAAGAAATGTGGATATGTTAATGAGATTTTGACCGCAAAACTCAAAATGTCCCCGGTTTTCATTTTGAAAATCTGGTCACCTTAGCTTACACACGCCTGTTATCTGACCGACAGGTCCGCACGCACTCTCCAGCCGAAACTCTAATAAGCATTCATTCACAAACTAAATCAGGAGACCTTTAACGTTTTACTTCCGGTTCGCTCCTTTGTTCCTCGCTGTACACAGCACCAGTTTGGGCATTGGCCTGTCATCTGATTGTATTTGTTGTTGCTGCTGCAGCGGAAGTTTAGTACAATTATTTTTGATTAAATACTCCGAATCTCCACCCTCCATAATTGCTTGCTACTTTCTAACGGCAGTGAGAGTGGTGCAGTGACGCTATTTTTTCTATATTAGATTTATGATTCGAAAATTATAAAAGTAGGGTAGACATGTGGATATTATCCGACTGAACAAAACGTGCATTTACCTAACAGGTTCGTTTTCCACTGACCTTTTTTCGAGCTATTTTCCAAAATCCTATGGAGAAATCCCATTGCTATTTTGTCGAGGGAAACCGAGCGCAGCTTACTTCCGCTTTTTGGGACGCGTCACTGCACCACTAAGTTGATGTGATTTGATTGGATTGTGAGGCAAGGGAAGCCAGCCGGCTCTGGCTTCCCTTGGCATGGCCCTGACCAATCACAGGTTGGCAGGGGCATGACGTGAACCTCATCTGATTGGTCAATCCCTCCATTTTTTTTCACCAAGGGAAGCAAATTTCGGCTGGCCTCCTCTCGCAACAGAGAGTGCAATCTACTGTTTCACCATAATATCTAGAGGGGCGCTGTATCACTCTTTGTAAAATACTCAATGAGAATGGGGGAGAGACGGGCCGGCTGCAACACACAACAAAGAATTTCCGAAACTAAACGAAGTGTTTTTATTTATTTTCTTAAAATTATAACAACAATCCGAAAAAACAGGGGAAGCCTGGCTTCCCTTGGCCTCCAGGAGAAAACGCCACTGCTCAAAAGTATAATTGCCTGTATTAAAAAAAAACGTCACAAAAGAAACAAACAGGTGCTTGTTACTCTGTTTGACAGAATGAGCACCCCTCCCTTCATTCATTGCATGGTATGGGCGCCTGAGCAATGGAGCAAGCGGAGCAGGTGCATCCCCACAATTGACCTTAGGGGAGCAAACGTGTGCTTTTGCACCCCCACTTTTTGATCATATGAAAAATATGATATGTCCCTCGCAATATATCACTGTAAACATAAGTATGTAATTTCAATCGAATTAATAATACGCAATGAAAGAACTTGTGCTGATTATAGACACTTAATAGCGAGTTTTTAAGTTTCCAAAGATTGTGACCCCCCCGCATTTCGCTCACAATGGTTTGATCAACTGCCTCCCACCCACAGCAGTCCTGATGCAGGTAGGCTGAAGCCCATCTCCTGCTGTAACTAACCTGCACACTGTGTGTGTGTGTGTGTGTGTGTGTGTGTGTGTGTGTGTGTGTGTGTGTGTGTGTGTGTGTGTGTGTGTGTGTGTGTGTGTGTGTGTGTGTGTGTGTGTGTGTGTGTGTGTGTGTGTGTGTGTGTGTGTGTGTGTGTGTGTGTGTGTGTGTGTGTGTAGCCAGCCAACCAGGTAGAACATGGCAGAAAAAAGAAAAGATCATGCATTCAACCCAGTTCAGTGTATTCATACGTGTATTGCTCTCCTGTGTAGAATGATGTGGTGGTGACAGTGCAGACTCAGGGAGGAGGCAGAGAAGGAGAGAAAGAGAAACAAGAGTTACAGGTAATGGAAATATCAGTCAGCTTAAAGTGTAGGATAACATAACAAATTAAGACACAAATACTTGGATAATATATTCCCCCCTCTCTCCCTTTCTTTACAGAGTAGCATAAAGATTGTGTATTCAAACCAGTTCAGTGTACTCATAAGTGTATTGCTCTCCTTAATGTAGAATGATGTGGTGACTGTGCAGACTCAGGGAGGAGGCAGAGGAAGTGAGAAAGAGACCCAAGAGTTACAGGTAATGGGATATCAGACAACTTCAAGTGTAGGATAACATCCCTAGTCAAAAAATGCTATAGGAATCTCTATACGTTTTTGGAACCCTATAGGAATCCTTTAGGATCCCTTAGGATTTTGAGACAGTTCTGTGCTCTATATTGCAGGAAATTGCACGTACAGGTGTTCATTAAATTAAAAAGATTCTGCCATGGAGGTGGTCGTGCCTGACCCACTCCAAACCACCCCTTGCCTTCCAGTTACTAATCTTGCACCCCCAATTTCAACTATAACTAGGCGGCACGGCAACGCACCAGCAGCTTGCAGCTTGAACAAACTGACAGGAAAATGTCCTCTACAGCTCATGAATCAGGAGCTCAGAAACTAAAGAAAAAACGTCAGAAAGAGGAAAATAATAAAAGAGGTTGACAGCTAGTCACCAAGTATTTTCACAAGAAAGGTATTTATTCACAGAACTTGTTTTGAAGCCCATAACAGCTTGGCCGACATTTTGTGGCTGACGTAACTACCTGTTGCTATCAAAAATTAGATGAGTGTAGATGAGCCCAGTGAATTTGTATCCAGCAGCTATGCCCTTTTGCTATGGCTAGCTAACCTAACCTGTATAATGTTACATGCTAATCACATCTGCTCTAATGCACAGATGCGGCTTCAGGATCAGTACCCCTTCCCTCAGGCCAGCTCCCAGTTGAAGGAGAGGGAGGTAAAGCAGCATGGCTTGGTGTTAACAAACAGATTTTAAATATGCTTACCATGCATTGAATACAACTTTAGGTAATATTCACATTTAGTTACTCTAGTTCTTCCAGTAATTGCAATACCATTGACCACTGGCACATTAAATTGAGGTTGTTACAGTAGCTATAGCTAGATTTGAGCAATTGGAAAATATCTATACAAATGATTATTATTATTATTATTATTATTATTATAACAATTAAGAGATAGCTCGAGCTGTACTGTGTTATTACTATTATAGGGCATTTTATAAATTATGTACACTATGGATACTCTAGAGCCAGGGCCCTCGAGTAAGGCAGCCAACGAGGAGAGCAGAGGTGAAGAGGCAGAAGTACCAGTACAAGAAGAGGTAGAGGACCATGAAAGCAGCACAGATGAGGAGGAAGCAGCTATGGACAGTCAATGTCAGGGACAAAGTGAGGCTCCGACACAGGATGCCACAGATACTGAGCCACCTGTAGTGTTGTCTGAGGTAGAAGATCTGCTATCACTTGACCCAGGGTTGTTCCCAGCTAGGATGAGTGACAAGGACAGGGCAACTATCGTAAAGAAATTAGCAATGCGAGAAACAGATCAAGAATTTCCACATGATTCAAAGGGAAAGAGATTTCCAGATTACTTGAAATACACCAAAGCAGATAAGGGTAGGGGAAAAGTGAAAAGGGACTGGTTGATTCACAGTGAAAGTGCAAATGCACTGTTCTGCATACCATGTGTTCTTTTCTCCAAGGAGCAAAAAATACCCTCTCTTAGTGCTTTGAGTAGTGACCAGGGATACAAGATGTGTGACGTCGAGTGGCGTCGCATGTATGATAAATTCCCGAGCCATGAAACAAGTAGGAATCACAGGGATTGTTATTTGCGATGGAAACACCTACAGTGTTCGGTTATGACTGCATGTGGCGTTGATCATCAGTTGCAGAGAGAGCTACAGTCTGAAATTGAGAAAAACAAAGCTATCTTGCAGAGACTCCTTGATGTCACTCTGCACTTGGCAACGAGGAATTTAGCTTTTCGAGGTAAAACGCATGCTTTGGGCGATGTCCACAATGGACATTTTGTCGGTACGCTATAACTTTTGTCACGATATCATCCACTCTTGAAAGACCACTTAGACAAAATCAGGACATCCAAAAAAGGAAGCTAGCTAACTCATTATCTGAGCCCAGACATCCAGAACGAGTTTATTGAATTGTGTGGGGGAAAGGTTTTAAAAACCATTCTGACGGAAAGGGAGGATGCCATATACTATGGAATCATTTGTGATGCAACGCCTGACATTTCCCACACCGAGCAAAATGTTGTGCTCATAAGATATGTACATTATAATGAAGACACAGTGGAATGGGAGATCACTGAAAGATGTATTGAATTCAAATATTTCAATGGAAATGTGATGTGAAATAGCAGGCATGATGGAGAGTGTGCTTCTGGATCTAGGGATAGACATTAGTGGTTGCAGGGGGCAAGGGTATGATAATGGGGTGAATATGTCAGGGGAAATCAAGGGAGTCCAAGCACAAATACTGAAAAAGAATAATCTTGCTACTTTCTCACCTTGTGCCTCCCACACGTTGAATCTGGTAGGCGTGCATGCTGCAGAATCGAGCCCTGAAGTGTCCAACGTTTTTGGTTACATTAACCGCCTCTACAGATTTGTAAGTGCCAGTCCATCTCGTTGGTCTATATACAAAAAGAAAACAGGTTGCTCTGTACATAGGCTATCTGACACTCGCTGGAGTGCGAGAATTGATGCTGTGAAACCTGTAGCAAAGCACCTACCTGGTGTCATTGAAGCCCTTGCTACCATACTGAGCTCATGCAGTCTCACAGGTGAGGCCAGATCTGAAGCTGTTGGTCTGAGGAACTACCTCATGTCATTTGATGCCATTGTCCTTCTCACCATTTGGGTGAAATTATTGCAATCTATTGATGACAGAAATGTGATACTCCAGTCAGGGAAAATGTCAATAGAGGTGGAGGAAGTTAATGTTGCTGCACTAAGAGATGAGATGCAGACTCTCAGAAATGGATGGGCTGCTATTCTGTATGAGGCATCAATGGTAGCTAAGGAAATGGAGGTTCCACCTCATTTCAAAAAAGAACTTTGCCGTGAGAGGAGGAGGAAGAGGTTTCATGATGAAACTGCTGAAGGAACAGGTCAGGAGGATAGGCCAGAAACAACATTCCGTAACACTGTGTTTTTCACTGCCATGGACCAGATCATAAGTGACTTGGACACTCGGTTCTAAAACAACAGCAAATATTGTTGAAGAATTTGCTGCCATACTTAAAATTGGGAAGTTGAGTGACAGTGTCATGGCTTCTGTGTGTCAGCCACTGAGGGAGAAATACTCACAGGATCTCACAGATCAGTTTGAGAGTGAGATAAGGCATCTCAATAAAATATTTTCTGCCATTTTCCCCCTGATTGTAGCTCTCTTGATCTACTGAATGCAATATACAAGATGGAACTCCAGAGCATTTTTGGAGACGTTTGCATTGCCCTCAGAATTTTCTTGACCCTCCCAGTAACCGTAGCTGGTGGTGAAAGATCATTTAGTAAGTTGAAACTTATCAAGAGCTGTTTAAGATCGACCATGTCGCAAGAGAGGTTGAACAGCCTTGCAATGTTATCGATTGAAAGCAAGCTGGCTCTGTCACTTGATTTCAAAGAGCCCGTAAAATATTTTGCCACCAAGAAGGTCCGGCGATTGGCTTTCGGGATTTAGGGGTAAAAATCCAGTCTATGACAGGATTGTGGGATGTTTCCCTATAGTAAGCTGACAGGCTACAGCCCACATTGTGAACAATTACTATCTGATGCATAGTCCTCTAGCACTACATTTTTCATTGTTTGCTGTAAGTGTGTTCATGTCCTGAGAGTTTATTGTTTTATAATTGTGTTCAAATCTTCAGTTAATTTATACTTTTGTCCTTGTGTTGTTCAAATCTTACAGTAATGTAATAAGTCAAAGAATGTTGAGATTTTTTGTTTGTTCATTCCTGTATTGGGTGTAATTTTCAATTAAATAGACGGAAGATAAAGTTGATAGTCAGTGCATGTTGATTTCTTGCAGTCCATTACAGTTCATTAACTTCAACAGGGTTTTCGAGGTTGGGTTTCATCGTGTCGTTTAGGGGGTGGACGCAAGGTCATGACCCCACCAGTATCCAAGAATCCTGAATTGTCCCCACCAATAGCTCAACACTTGTCACTCGCGCCTCCTTGAATTACTTGCGCGTGTAACAGGTAGGGCTTTAGCACTCTGCTGAGAAAGGCAGCAACCCGGCCGCTACAGCAAAAAAGCTAGTGCTCTGCCCGCGACAGTTCAAAATCTGCTTCGTAAAAGGTATATCCAAGCAGGGAACGATTGTATACTACAGAGCACATCAAAATGTAAGTGTCTGTCAACCTAATAGTGTGCTTGAGTAGACTATTTGTGTTGGAGATGGGATTACAGAGAGACAGGACAAGTAACAGCTTTTGTATGTTGTGTATCAGAAAAAATTGTCACAAGAATAGGGGAAAATATGCCTAGCTAGTGGGACTCAAGGTTCTTTGGTAGACTATTGCATTGGTCCATTCATTGAAGATGAACGCAATGCAACATCCTTTACTAGGTTCACCCACCAACAGTTCAGGTGCTGAACTGCTGATCCGAATGTATAGGTAAAAAACATATTATGCGTTTTCATCAATAAATAAATGGCCAATTTCTTTTTAGCATGCACGCTAACGTGCACTCGCATGGATTGGGGGCCCACAAATAGATTATTTGATGGGGCCCAGAATTTCCAGCTACGCCCCTGGTAGTTTGTTTCGTGCCTGCAACACGTATTTTTGTCCTGTCGGGTCTTGGAAGACCGGAAGCTGTGGGGCTCATAAAAACATCTCCTTACTCAATATCAAGCCACAATTATTGTTTTTATTTGAAATCGTATAATGTCTGAGTTTATTTGTCGTCTGTGAGGAAAATAAATGGGGCTTGGAGCCTCAAAATACTTAAATCTGTATTTATTTTTTTTTCCTTCTAATTTGTTATTCTTTTCTAAATAACACACTGTTATTTACTCAACAATAACACACAATTATCCTTGTTTTTATGTATTATTACATTTGTATTATCCCTAAATGATCTGTAATAAAAATAATGCAGAGATTACTGATTGCTGTCTAGTTATTTTCATCATTTGTGTCTTTTAAAAAAGATACACACACATGCTCATGAATGCAATGCCGACATGGTGCATGTATTCATCTTATTATTTTCAGTTCACTGTAAAGTCACACAGGAATTGTTTATTTCTGTATTTTTGTATCAGTATTGGATCGTGAGGTGAAATTTACAATCCTGCAATTAATGTCAAGCTTTATCTTGCACTGAAAAACTTTTCTGATTAAAACTGAACAAAAATGAATTGAGGATGAACATCACTGACTGTTAGTCAGCCCCAAGTCCTGCCTCTCATGTATAACCATTATTTTTTTACAACCCATGTATAACCATATTATTTGGGCCACAGAGCTCAGCATATAACAATTTCAACAAAATTAAAGAACCCAGTGATCTTTTTACTTGCAACAAACATATCTTGAACTTTTCATCCAGATGGTTAAAAGAGTATTTCAGGTATCTTGAACGACTTCCAGAAGAGCAGTTACGTTTTTTTCATAGGACTTTTGTTGTTATTAATTATGCACGCAGCCTGCCTGTAGGTATGCTGACGTCAGCTGCCTCATGGATATGGGTTAGAAAGGGTCTGCTGCACCTTTTAGTAGGTTCAGAAGGCCTTTGTTATTTATTCACATGTTTGCCCACCGATACAAATACAATACGATGTGGATCTATAGTGATCTAATAATGACGTAGCGAAGGAGGAAATGAGGTAAGATAATGTCGTGAAAGGAGCAACAAGTCCATCCAGACGAAGGGTGTGGGAGGCAGTGGCGTTTTCTCCTGGAGCCCAAGGGAAGCCAGTTTTCCCCTGTTTTTTCGGATTGTAGTTATAATTTTAATAAATAAATAAAAACACTTCGTTTAGTTTCGGAAATTCTTTGTTGTTTGTTGTTGCCGGCCCGTCTCTCCCCCATTCTCATTTAGTATTTTACAAAGAGTGAAACAACGCAACTCTAGATGTTATGGTGAAACAGTATATTGCACTCTGTGTTGCGAGAGGAGGCCAGCCGAAATTTGCTTCCCTTGGTGAAAAAAAATGGAGGGATTGACCAATCAGATGAGGTTCACGTCATGCCCCTGCCAACCTGTGATTGGTCAGGGCCATGCCAAGGGAAGCCAGAGGCGGCTGGCTTCCCTTGCCTCACAATCCAATCAAATCGCATCAACTTAGTGGTGCAGTGACGCGTCCCAAAAAGCGGAAGTAAGCTGCGCTCGGTTTCCCTCGACTAAAATAGCAATGGGATTTCTCCACAGGGTTTTGGAAAATAGCTCGAAAAAAGGTCAGTGGAAAACGAACCTGTTAGGTAAATGCACGTTTTGTTCAGTCGGATAATATCCACATGTCTACCCTACTTTTATAATTTTCGAATCATAAATCTAATCGATAGAAGATAGATAGCGTCACTGCACCACTCTCACCGCCATTAGAAAGTAGCAAGCAACTGAAGCAAGTGCAATTATGGAGGGTGGAGATTTGGAGTATTTAATTAAAAATAATTGTACTAAACTTCCGCTGCAGCAGCAACAACAAATACAATCTGATGACAGGCCAATGCCCAAACTGGAGCTGTGTACAGCGAGGAACAAAGGAGCGAACCGGACGTAAAACGTTAAAGTTCTCCTGATTTAGTTTGTGAATGAATGCTTATTAGAGTTTCGGCTGGAGAGTGCGTGCGGACCTGTCGGTCAGATAACAGGCGTGTGTAAGTCCTGCATCTGTATGATACAAATGTGTGTAAAATGATACCGGGCGCTGTAATCACTCATCTGGTTACGTTATTACATTGACCACCACACCCTCCCCCCACACACCCCAAAAGAAAGGACGTATTATTGGCTTCCCCTAATTTTTTTTCCCACGCCACGCTACTGGTGGGAGGGGGGGGGGGGGTATATGGGTGGTTAATGGGTGGATGTATGGACGGGTCAAATAAGACATACATTTTACCCAGGAGTCAGATGTCAGTGTCATGTGTGAAGACATAACTGAATACATTGACTTATAAGTCACGTGATACGAAAAAAAAAGTACCAATGTAACCCAAGCCAGGATCCTTTCCTTAACCTAACCAAGTCGTTTTTGCTGCAAAAACCTTAAACACGTTATTCTGTTTGAATTCACAATGTTAACCAGATGCTTAAAACTGTGATTATTAAGTTTCACTTTTATTTTAGCAACCGGCAGTAGCTGCAGTCTTCCCAATCTGCCTCTTCTGTAGCAACACAACGGTCGGAGTCCGACCCTTGTCAATTAACTACAGGGGTCCCTCAGGGCTCTGTTCTCGGTCCCCTCCTCTTCTCCCTGTACACAAACTCGCTCGGGTCTGTCATTAGCCCGCATGGTTTTTCATACCACTGCTTCGCTGACGACACCAATTTAATTCTGTCCTTTCCCCGCTCAGATACCCAGGTCGTCGCACGCATCTCTGCTTGCCTAGCAGGTATCTCTTGGTGGATGTCTGCTCACCACCTCAAGCTCAACCTTGAGAAAACTGAACTGCTTTTCCTTCCGGGAAAAGATTGTCCCACTCTTGACCTAACAATCAACATCGGCACCTCTATTGTTTCCCCGACTCAGACTGCAAGGAATCTGGGTCTGACCCTAGATAACAAACTGTCCTTCACTGCAAACATTGCTGCAACAACCCGCTGCTGTAGATACACTCTTTACAACATCAGGAGGATACGTCCCCAGCTGACCCAGAAAGCGACGCAGGTTCTGGTCCAGGCTTTCGTCATCTCAAGCTTAGACTACTGCAACTCCCTCCTGGCTGGTCTACCTGCATGTGCCATCTGACCTCTGCAGCTCATCCAGAATGCAGCTGCTCTTCTGGTCTTCAACCTTCCTAAATTCTCCCACACCACGCCGCTCCTCCGCTCCCTTCACTGGCTTCCGGTAACTGCTAGAATCCACTTCAAAACACTGGTACTTGCGTACCATGCTGTGAATGTTACGGTGGGTGAAGCAAGCAGGACCCAAATGCAGATTACACTGATATTGCCTTTATTTCAAGGATAAAATAATAATACAGAACACACACCGGTGAACTCAGTCACAAACAAAAGACGAACCAACACTGAACACAGGAAAAGACAAGACTAAATACAGGGAGGGAGGGGTAATCACAAGACGAGAAACAGCCGGGCAGGGGAGGAGAAACACAAGGGCCACAGGTGAACACAATCAGACAACTAGACACACCAGGGAAACTAACGACAGGGGAAAAACACAGGAAGAAGGACCAAGAGGAAAACATGACAGGGAGAACAGTAAAACACCCAAAACAAGACGTACAAAACGTGACATAACACAATAATCGTAACAGAAGAGGAGAGTAGTCGGCAGGACCCCCAACGGGACAGGACATGGAGTTGGTAGGACCCCCAGCGGAAGCTCCAACGGCACTTCAGTAGGGACTTGAGTTGGGACTTGAGTAGGAACTTGAGTAGGGACTGGAGAGGGGACTCGAGAGGGGACTCAAGAGGGGACTTGAGAGGAAACTGGAGAGGGAACTCGAGAGGGAACTTGAGAGGGGACTTGAGAGGGGACTTGAGAAGAAACTGGAGAGGGGACTTGAGAGGGAACTTGAGAAGGGATTGGAGTTGGGACTTGAGAAGGGACTAGAGAAGTGACTAAAGGAGGGATTGGAGAAGGGACTAGAGATGGGACTAGAGAAGGTACTAGGGAAGTGACTAGAGGAGGGACTTGAGAAAGGACTTGAGAAAGGAATTGAGTAGGGACTAGAGAAGGGACTTGAGATGGGACTAGAGTTGGTACTTGAGAATTGACTAGAGAAGTGACTAGAGGTGAGACTGGAGAAGGGACTAGAGAAGGGACAAGGGAAGTGACCTGAGGAGGCACTAGAGAAGGGACTAGAGAAGGGACTTGAGAAGGGACTTGAGTTAGGACTCGAGAAGAGACTAGAGAAGGGAACAGAGATGGGACTAGAGATGGGACTATGGCAGCTGGGGCCAGAGCTGGGTCTGGAACCA
Organism: Notothenia rossii; assembly: GCF_949606895.1. Taxonomy (NCBI): domain Eukaryota; kingdom Metazoa; phylum Chordata; class Actinopteri; order Perciformes; family Nototheniidae; genus Notothenia; species Notothenia rossii. Next base: position 35,185,318 of record NC_136904.1, on the reverse strand, counting down.
TGGCCGCTGGGGCCGGAACTGGGGCCGGGACCATGGTTGCCGGGGCCAGAACTGGGTCTAGAACCATGGCTGCTGGGGCCAGAACTGGGGCCGGGACCATGGCTGCTGGGGCCAGAACTGGGTCTGGGACCATGGCTGCTGGGGCCTAAACCGGGTTTGGAACCATGGCTGCTGGGGCCAGAACTGGGGCCGGAACCATGGCTGCTGGGGCCAGAACTGGGTCTGGAACCATGGCTGCTGGGGCCGGAGCCATGGCTGCTGGGGCCGGAACCAGGGCCGGAACCATGGCCGCTTGGGCCAGAACTGGGTCTGGGATCATGGCTGCTGGGGCCGGAACTGGTTCTGGAACCATGGCTGCTGGGGCCAGAACTTGGGCCGGAACCATGGCTCTTGGGGCTAGGCAGAGAGCTAGCCTGCCTGAGGCTAGCGGGCAGGGGATAACACACAGAGAGGAACTCCAAAATCCAGCCAGGTAAGAACCTCACCAAGCCTGGTTTCTCCATAGTTATCTGGCGCTTCTGCCAGAGCAGCCTCTCGTTGCTGAACCCCAGACGCTCCCATCTATCGATCAGAGCAGGTAGCCAAAGAAAAGGTAAAATCCAACAATTCCTGCTCAAAAGGATCTGCTGGGCCCATATTTGGTTGGTTCGTACTGTTACGGTGGGTGAAGCAAGCAGGACCCAAATGCAGATTACACTGATATTGCCTTTATTTCAAGGATAAAATAATAACTTGGACAAAACAGAACACTCACCGGTGAACTCAGTCACAAACAAAAGACGAACCAACACTGAAAACAGGAAAAGACAAGACTAAATACAGGGAGGGGTAATCAAAAGAGGAGAAACAGCCGGGCAGGGGAGGAGAAACACAAGGGCCACAGGTGAACACAATCAGACAACTAGACACACCAGGGAAATTAACGACAGGGGAAAAACACAGGAAGAAGGACCAGACAATATCGCAAGAGGAAAACATGGCAGGGAGAACAGTAAAACACCCAAAACAAAACATACAAAACGTGACATAACACAATAATTCGCAGAACTTAAATACACACAGGACTAATCAAGGAAACAAGAGACAGGTGAGGAGGGAGGAGAAAACAAAGGGGCACCAGGTGAACACAATCAAGAAAACAGGTAGGAGGGAACACACACAGGTTGCGTTCCGATAATCCAAAAATCAGCTCCTAAATTCTAACCCTATCTCCTATTCCTTGACCTCGTCAACGTCACGGGGTTAAGGGATAGTGGATAGGAGAATTCAAAAGCACTTAGGAGAAGAGACTGTGGTACTTTAGAGAATCCGAATGCACTTTCACTATCCGACGTGTTTATGATGTGCCAGCGGACGTCATGAACGTGCGTCTGCTGCTGTGGGGAAACTATGGAAACTACAGTTTTTTATACAGCGGACTACAACATGGATGTATAATAAGAACGAGGGACTACTGTAAACTCATCTAGAGACTCTGCACCGTGCTCTGATGCTGTTGTTTTATGCTTTATGAACGTGGACAACAGAGAAACATATTCTTCATGACCAAAGTTGGAATTTAAATAAAAAAGGAAAGTGAAACTTACAGTATGCTCGTCACCCTCTCCCTCCGGTCCACATTAATACAAATGATCCCAATACCTGATTGTATGAAAAGATCTTAAAATGAATACAAATGTATTTATTATAAACGTTAGTCCTTAACATCTATCACTGTGTATATCACCATTCAAACATATTTTAAAAGTTGAACAAACCCCACACAGCTCAGTGAAATGTTAATTATATTTGATAATTTTAGAAAAACTAACGTTCATATTTCTCTTTTTGATTATAATACTGATGAACGTTCAAAACAAAGCAGCATTTTCTCCTTTCGGTAGGGAGGTCCAGTGGTTCCTAAGCTAAAGGAGGTTATAAAGGAAGTTTGAAACCTCCTTTCCTTTCATTTAGCATGGCTGCCACTGACGTACTTCCGGGTCATTTCACTTGGTTAGGAAGGTTCCTAAGCTAAATGGACTATTGGAACGCAACCACAGACAGGAAACCAAAGACAGATCTAAACAAAACAAAACACAACGCAGACAGAAAACCAAAGACAGATCGAGACAAGACAAAACACAACACAGACAGATCGTGACAGTAATGGGTCAAAAACATGATAACGTTTCATCATTTGCTTCGGACAGACTGAACAATTATTTTAAACATGGATTAATTGCCATTATATTTGCAACAGTTCTCCTGAGCCCAAGATAGGTATTCCTGCCAACTTGTTTGATACCTAGATATTTACTTTAAGGTCGACATGAGGTTGACATCTATGGTTTTTTCACAGCTAGTTGAATGTATTGCCATGAAATTTGGTGCACACATTCATGACCCCTAACAATACATTTGAATCACTTGCGTTGATATCAGACTTTTCCTAAAGCTCATTCATCAGGCCAACACTTTGATTGGTCCTATACTTTGATATTTTCCCAAAGAGCTTGAAAACTAATGACATTCCCATTGGCCTCGCTCAGCTGTACTGTATGTGAATTACTCATTTACAAAACGTTAGCATACTTGCATGCTAAACTAAGATTGCAGACATGGCAAACATAAGCCAAGACCTGACGTTTTGAGTTTCTGAGCTTCCTTTTACTATAATTCTCAACCTTTGCTCACATGACATCAACCTCTGCCACAAATGTAAAAAGGGAATTATCTTGATTTTAGTAGTTAAAGATGTCTGTGGGTTTTTTTTATTTCACTTGGTAATGACCCTTACTGTATATAAAGTGTCAACCCATTGACAGATCAGTCTCCAAATATTCAGATGCTGTTTGTATTTGTTTGGCATAAATGATCTGTTCCTGTCCAAATAGTGTATGTCTATTAGTATAAAAAACGATTTTGAAATAATACAATCAATAAAAATGTTTGAAAAAAAGATCTCACTTGCAAGTTTTAAACATACATTACCCTTCTTAGGGTTAGTTTGGCAAAGAGGTTCTAATGTGAGGTCTTATTGTCTGAGGAACATAAAAAGTGTCTCCTTAAATAAATCCAACATAAAGCTGAGGCTATCCATCTAATGACCAGAAATAACAAACATGTTTAAAAAGAAGGTTTGTCTGTGGAGTCCTCCCTTCAGAGGTTTGTTCAGGCCTAGCAGTGTAGACACCAACCCATAATCCTCCTGCAGACACACCTGTAGAGGAGAGTATAAAGACCCTGGACTGAACTGATTCAAACATCAAGCTTCAAGGAGTCTCTCCACAGCAGCTCCGCAGCCTCCAGACCGACCCTGAAGATGACTCCCTCTGCCAGCCTGCTGCTGCTGCTCCTGCTCAGCCTCTCTCAGGCACTTCCTCTCCAGGAGGAAGGAATCGAAGAAGATGAAGAAGAAGAAGTAGACGAAGAGGACACTGTCGACATCACAACCAGGATTTTGACCTCCAACAACGCCACAGATGAGATCCTGCTGGAAGGAGACCTGCTGGCTCCCAAAACCAGAAATGCCATGAAGTGCTTTTTCGCGAACTGCCTGTGGAAGAAACGCTCCAACGGCTTAGTGACAATCCCCTTCACCACGAGCAGTCAATTCACCAGCTCGGAGAGACAGAAGATCACCAACGCTATGAATGCCTTCCACAGCAAGACCTGCCTCCGCTTCGTCCCCCGTCGGAACCAGTACGACTACATCAGCATTGAGAACAAGGGTGGATGTTACTCCTCTCTGGGCAGAGCGGGAGCCAAACAGGTGCTCTCTCTCAAGAGGCAGGGCTGCTTCTACCACGGCATCATCCAGCACGAGATCAACCACGCTCTGGGCTTCCAGCACGAACAGACCAGGAGCGACCGCGACTCACACGTCAGGATCAACTGGGAGAACATCAACCCGCAGATGGCGTACAACTTCAAAAGGCACGACACCAACAACCTGAACACCCCCTACGACTACAGCTCCATCATGCACTATGGAAAAACAGCCTTCTCCATCCAGCGGGGGAAGGACTCCATCACCCCCATCCCAAACCCCAACGTCCAGATCGGCCAGAGGAGGGGCATGTCCCGTGGGGACATTGTGAGGATCAACACGCTCTACGGCTGCTAATAACAATGCTGATGATAAATGCAACAAATTCATACTTATTCTGCTTATTTTTTCCTGTAATTAATCGAAAAGCCATTACTACTGTTGCTTTGGAAGCAACATTATATTATCAATATGTTTCAACCTTTCCAATGGCAAAATATATGAATGCAAACATGCCCAAATGATAAAAAAGCTATTTAAAGAAACTGTATTTCTTGTCGTTTGTATCCCTTAAAAAAAGGTAACATTATAGAACAAACCTGTAGTCCACTTCTTCAATATTTCACGAACAATTGTCCAAGTATTGATAAATATACCTAATAATGAAAAATCTTTCACGAAAACAATCAAACTAAATTGTTATGTAACTTGTTAGTATATACATTGGTAAACTGACATTTAGAAAACAAAAGTGGCTGCTGGCAGCATATCTACTGGTGTAAACGACTGCAAAGTACACAGGAACACTAACAGTCTCTCAGAGAGACATCTGAACAGCCATTCTTTTTTTTAGCTCCACAATGAAACAGGTGTTCAGATCCTATAGCACAAAAGGGGTTTGATGTGTGTGGGTGGGTGAAGATGGGGGATTTCATCTTAAACGCAAGTGACGATAAATATCAAAAGATAACGGTTATAGATGCGGTCTATTGTCAGACACTCGTTGAATTATCGCTTCCTTTGGGTTTGCTTTTGTTCATGTACCTTGGATGAACTGTGAGGTGGTTTTTGTCTACCTTTTACCCCAGTGAGAGGCGTGTTCATTCCATCTGTTTTCTTCCTCCCGTGGTATCTCTCAGTCTGGCTGCCTGCCTGACAACTATTTCTGCCATGATGTGAGGACATTTTCCCATAGGCTATTCATATGGAGGACCTTCTTCCAAGACACAGCAGACAGGCAGAAAGCTGCCACTCTGCTCTGTTCTGCAAATAAATGTCCTTCGCACTATAGTCTGTACACCAGCAATTGTTTGAGGCACAGTTGTACTTGTCAGACCAATTAGTCGTGTGCAAGGCAATACATGCACAAGAACAAAAAGGTTTGTTCTTTTAAATGTAAACAAACACAAGACATCTGATTCATTTTGGGTATGTTAAAATTGTTTTTAATATTTCTTGCCGTTTTCTTCCTAAGGTTAAGGGATAAGTGGTTCATGGAATATGTATATCTTGCCTAAGAATATAAGTGCAGGAGGTTTTTTAGTCTGTATTTACCTTGTAATTTGTCTATGACAGTGATATCATCAAGTTTTGCTTGTAAAAGACATAGATAAAAGTATTAATGTTTCTTTCTTATATTTAGTTTTTTTGGAACCTAGTAAAAAATCTTCTTAGTTAAATATATTGATAACATATCTTATATTATATATTTGTACTACTTTCCTAATCTAATTATATTCCTAAACAAAATGTAAAACAGTTTCCTTGGATTTTTCAAATTGTAACCACCACCTTGATTGGTGTTATTACTATTACAATTATTTAGCCATTAAAAGGTGTTCAGCTTTCACAGCATTAAGAGGGATATCGGATCAGTCCCTGGTGTACTGAAGCACCAAAAACAACAAAGATGCCAGAGCATATAGCCATTTTATTGTTTTACAATTTGTAACCTGATTTAAGTCTAAAATATTATTTGAATGGCCCTTTGGTACTGCAGCATATCTAGATTGATTGAACTGCCTTAAGTATATAGTAATATAATTTAATTTACCTTTACAGACGGTTCTGTAGTGCCCTCTGGAGGTCATTTGAGTTGTTTATCTGTAAACACATACATCAATCCATTAGCTGTACTCGCTCATCATTGAAGGCTGTGTTAGATTTAGAACCAATCGCAGCTAACATAGGGCAGGAGGCGGGTTACACTCTGGTCAGGTCACCAATTAATCACATGGCAGACACATTCTCATCACAGTCTAATCAATTAAATGCAATACAGATTAATTCAATTAGTCAACGGAATTGATATCGATAATCAGTGTTTTGAATTAGAATGCGAAATGTACTTTGTTCTGAGGGAAAAAAAATATGAACTCAGACACTCAGGACATAGGACCCAATTGCACGACCCGGGAGACAGAGGTAAAGTAATTGTAAGAGACTTTATTTTTCCAAAAGATGAACAAAAAATGATCACTATCTAATCTCAGGATGAGATGACAAAATGAGAACAAAAGAAAATCGCTCACGTTGTGAGGAACAAAACTTTCTTGATAACAAAGAGAGCATAGGCCTGACTTTGTCATGAGACAAGACAAACTGACAATGAACACTGGGGAATTTAAACACACGACAACAAGACACAGGTGAAAACAATCAGGGGCGGGGCTGGTGCTGATGAGCACAGGAGACACACAAGGGGTGGACAATCAGGAAACCTGGAATGAGAGGTAAATGCTGAGCTACAAAACAAACATAAAACAAAATGAAAATTAAACTCTCTTAACATTTCTGTCGGTGCACAACAGTACCCCCCCCTCTAGGGCCGACTCGTGATGGCCCAGACTGATTGTAAAAATTGTGGATAAGAGTCTTGTCTATGATAAATGAAGCAGCTACCCAGCTTCTAGCCTCAGGACCGTAACCCTTCCAGTCTACCAGGAATTGCTATCCCGTCCCCCAATTACGGACCTCCAGCAGCTTACCGACCTTGTAAACCTCACCCCCTTCAAATAACTGGGGCGGTGGAGGGGGCTTGGTGGCGGGAACAAGTGTGCTCTCACACACTGGCTTGATTTTACTGACGTGAAACGTCGAATGCACTCTCATAGTCCTGGGGAGTTGCAAGCGTACAGACACGGGGTTGATGACTCTGGACACCGGAAAAGGACCGTCAAATCTCGGAGCAAGTCCTTAGTGCAAGGCCAAACCTTTTGGTCTGGTCTGTAGGAGGGAACGACCCTGCGATGGACTTCTGCAACAGCCTTCATCTGAGCTGAACTTCAGAGAAGAGATTGGCGAGCACCAGCCCAAACTCGGCGACAACGTCTGATCATGGCATGAGCCGATGGAACCATTACTTCTTCCTCGTTGTTTGGGAAAAGCGGAGGCTGAAAACCATTGACACAATGGAATGGAGAGAGACCTGTGGTTCCGTAGGAAGAGTATTGTGGGCAAACTCGACCCATGTGAGGTAGTCACTCGGTTCCGGGAGACGAGACAACGTAGCGTAGTTTCTAGTTCCTGGTTCAGACGCTCCGACTGTCCATTTGACTGAGGGTGATATCCTGATGACAAGCTGACAATGGCGCCTATGAGTCGACAAAACTCCTTCCAGAAAACGGAAATGAATTGTGGACCCCTGTTGGAAACAATGTCATCAGGGAATCCATGGATCCTGAATACCTGATTCATCATGACCTCTGCTGTGACTTTGGCAGAGGGAAGCTTGGTCAATGGGATGAAGTGAGCCATCTTTGAGAATCGATCCACCACTGTTAGGACCGTAGTCTTGCCTCTGGTTGAAGGAAATCCTGTCACAAAATCCATTGAAATGTGTGACCAAGGACGTTGGGGAATCGGCAGGGGCTGGAGCAAGCCCATCTTGACCTGAGACGAGGTCTTATTACACGAACACACCAGACAAGCCGCTACATACTCCGCCACATCATTCCTCATGGCTGGCCACCAGAAACGTTGTTTAATCCTGAACATTGTCCTGGTTACTCCCGGATGGCACGAAAGCACAAACGAGTGAGCCCAGTGGATAACCTTGGAGTGAAGAGACTCAGGAACAAACAGCAGATTGCTGGGACACTCGTTAGGTGCTGGATTCATGACATTCGCCTTTTTAACGTCCGACTCCACCTGCCAGGAAAAGGCTCCGATCATACGGTTAATTCGAAGGATGGTCTTGGGCTCTACAGCAAGTGGTTCTGGATTGTAAAGACGAGACAAAGCATCAGGTTTTTGATTCTGAGACCCGGGACAAAAGAGAGTGAAGTTGAACCTACTAAAAAATAGTGTCCACCTGGAGTTGAGACGCTTAGCCTTTCTTATATACTCCAGATTTTTGTGGTCTGTCCAGACTAGAAACGGCTGCTCTGCCCCCTCTAGCCAGTGTCTCCATTCCTCAAGGGCAGCTTTTACAGCTAACAGTTCCTTGTTTCCCACATCATAATTCTTCTCTGCCGTTTTCTACTTCCGCGACAGGTAAGCACATGGATGGATTTTGTTGTCTTCTACAGAACACTGAGACAATACTCCTCCAATTCCCTGATTGGAAGCATCAACCTCAACCACAAACTGGCGCTGGAGATCTGGAATGGTTAGTACACGAGCTGATGTGAATCTCTCTCTGAGGCGCTGGAAAGCGAAGTCCGCCTGGGGAGTCCACTTGAAGGGAACCTTAGGAGAAGTCAGAACACTGAACCTTCTTCCTGGAGTCTGGTGTGGGCCACTGGGAACCTGCACTGATTTTAGCAGGATCCATCTGGATATGATAGGGTGAGATTATGTATCCTAAGAAAGACACCTCTTCTGTGTGGAACTCACATTTCTCTGCCTTGACATATAGCTGATTCTCAAGCAGTTTCTGCAAAACCTGGCGGACATGGTTAACATGAGATTTAGCGTCTGGGGAGAAAATCAAAATATCATCAAGATACACGAACATTGAAATATTCAAAAATACCCGCAAAACCTCATTCACAAAAGCTTGAAACACAGCTGGTGCATTGCATAGTCCAAAAGGCATTACTAGGTACTCATAGTGACCACTCTGAGTATTGAATCCTATCTTCCACTTATCCCCCTCTCTTATTCTAACCAAGGGATAAGCATTTCTTAAAATCCAACTTGGTGAATATCTTGGCAGTTTGAAGCAGTTCAAAAGCAGATGACATGAGTGGCATAGGATAGCGGTTTTTCACCGTAATGTCATTTAGTGGACTGTAGTCTCAGAGACCTGTCTTTCTTTTCCACAAAGAAAAACTCCGCTCCGTCTGAAGAAGATGAAGGACGGATAATCCCTGACTTGAGTGAAGAGGAGGTGTAGTCATCCATTGCTGCTCTCTCAGGTCTCGAAATCGAATAAAGTCTCCCCTTGGGAATGGGGGCTCCCGGTAGGAGATCAATGGGACAATCAAAAATCTCGGTGAGGAGGTAACGACAAAGCTTTTGACTTGCTCACCAGTGCCCTCCTTTTGACTGATGAGCTCGATCTTTTCCCGGGCATGAAGCGAGTTGGTGATCCAGCTGGCCGCAGTAGAAACAACAACCCTCCTGTAGACGGCGCTGCCTCTCCTCCAGAGAAAGCCTGGTTCTTCCCAGCTGCATGGGTTCACCGGAGTCATTCGGAAGTGCAGTCCTCCGACGGTCTGATAACACGGGCTGGAAATCCCCAGCTGGTGAAGCGACCCTCCGAGGACAATTCTGGAAGCTGGGAACAACGTCTCGGGTGCGTCGACGCTCTCTCTCTTTTTCTCGAAGAAGGTTATCGATCCGGATGGCCACAGCGATGAGGGATTCCAGATCCCGGGGTACCTTCAGTGGAGCCAGCTGGTCCTTTATTGGTTCTGAATGTCCCGGCATGAAGGCGTCATGAAGGCGTCACGAAGAGCCGGAACATTCCATCCGCTGTCCGCTGCCGCTGTGAGAAACTCGATGGCATAATCAACCACCTGACGGTTTAGCTGACGTATTTGAAAATAAATTCTGCTGGCCTCTGTAGCAGGCAAAAATGTGACTCATAGTGTCTTTGAAATTGGCCAATGAGTAACATTACTCGGTGTCTCTAGACCATTCTGCAGTAGGCTGCAGCTCTTCCCGTTAAATGAGACACGATAAAAGCCACTTTACCATGGTCAGATGAAAAGGCTCCTGAGTTGTGTTGAAAATGCAAATCGCACTGTAACAGAAAGGCTCTGCAGTTCAAGGAATCTCCGGAAAATCTCTCTGGAAGAGCCAGCCGTAAAGGGGAAGAAAAAGCCTGACTTGGGTAGACTGTGTCAGC